>NC_143397.1:158691850-158994880 GCF_052110815.1 Crocodylus siamensis | reverse complement strand
TGTATAGACTCCATTTTGTTTGAAGAAAGTTCAACAGTGTTATAGTTGTGTGATGAGAAATAAGCCATTGAATTTTATTTTGCAGCCTTGTATGCCTTTTCTTTATGATTTTTCTGTTCAATTAATGACCGTCATGGAATGGGGTCCTAGGGGTGGCCATGATCTCCCCTACCGCCCCCTACCATGCCAAATTTGCGTTAAAGCACCCTCGCTCTCACCCGCTACGTCTTAATCTTATAAATATTAAAGGGAGGCTGCTTTTCGTCCCCTTGGTCACAGTTCTCCCTGCTACCCCAAGTCTTGTTCTGGGAATGGGGTTTCAGGTACCCCAGTCTTATGGGCTATGCGGGGCTCCAACCACCCCTTTACCATGCCCCAAGCCTCGCTGATGTACTGGACATTGTTTGGTCTTAGCTGCTCTCTGCGCCCTGGCTTTCCTCAGCCCTTGTCTCATACCCATGCCCCACAGGCGCCCTGGCTTTCCACAGCCTTGTCTCATACCTGCACCCCCCCAGGCACTCTTCAATCACTGCCCCCTTGCTCTGGGGCTCAGGTGGCCATAGCCATGCCTGGCCCCAACTCTCCTCCTTGGGGTCTCGAACCCCCGCAGGGCTCAGGCAGCCTCATCCTTACCTGGCCTCTAACTCTTCACGCCCCATCTCTGGGGCTGGGGTCAGTGCACCCCAAATGCTGTGCCCTCTCAGGCACTGGGGTCCCCACACTACTGTGGGTCCCCTATGAGGCCTCCTACAACCCCTAGTAGCCTCACCCAAACCACCAGTTGTAAACCATCAACACAAAACTCAAGCCCCTTGGCCATAACATAAACCTATGCTGGCTGGCTATAACAACATTCAAGCCACTCCCGGGTTTCTCTATCTCTCACCAGTATCACCTTGTTCAGTCATTCCAGCCATTTCCTTTTCCTCACTCCGACAGAGCTCCTACCCCCAGGGCTGCTAGCAGGGAACTGCCTGCTTGGCCTCAGCCTGGGAGTAATATAGGAGCCAGGCCCTGCCCCTTTCAGTCCTCTGACTCCCACCGGTCACCCTGGCAACCAGCAGCTGGGCTCTTCACTCACTGCTAGGGCTCTCTCCCTAGCAGTTTCCATTCTAAGGAGCAGGGCACCTGTGTGCTCTGCGACATACCTCCCCTCTTTATAGGAGCAGAGCACCAAGGTGCTCTGTGATAGTGATGAATAAGGTACAACTGAGATTATGGTATAGTATGCTAGTCTGACAAAGTTCTTCTGCTGTGGATGCAGCTCTTCTAATGAAGCCATACCTTATACTGGTATTGTAAAACCATACTCTCTCTCTAGCAAAACATATTGAAAGGGCAATTTGCTGAAATAACTATGTGCATATTAGCTGCTTTTTCCAATGTTTTCTTACTTTTAATCAACAATATTAGGCTGGAAGAAATCTGAATTTTAGATATTACCTGAATCTCAAAAAATTTGGTTCCAAAGTTCATCTCTAATTCAGTGTGTTTACATGAGTCTTTTATCCTCTTGAATGCCAGCTTCCAAAGTTGTGCCTTCAGGAGGCATATCCATGGAGGCAGTAGTCTTTCCAAAGATTACTAACCTTGTGGACAGATTTGGAAGTCTTCTTGTCCTTTTGCTGTGTTATAAATCTGAACTGACTTTGTATTTTGCCTTTGAGTTACAGCAGAGAGCGAGGAACTTCAGCACCTGCTGAGATTTCTCACTCCTTTTGAGATGGTCTTGTCTGAGGCTTCTAAGATGGGTTAGTATATTTCAGGATATAACTCTAGGGAATGTTGTCTTGACAATGAAATGATTTGAAATGTGTCCAGGAGAAATGCAATAAAAATTAAGCATTGTGAGCTGTAAACCTTAGGGGAAAAGCTGAAGATCATTTAATCGAGTTGTGCTCCAAGGACTCAGATGTATGATGGAAATTTAATAGAATTTTGTTGTGGGAATGAGACTTTCATTTATCTTTTGAAACTACCTCTGTCTCCATCCCTTCTGCCCCTTCCTCCCCCCCCATTAAGATTGTTAATTTATGAAAAGCTCCTGGAAAACTTTACTGTAAACATATTAGTAGTTTCTCTTAGTTGGAGTTGCGATGAGTGTTACGGATTCCCCATAGAAGTACTTGCTTGGAACTCCCAGCCTTACGAAGTCTCTTGGAGTAGTACCCCATGACACCAGCCCAGATGTAGTTCCTAGAGTGAGTGAGCCCCTCAATCCTTGGACTCTGAGCCCTGACCTGCTAGTTATTTGTGGCCCACTTACCTACCTTCTGGTTTAGCTCCTGGAGAGAGTCTTTACATTTTCAAGATGTGCACCTGACATCATATGCAGTGTAGTAGGAAGCTCTTCTTAAACAGAACAGCATTGATTAGTCCAAAGCACTACAACAGGCAGAGTCATATGACCCCACAGCCCAAACTACCCTGCAAGAAGTCTCTGTCAGATAATAGATCAGTCTGTTTTCTCTCTGTCTGTCTCTCATGCTTCTTCTCAGTCCTCTTGTCTTGCATTTCTCTTTCCCCACCTCCTCATCTTCTCTGGTAGTCTACTTTGCCTCTGAAGTGCTTCCCTGGCACCAGAAACATTATGGAATCTTTCCAGGTGCTAGTGCTTTGGTGTGCTGATAAAGGCAAATTCTTGCTTGATGGCTCATTCTCCCCTAATAGAGCATTTAGGCACATTGTCAAAGTTGTGCTTCAAAACACAGTTTTGAACTAATGTTTTCCAATGAAGAAACTAATCAGGGAAACTAAGGTACAACATTATTATAACACAAACACATTTATTTCTGAAATATTACAAATAAAACCATAGCCTGTCAAAATGGGTGTTTTTCAGTATTTTCATTACCATGGAAAGGATATTTGGCTGGTCTTCATTGTTGTTATTCCATTTTTCCTTTTGTTTTTCTTGATTTTCTGCTCCAAGGCACAGCTCTCATGGATATCAAGCTTAGCAAACCATGGCTAATAATGAGTATCCAGCTTTATTGTAGTCCCAAATTTGGTTCTGCTTCTGGCTTCTGCACTATGTGGGGATGGGTTGGGTGGGAATTAATCTAGAAGTACAATTGCATCTCCATTCCAGTCTTTTTGGCCTGAGCTGAAATGAAACAGTAACAATTTTGCAATGCTTGCCTGAAATAGTTATGACTGACCTAAAGCTGACAAAAAGTCACTGCCCATCTCTCAGCAGATCACTAAAGAAGAGTGCCCCTTTAATATTTTTGGGTTGTGTTGGTTTGGGTTTTGGGGGGTTTTCTTTTTTTTTTTTTTTGGTCTGTTTCTATGTGTGTGCAGTTGGAAGCACTGACCAGAAAAAGATTTTAGACCCATAGGCAAGATGTAAACACTTTTTCTTGTAACAGCCCCAACTCACTCTGCTGGGAAAGGGATGAGAAACCAAAGCCAGTTTTGTAACTCCCAGTTTTACCTGGTGTGACAGAATCTAGCCAAGCTCTTCCCCTTGCGATGTCACTGGACTGCTTTCAGGGAAACTGGCTGAACTTCCTGTGTGTTTAAGACTGTGGAGTCTGAACAAAATCTAGGTACTGGCTGTGTGTAGACAAAACAAGGGGCATGTGTGCACAGCACTTTTAAGTGGGTTAAATGCTTTTGCATGGCCTTAATGGTGTCGATGTTTGTATGCCTCAGCAGTATATTGCACAGTAATTCCAGCCACTGTAGCTAATTCAGTGGTGTAATGCACCTTAAATGACTTGGGGCACAGCAGACTAAAATTTCTCCAAGGAGTTTCCTGCCCTCCAGCTGCGTGCAGCTCAGGGGCTCTGCAAGAAGCCCATGTGGGCAGCCTGCGAAGCCAGGCTCCGCCCAAGAAAATCAGCAAGCCTGATCTTTTATTTTATTTTTTCTCTGGAGCTTCCTTGCCTCCTTGAGCTATGCGGGGGCCTGGTGCTTCCTTCCACAGCTGCGGTGCCCCCAGGACTGCCTGAGCCGGGTGCCTGTGGGCGAGTGCTGCCTGGGGGTGGGTTGCTGCTGCTGTGGAGGGAAGGACCATCCCTCCCCCACCCCACCCTCTGCAGTCCAGGGACTGCTCCACCCAGCAGCATCTTACCCTTCCCTCCCCACCACTGGAGAGGCAAGTAAGTTTGGGTGCAAGTCCAACACAGAGGTTTAAAGTGCCCTAAATTGAAGCGGTGTTTTTAAAAACCCACCACTTCAATTTAGGGCCCCTGTTTTGTCTACATACTGGCTTTAATGTGCACACCATTAGGGTGTAGATCCAGAGTCTGCTACCTTTTCCTGAGAGCTGAAACCAATTGATTGTTCCATTGAGTCAAGTACTGAACACTGGGTCCATCTACGCAATGGGCAGACAATTATTTCAGGTGGAGGGCCACTTAACAAGTTTTGATGAGCTATCAAGGGCCGGCCCTCCCCTTGACAGCTGTCCCACCCCCTGGTTGCTATTTGGGGACTGGAAGTCCCACCCACCACCTTATCCCCAACACCTGACCTTTGCCACTGGAAGTTCCTCCCTTTGCCCCCTCAAAATACTCCTTTTTGAGTTGGCATCCTAGAACCACAAACAAACCCCCAAATCATACACAAATACCTACTAGAACACATTTTAATTTTATTACAAAAAATATTTTTGTCATGATTTGTGTTCGTCTACTGTATAGAGGGGAGAGGATTGCATAATAACTCAAAAATAAATTCTTAGTCTTGTATATTGTGTGTGTGTGTGTGGTGGGGTGGGGTTCTGTGTATGTACATGTAGGATGGGGTGTGTGTGTATGGTGGGGTGTGGAGGGGGTTTGTGGGGGAACTGTGAGGGTGTGGCTGTATGAGGGGCATAAGGTATGTTAGGAGATGTGGGGAGTTGGGGCAGGGTGTGGAGGTGTGAGCTTTGTAGGGTGTGAGGGAGGGTGGGGGTGCGTCAGCAGCAGTTGAGAGTGTTCAGGGCTCTGGTGCCTGGTGGGGTGCAGGTTCAGCCAGTGCTGCACATCTTCGTGAGGATCACAGCCCCGCAACAAGCAATGTCTATCACCAGCACTCCCTGCATTTGCTGGGCATGGGAGGGAAGCCCCAAGCACTGGAGCCAGATGCCTTCCCTGCCCCCAAGGGGAGGACACCTGGAGCTTCCCTCCCATGCCATGTAGCCCTGGTGGGGAATATAGGCAGCTCCAGTGCCTCAGGCTTCCCTCCCATGCTGCACAAGTGCAGGAAGTGCTGATGATACAGATGGCCCAGTGGAGGCTGTGCCCTTTGGCACAATGTGCAATACTGGCTGTAGCTGTGCCCCACTGGGTGCCTGTACGCCTGGTCTACATGTTCATTAATGTGCTTTTGCTAACGCACATCCAGTTTAGTACCTCCATTGTTAGGTACTAGAAAAGGGTACATTAGCTGATTTTAATGCACATTAGCAAAAGGGCACAGTTCTTTTCTGACACTTTAATGTGCATCAAAAGAAGCTAATTCAGATTAAAATGCACATGTAGATGTGCCCACTGTGAGCATTCTTGTTAATGTTTTAATTCATCAGGAGCTAGGTAAGCACAGAGATGGACAAATAGGCATTATGCAGAGTTTTTGGAAACAACATTGCTCTTTGCTTAAAATCTAACATATAAGAGAGGATAGGTGATTAGAAAACCTAAATGTCCTGAATACAGTGCACCTTACTCTTGGTTCAGATGAGAAGTTCTTGTCTTCTTTTATCTTGGCTAGTCCTTCCCCTAAATTGAGCCCTTCCTGCTACAAAAGCCTATTAATTAATATGCTTTTGTAATTATTCTTTCTTGTCCAAAACATCTGTCTTGGTGAGGGAATTTCTTCCTTTTTTCCTTTGGTAATCCCATTCATTGTCAGCTAGGCTCTTTGTTCAGACTTTAGTAACTTTCTGTGTCACCAGACTTCAGCCATCTATAGACAAATATTTATAAATCGGTTTCAGATGACTCACCATCCTAAAATGTCTCCACCCTATAAGTTTATTATTAAGATTTAATGACTGATCTAAGGGGGAAGTAATGAAAGTCTTGTCAGAGAGGGTGAATGCAGATTGATGGAGGGGAACACATGATTCTCTAATTGTGATAGCACCATCTAGATAATGACTTCATAATATCATTGTGACAAAGAGAAAACCCCAAAGGGGAACTCACCTAGGGTCAGAAAGCAAAGGCAGTACGAGACTGTGCCGAGCCAAGACAGCAGCCGGCACAGAGCCACAGCAAGAGAAAGTGCCATGTGGAAAAAAAAAAAATCAAAAGAACAGCTGAGTCAGGGGGAGCCCGGATTGATTGGCTCCCACACTGGCGTGATTACATTTTATGGCCACGTGCCAGTGCCAATTCACCAGCCAGTCTGCAGAACTGGAGAGAAAAACCCTGACGAGCAGGAAGCCCAGGGGACTGGAAGTAGGTTCCCCTGTGGGCACTCAGCATCTCAGGGCAGAGCCATGCCCCACAGAAACCAAGTGGTGGCAGCCCCAAGAATGGGCTGAAAGAGAGCATAAGCCTAGGAGGGCACAGTTACTTACCAACAACAGAGCCGTGGATTCCAGATGTCTTCCAGGTAGACTGGGCTGTCTCAGAGCCTGTGGAAAGAAATAAAGACTGCTGCCTATGCTATAACGACAACAGGTCAAAAGGATTGAGACTAACACCGGGAAACCAGGTAACCCAGGGACAGATAGAAACTAAGTCGGTCCCTCTGAGGCAAGTGCTAACTGAGGGGAACTGACATCTGTGCACAGCTGACCATCTTGGCTGGTCAAGACACGTACCATGACCGTGACCAAAACCCAGAAGACCAGGAGACGACATCATTGGTTGGCCCTAGGTGGGGTGTAGGAGAGGCAGAGCCCCAAAACAGGAAGATTGATAAAAGGATCAGAGAGGACCAGGTGGGACGGAACATACATCTTCCTCCCTACTAAACATATTTATTTCAGCAAAGTCATTGCAGGTAAGAACTACTGAGGACCCTCTGGAACCTGTCTCAATCACTGACTATCTTTCTCTCAGACAATGGCAATATTCGATAGACTGGCATGCACCAGATGTTCTGGTGAATGACATGGTCGCTTACAAGAATCTATAATGCATAATTAATAAATAGGCTCTGCAAATCACCATATCAACTCATTTAGTAAATTGGAAAAGTTAATATTATATGTGTCTTTGTGAAGTTTATGCTGGAGACCATTAAAATGAATCCCAAAATAGAACAGTAGTTGCTAAGACTTATTTAGATGCTACTTGCAACCTTAATATATGACAAAACTCAACTATAGCACCAAAGTTTACACTATATATTTCTTTTATGTCATTTGTATAGCATATATCTTTCAGGATATTTTTTAAATGATCCCAGCCTTGTGATTTAGGGCTGAAATTTCTTGGAGAATGGTGTGTTATCCTTAGGATCATAGGTAATTTTCAGGTTACTCTTAGGATGTTATGTGACTGTTACTGTTATGATCCTGATAGTTAAATTTCAAGACAGGTTACTTTTAAAACATTTTAAATCCTTGAAATGTTATGCCATTATAAAGTTAGAACAGTGCTATCCCATATCTGCATACTGTGACATGCTGCTAGAGGCCCTGGCGAGCAGGATCGTGGACCAAAGCCAGGAATCTATCTGTCCTGGCTAGAGGAGGGGAGGGTTGCATGCAACTCAGAGATGGAGAAACAGCATGTCTGTCTTCCCCCACACCACAGCCAGCAGGAGCCACCTGAAGCCACGGGTAGGAGAGGAAGTCTTGAAAAAGAAAACTGCTTGAAGTGAATGGGCAGGGGGAGAAGTAAAGAGAAAGGAGTTGTTAAATGATAATAATAATGATAATTATAAAGGACCAAAATCTTGCACATGTTCCATTGGGTTGGGATTAGGATGGGGCTGGGGCTGGGAGTTGGGTTGGGCAGAGCTGAGACCCAGTGGGCTTGCTGCATGTAACACCTGTAACACCATCCTTATATTGTCCAAACTGCTTGGCCTATGGCCGTTTTTCTCTGGGACTCCATAGACTGGATCTCTGAACACAGTAATCACCCAAATCCCTTTTAAATTATCACTCTTTGTTTCTTGCATCTAATGGAAGGGCCTTTTATTTCCTCTGTCTGGCTCCACCTTGTGAAACAGGGATTTTGTAAGAAATTGTTAGGTATTTTTCTTTTCTTTTATCCCTTCAGACCATAGATGTGAATGCAAATCCATATCCTCAGGTGATGTAAATTAGCATAGTTCCATTCACCAGCTATAGAGCTGGTTGCTAATGTGGATCTTGTTGCTGACAGCAGCAAATATATTATGGAAATAAAATTACAACAGGTGAATCATAATTTAGTGCATCTTGCATGATGTTTTCAGGCACAGCTGTCTTGCTCCATAACACTATTCTGTGCAGCATACATTTACCTTATGTGTTTATAATAGTATTGCAAGTGGTAATCTTAGTTGCCAATTCAAGTATTGGGCAATTGTATAAACTATTACAATTTAAAATTCTTAGAAGCTAAAGTTGGAGAGGCTCAGTGCTCTGAATCCTATCAATTTGGTAGTTTATTCCTTTTCAGATAATACCTCCTTGAGCATGTAATTTCTGTACAATTTTAACTGCCGCATGGATGTAGTTATCTTAGGAAGTAATAAGCATCTTCCAAGACCCATTTTTAGAAAAAAGATATGACTGTAGTTAATTTCTTATCATTTTATCTCTGCATCAGGCACAACAAAACTGTGACTTTTCTCTTATTGCACTAAACAAATTGGAAGTGTTTTTTGATTAACTCTAAATTGGAAAGTTGTTAAATCATAACATGAAACCTCACTTCTTATTTCTAAATAGCTAAATACTCACCCAGAGTTCTTGTGAAATATGCTTTGCTTTGGTTTGGGGGTTTTTACTAACAAAAGGAAAACAGTTTATGGCTTCTTTAAGATTCCCCAGTACTTTGGATAATGAGGTAGAGGTATCCCCCGACCGGGAGATGAGTCATGTAAAGGGGCAGGACACACAGGCTGAGGCTAGCCCACCCAACCTGCAAAGAGGCATTACTAGGGCCCCACAAAAGACTCTGGGATGCCAGAGAACTGCAACCTAAGTAAATTTGGGAGGAGATCAGGTGCAGAAGATCAATAGACTGGTCTAACTTAAATTGATTACATCTGGTCCTACATCGATCCAGGTCTGTCTTAGACCAGGTTCCACAATTGTTTTTCTTGATCAATGTTCACAGAATTTTTGTTCTCTTATGGGGTTAGACCAGTTTCAGTTATTCTGGTTTATGTATAACGTATGTACCTAGCCTGGCTTAGTGGCCTGAAATGAAAATGGACTTAAGAAAGGGCCTATAGGAAGCTGAAAAGGGGAATAGGGCACTTTAAATATAATAGAACTCCTTATCAAAACTTTTTACCTTATGCAAAAGGAATGAGGTCATTCTTTAACCATCATATGAAGGGAGCAGGAGATGGGGTGCCAGTAATAGACTTGGGATCTGTTTAGAAACAGGAGTACCAAATAGGTGAGGATGATTAAGAAAAGAATGATGATGTACAGTGTATTATTTATTTCCAGGGAGTGTTAACAGCTGACTTAATTAAGATGGAGCCTAATTGAACCACATCCCTAGCATCCTGTTTGTCTTCCTCCATTTTGTAGCTTACTGTGTCTTTAAGAAAGTGATACAGGTTTTTGTTTCTTCCTTTCAGAAGGCATTTTAGCTCACTCTTGTTCTTTTTTGCAAAACAAAGGATTTAGAGAAAGTGAAAACTCTAAACAGGGTGGGAGTGTTGACTCGTGTAGGAAGTAGTTGCTTTTGCTTTCCAGAATTCTCCAACAGAATTTAAATTTACAAGTGTAGCCTGGGCGGTACTCCAAGAGGTACCCCCTCTCCAATTGAAGGGATCAAAACAGGTGCACAAGCACTGTGGGAGGGATAGGGACTCTCCTCCCCCTATAGAGCAGAGCCAGACCACCAATGGGGACTTAACCATATATCTTTTAATACTGGGAACATAACAGGCATAAAATCAGAGGGTATAGTAGACACTACAATGCCCCAAGGGGGCAGGATTCAACAAAAGTTAGACACTTACAATCACTGACAAAAAGACAAGGTTAACAAAATATGAAACACAAACAACAGAACAAACAATACAGGTTGGTGAAATATAAAAAAGGCACAAAATGCAAAATGTCAAATGACAAGGAAATATAGGGCTTTGGTACCTGGAGGGGGAGAAAGGAGGGAAAACACAATGGCCCCTTTCCACTGCAGGAAGATTTGCTTCTTGTTAACTCAGTCACCCCAAGTCACCTCAGCTGGGACTTGGACCCAGGTCTCCCACATGGTAGGCAGGAACACTGCCACACAGCCACCACTGGTGGCATTGCTTGAGCCTGCTAGGGGTCTTGACCTTCCTGGAGCCCTGGCCTCATGTTGAGCTGCCTGTTCTCTGATTGGAGGAGCTGGAAGCAGAGTTGGGAAGCTCTCAAGTTGCTGCTCAGATCCTTGCTGGAGTGGGGGGAGCCTCTCCTGCTGGCTGTAGCCTCTCCCAGGGGATCCTGGAGCCCAGTGGGAAGCCTCTCCTGCCAGCCGCACACCGCACCACTGAGGGTCCCACTGCTGCCTGCAGGTCCTGCTCCTTCAGGCTCTTCTGGGGCGCTGCTCCTGCCTCACTGGCTCAGCTCTGTGAAGCTCCTTCCTTGCTGTCCCTCACTGGTCTTCACTGAGTCAGCCCTCTTTTATCCTCCTCCAGGTGACCCAAGAGGCCAATCAGGGGACATGGGGGGGGGGGGGTCTCTGGGGCCTGATTGGTGCGGAAAGGGAATCCGAAGTCGTCCAATCATCTTTTGCCCCTTCAAAACCCCTGGGCCAGGTCACTGCCAGCCAGCCCCTCACATCAGAAAGGGCCATCTGGCAAGTAGAGACCGGAGATTGTGTGTTTAAATTCATTAATGAAAGCAGGAGAGGGAATTGAATTGAAGTTAGAAGGGTGATCAGAGGAGATACTACAGCTCTGATCTTTTATTTTCTGAATTTGACACATATCTCGGACTCCACTTGCTTGGCTGAAACATTGATGTTGTCTGAAGGACTTTTCTGAGCAAAATGAAACTAATCTTGCTGTTTACAATCCAAGATTAAGAATAGCAGGATTTACACAACAGCTTAAGATCAGCAACAGCCCAAGAGTGCGCTACCAGGAAGATTTCATGTACCAGGACTTTGGACATTCCAACCAGTGCTTGCATGGGTGAAGGTCAACTCTTGATTCTGCCTGTAAAGCATGTGCTAGTTAGAAAAATCATGATCTGGTTATGAAGACTAATATGTCTGAAATTCATATTTTTCCCTGTTTTGGATTCTCATAGGCAAGTCATACTTGTTATGGCAAGAGGGGCAATACACAATTCTTCAACTTTCAATCTGCTTCCTAAAACACTCTGTTCAATGGCTTCTCATCATTGTAGAGCCCTCATAAGCATCAGTCATCTGGCTCACTTGTTACTCTTCTATTTGAAATGAATGTTCAGTAGCTTGTTTTTACAAGTTGTTAAACCACCTGGAACATTTTGCATAGAAAACAAAAAATATTAATATTTTAATGAAAAATAGGAGAAAGTTTGAACCTCAAATCTTCTTTCTAGCTTATGGAGTTTGTGCTTTGGAGTTCAAGAGCTATATAGTTCTGCTATGTAACCGAGCATATCCTGGCTCTCAGTTACTCTACATTATGTTGTGTGCAAGTCTCAGGCTATGCTGAGGCTTTTATAAAATGTTTTTAAATACCTGATAAGTATTCCTCTACCCCTTTTTCATTTCTTATTTGCAGGATTTTTTCATTCCATTTTTTTGGTGTAAATCCCATTTATTTTAATGAGTAGTGGTAGATTCCTTGTTTTCTTGAAGAGGTGATGCCAATTTTATCCTTTCAGCCCAACTCAAATCATCAAAATCCCCACTCCACTCCTGAGGCAGTATGAAAACATGGGATGCCCATATATTTACTCATTAAAACCAAGAACTTTTCTTTCTGTTTCGATAATGCCTGCTGTTTCAACTCAGAAGTATAGTTGAGAGTAAGGTTGATTTGAAACACATATATAGTACCTAAATCACCTTAAGATAGAATCTTAAATAATGTATAGAACATATAAGTGCCAGATGCAGTTCTTAATTTACAGTACTGCTCTCTTTGTTAAGATCTTGTAGATCTTGTTGTTCATTGCAAGTGGTAATATTGGTTGCTAATACAAGTATTGGGCAATCTTATAGAATATTTAAGATTTAAAATTTTTAGACTAAAATTGGAGAGGGTCAGTGTTCCGAATCCTACCAAATTGGTAGTTTATTCCTGTTCAGATAATCTTTTATCTTTTGTTAGAATGGGTAAACATTAAGTAATATAAACAGTCCTGTTCCCTTCTGTAAGTGAAAAAAAAACCCCCAAACAAAGCAGATAAAGAGAGAGTTTATCAATAAAAATGCTGGTGGTTAAATATGGAAGGAAGTAAATATAAGTGAATATAACGAAGAATAAACATTTTATTGCTGGAGTGATTCTTTAAGTGTCTATTTTGTATGGAGGTGATTTTTATTCCCTCAGCCATGTTAGCCCTGATGAAGACCAGATAGATGAAAAACTGTTGTCCTGACGTGTGACCGGCAAAGAACAAAGTAAAAATGCTTACAGTTACTGCAGTGGTATCACTAATGAGTGATTTCTGTTGGAATATAACCTGATGTGTACCAAAGCAGAAACCTCTGATGTAATAGAGTGCTTTCATATTGCCACAGAACATACAGTAAGACCTGGGGAGGCCTACTGTGCTAAGGAGATTAACTATACTTTTTATTAAGCATGCCCACAATTCATGCTTCATTGAACTTTGATATTGATCCCAAGTTCAGTTTGTAAGATAGGATGGATTGTGGGGGGGGAGAAAACAGCAGACTAGCAGTAGGAAAGAATATCAGAAAAAGCATCTTGGCTAGGCAGTGCTGCCGTCAGCTGGCAAATATCTTTGATCAGGTGGTGAGATACTATCATTCTGAATGTGGCCTTAAATCAGTAAGCAATTATACCTGGAATTGGTGTGCCCTAAATGTCTCTACCACTTTCCCATATAAAAGTTAGTCACACATAACTTTGTTAAACTTTACCAATTCAAGCAGAAGTTTACCGTACCTCAGGCTGATTCTTTTCCCTTGAAACTTTGAAAATAAAAAGGATCAGGCTGTTCTGAGATGGATGTAAAGGAAAGGAAAACAGTTTTTTCAAATAAAAGTCCTACCGTTTTCATTGAGAAATCTTGTACCTCCATGATTTGGTGCAAGGGGCTGAAATCTGGCAGGAAGATTGTTCTAATATAAGATGATCTGGGATCCTGGTTTTCTCTCTTTCAAACATCCAAAATTCTCTGACTAAACCTCCCCAAATCTTGTGTGTGTGTTTGTGTGTGTTTGTGTGTGTGTGTAATGTATATGTGTGTGTGTGTATGTTTGTGCATACATACACACATAGTATAGATAGCACTTGAACACAATGTTTTCTTGATATGTTTTCTGCCAGAGGGGGCCCCCAGCTGGCCTAAACCCCAGCCCCCCAGTTTGTGAGGCAGGCGGCAGTTGTGTAGTGGGAGTGTGGAGCTTCCCAGAGCTTGACCCTTGTCCTGATGGTGCAGGGCTGGTCTGGACTCACCAGAGCTTGACCCCTGATGGCCTGAATGGGCCTCACACTGTCAGGTCTGTGCACCAAGCTCTGACAAGCCCAGACCACTTTGTGCCATGGGTGGGCCCCCCCCGATGATATGCAGCCAGTCTTGGCCATCAGGGGCCAAGCTTTGGTGAACCCAAACTGCCCTGCACCATTGGAGGGAGGGGGTGGCGGGGCTGAATGCAAAGAGGTGGTCTGGGCACACATATTGGTGACACACTGGGAGGAATGGGGGAGTAGGTGCCTTCCAGATTTCTGCAGCCTTCAGGGCATGGGGCTTCAGCCTGACTGAACCAGGAGACTCACTTCTGCCACTGCTGCTGTTGCCAGGAACCCCATGCCACCATCTCTGGGAGACCCATGCTGCCACTGCTACCCCAGCCCCAGTCACCAATTCTGCCATGGAGTGCCCAGCCTGGTGGGCAGGGGTGCAGCATGTGCTCCCCACCACCCTCACTGAGCCACCGCTGCTGCCTCAATCTTGGTGTTGTGGGGAGCAGGACATGGGGCTGCAGCCTGGCTGGACCCAACACCCCGCAGCATTGGGGTGGCTGTGGAGCGTGGCATTGTTCTCCCCACACTGTGCCCCCTCACACATCACTTATGCCTCCCCCCATCTCCTATAAACCTACCTACAGCTGCTCCCATCACCTTGCCTGGCTGTATTGCTCGCCATGTGTGTGTATGCACATGCATGTGGCACCCCTGCCTCTGATTGCCTTCCCCCATTGCCTCCAGCCCCAAGCAGCTCCTTGCAGACTGGAACTCTGCCAGCCTGCAAAGGGACACCTGCAGTTTTCCACTTCAAAGGGAAAAATCTGGGTTTTTCTCCTTTAAAGGGGAAAATCTGCATTTTTCTGTGGGAAATAGAAAACCCAGATCCCTGCAGATGATGATGCCTTTCCTGGTTTTCATGGAAAAACCACTGAAGTAGGTACAGGTATATACAACCAAAAAATCTAATTTATACACGTTTAGTGGTAAATTTAGATACCAGAGGTAATTTCTCCAAAGAAGCCAGCTGTAACAAGCATTCTTCTGCCTGAGAGTGGAGGAGCAGGACTTTTTTTCTGAAATTGCTGCTGTTGGCTGCTCTGGCATTCAGCAGCAGCACTGAGAGAAGGAAAACTTGCTTACATGCTCTCAATATTCCCTCTGCTGCTGGTTAGTCAATTTGAAGGTGAATGTTATCCATCTTGATTGCAGTGGAGAGAAGACTGGGAGGATAAGGAGGTACTGAGAGTAGAAAAAACAGTGAGAGGAACTTTCCTCCTGGGGAGCCTAACCTAGCTAAGTAAGGAGCCTTTAACAGAGAAAAGAAAACCAGAAGGAGCAGGAGGTAACACTCAAAGATTTCCACCATCAGTAGAGGAGTCAAATGGTAAAAGCAGGAAAAGGAGCATCACAAGGTCTGACTAGATAAAAAGAGCCTGGTGGAAGGCTGAGATTAGGAGTCCAAGGAGTCTCATGGAGAGGCTGGGTTGGTAAAATACTGAGGAATTTAGAGATTGCAGCTGGTTGAATAAGTGGGCAGGTATAAGAAGCCAGGGAACTTTACAAGGGGGAACAGTATATGGGCAGGATGGAATAGTCTGGGAACTTTGGAACACATTTCCTCCAGATCTTGGACTTGAACTCAAGATGCCAGGGTCTCAATGCTCTTTCCACAAACATCTGTGAAACAATACAAAAGAGAAGAGATACAGCAAAGTGGCGGGGCACCCAGGGCAACTGTCACACCTAGGGGTAGTGGCAACTTCCAGCTGCTGTCATGTTACTGGTGGAATCATGCAGCTCTGGTGCCAGCCTTTATTTCCCACTCACTCCTCCCCTCTAGTTGATGCCCAGGGCAGGTGCCCTGGGCACCCTGCCCTAGTTATGCCACCATAAGAGCATCCATCTTGTAACCTTTCAGCTCCAAAGATGCAAGTTATCAAGGATGCTGTATTTTGTAATATATTTATCTGATACTTTGTGCAATGAGAGGTCAGCTTTTTCACCCAATCAGCCATTTTTAAGCTGTTTGCAGGCATGCACTATAAACTGTTTCATGTGGCCAGATCAGGTGAAAATTGTCACTTCTGTCTGCACCTCAGGTGCTCAGAAATGCAGTAGGTAGCAAGCTACTACTGCTAACAATTTTTTTTTTCAGTGCCAGTGGTCTGTGTTGTGGATGTAAAAGTTTCAGTCCACAACATAAAACATAAGTGTCAGTATGATAACAAATAACAGACATTTTGTCTTGTCTTTTTAATTTTTTCCTCCTTTAAAACTAGGAAATTGTGTGAGATAACTAATTAAAAAAATTGTAAGATTGCAAAGTTGAGCACTAAAGAGTCAAGTAGAACCAGAATTCAGGTTGTCTGTGATTATATAATCTGACTTGTTTGTCTGAGCTATGGTCTTTTTTTCCCATGCTATTTTTTATGGGAAGTTAAGGGATTATTTCCTTTTGCATTCCCTACCCTAGAACTGTATATGGCCTAATTTTGTAATAATAGTTATTAGTTATCATATTTGTTTATCACATCTCATTAGGGAGGAGTTCTGATTACCTGAATTACTCTTCTCTAACAGCAAACCTGATACCCAATTTTTCTATTAATTCCAGAAGAATGTTGAATGCATATGTATAGGTTATAACCATAGAAATTCTGCATTGCCTCTTGGTTTACAGTAAGATTTGGTCATGGTAAAATGGAGTAGTTCAGGCTGGAAAATTCTTTAGGCTTTCAAATCTATGAGAAGTGCTACTAAAAAAAAAATAATAAGCCCTTTTGAACCAAACTGAGTGGAGTTCAAACAGCTCTAAGTTCTGTGTTCATTCTATTAAACCATGCTGCTCCCTGTGGAGTCGTGGTTCCGGGGTAACCACGGTCTCCTTACGTCGGGGAGTGCTTCCCGAGGTTAAGGGTCGCTCACCTGTAGGTTTCACGTGTCTAACTCACCTGCCACGACTTTGATGGTAATCTGGTTCAGTAGTATTGTCCGATGCATGTCAGTCCAAAAATGAGACTCCTTGCCTCTCAGGGTCCCATGTTGATGAGGGCTCTGCCACCCCTACACCCTCGCCCGTACCACCAGGAACGTGACCGTCGCTTATGAGTCTGTCACGTAGTCCAATCTTCCTCCCTCGGATTAATCCACAACAAAATACAGAAGGACAACACAAACACAGCACCGAACCGGAGCTCTTAAGCTTGGACTCTCACTCCAATCCTCAGCGGAGTCCACCGCTCTTTCCCCTGTTTTCCCCAAAGGGGTTCTTCAGCCCTCCCTAGGGCTCTGTGAGACCACTCGGTCCCTTACTGCTGCCGCAGTGAATTCACCATCTGAGTGCCCCTTTATTAAGGGCTTTACCATATATGCGCCTGTTGGGTGCCAGTTGCTCCCGGCCCGCTAAATTAGTCCTTTAGCTCATTGGGCTCTCTGCCCGGGTTCACGAACCCCACAAGGGGCTTACCCTTGCTCCAGAAAGTGCGGCCGCGGCACCGGACGGCGCGCATCCACCCGAATGAGCTCCTGCCGGTGTCTGTCTCCCTGCTGGGCTCTTCCAGTTCCGCCAGGGCTCTGCCTAGCGCCAGTGTCTCATTTATACTGGCCCTCTCTCTCCGGGCCCCTCCTTCCTCCCTACACCTGCAGGAGGTAGGTTCACGCCCTGGGTTCAAGAGGGGTATTGCACGGCAACTGCACCAGGGAAAGGAGTCTCGGTGTCTGCCGGCCCCTTTCCTCCCTCACACTCCCTAATAACAAAGCTGCTATCTCGGTACCCAACTTTATGTAACCAGATAGCTTCTTTCTGTGAAAAGATAAATTCTCAAATACCAGGCTAAAGGGTCAAATTGGTCTGTGACACACTCTCTAACTTAAATCACAGTTGAGTTCAAGCCTTAACCTAGGTAAAACTCCACATTAATACCAGCTGTTTTAGAGTTATAGACTTGATTGAACTTTCAATCATGTTTTGTTCAAATGATTCAGTTGGTCAGGTAAGCACAGAAGGTTTCAGAGAAGAAGAAATAAAAAGATAAAGTAGGGGAATTTAAGTGAAGCAATTCACTAGTCTTACTCATTAGTAACTGTTTTGAACCAGTCTCACAGGTGCCTCTACAGATCACCAAGGTTAGTTTAAAAAATGCTATCAAAGCTTTTCTTAGCAAGTTGAACTTTGTTTGAATGACAAGATCTGACTACTCTTAAGCAGAATAGAAAATGTCATGCTTTGAAGACATATTCCTTAAATCTTACAGGATCAAAATTTCCTTTTAGTGGCCCTGGAAGAAACTCCCCCCCCCCAAAAAAAAAAAACAGCTCTGCTTCTGCCATCTTTGCTGTACAGACAGGCATTGATTTTCTTCATCTGCTTTAAGCAGCATACATTTTTGTAAGGCTGAATAATTTGCAATGAATTTTGGGATGTTTCAAATTTAAGGAACCCTCTTGCATTGTGTGCATCACCCTTCTAAAATTGATTAACTTCAGGTGCTGATGGGGTGTCTTCCATGTGCCCCCTCTCCCAATCATATTTTTTTTGACAGAAATACTCAACCCATTTTTTGTGACCTTCTCTTTTTCATATCTTCTAAATCTCTCTTTGGTATTTTCCTTGTTTTTAGTTATTTGATGCTTCTTTTATGGTGTTTTACACTTCTCTGCTGTACAGCCACTGTTTAAACTACCTGAACATATTGAACATAGTGGATCCAATTCTTCCCTTATGTAACGCTTTTGCAGAAGGCTATATGAAAACAAAATATTCCAATTGAGAAGGCACAGTCCTCCTGGCAGTTTGTTTATCTTTAAAAAAATCAAATTCTAATAAATAGCACAGATTAAAGGATGACAATGGCAAGATATTTTTAGATGCATGGCCACTTTTAATTGCATGGACCAAGAGAGTGGTATTTTAGACTTTGCAGTTGACATATGGATGAACTTTAACGTACATACTTTATATGCACTGCTTGTAGCTATCAAAACCAGTGCTCTTTACATGCATACGCCATCACTAACCTGCATTGTTTTAAATGTTACAACATCAAATTGTATTGATGTTTAATGATCAGTCTGTCTGATCCTTTAAAGCTACTTATATCTTAATCAATGATTATTTTTTCGACTTCACAGCATTTTAAATACAGAAATGTAATTAAGTAGTTTTGAAATACTGCTTTGAATACTTCAAAATGCTGCTAACTTGGTAAAAAGGTGAAATTATTATAGTTTGTGATAATTTATAAGGTGTAGAATTGCATCACTTGCACTTAGAGATTTTAACTGAGCATAAGGAATACCAGTGCTATATATTCAACTCATTCACTTCTTAGTAGAGTACCTAAATGCTTGTAAGCATATACGGTGTCCATGTATGATTGTGTATTCGTAATCACATCATGGTAAAGATTTGGATGGAAATGTACTTGGCTAAATTAGAACCTTAGGACTTCTGAAGACCTTCATTCCCCACTTTTCTCCCCCCTTGAATTAGAGGCCTTTTTAGTTCATCTGACTTGCTTATAGAAAGAGTCCATAAATACTTTGTAGCTAAGAGCAGATAAAACCTACAATGACCCTGATGGTTTAAATAGGGCTTGGTAACACTATTAAGTCTCTCCTGGAACTTAAACAATATTACGTTCCACAAGAGAATGCTCCCAGGTCCTCACCTAGGGACAGGTGTGGTCATGGTAAAGCTGGAATCTGAGAGAATTCAGTACAACCAGGACACTTCAGACCACTTTCCTCCTAAAACACCAAGAGTTTTATATATCTGAGTTGGCTGGAAGGATGAATCAAGGGAAGAGATGTACCACTGCAGTGTTAGGTAGAATAGCTGTTTAACAATGAGGATGCTAGAGAAAGCAACCCCATTCAATAGTTAGTCAGAGGGGAAGATGTGGTTACACATTTTGACATCCTCATAGATTTGTGTGCACTTGAACACAAATGCTGATTCCCTTACAAAGAACTATTCTACCTGTAAAAAAATCAAGCAAAGTACAGTAGCACCTTAATTTCAGTGGTTCATCAATTCTATGCACTTATCTTGGGCTGTGTGTAGACAAAACAAGGGGCATGTGTGTACAACACTTTGAAGTGGGTTAACAGCTGCTGTAGCAAACTTGGTGCTGTAATGCACCTTAAATGACTTGGGATGCAGCAAACTAAAATTCCTCCAAGTAGTTTTAGTTTGCTGCCCTGATTGCTGCGGAGCGAAGCACTGGGCTCTGTGCACCTCAGGGGCTCTTCAGGAAGCCCGTGCAGGCAGGCTGCCCAATAAAATAAAAAGAAGTGGTGAGCCTGATCTTTTTTTTTTTTTCTTGGAGCCTGCCTGCCTGAGCTGTGCAGGGGCCTGGTGCTTTCCTCCACGGCTTTGGTGCCCCAGGGGACCACCCGAGCCAGGTGCCTGTGGCAAGTGCCGCCTCGTGTGGGCCACTGCTGCCGCAAAGGGAAGCATCAGCCCACCCCACAGCCCAGGGACTGTTCTGCCCACTGGTAGCTTGCCCTCGCCCCCCGCCACTGGAGAGGCATGTAAGTGCATGGGTATGTGCATGACACAGGGGTTTACCTTGGCCTAAAATTGAAGTGCTTGAACAGTAGACTGAATGGGTTCTGCCACTTGTAGAACTTGTGCTTGCACTTTGAACTAATTTCCATGCCAAAGGTGGTCTATGCTTGACATTTTGTGTGCACAAGGATCTGAAAATTAGTCATTTGAAAATAGTTTTATTTTTCAATAGCTAAATGGCTCAAAGTTCTCTCTCTTTTATTTCCCTTACTCTATAAATCTGCATTCTGTTCTGTTCTTCTCCTCTGGTAAGAAGTGTTAAAAGAAAAAGAGACTGAGAAAGAGGAAGAAATCTTTAGCATCTGTGATTTCTGGGCATTTTTATCGTGGAATATATATATATATATATATATATATATATATATATATATATATATATGATGTGTTTTAAAGGAATATAGCATGGGGAGGAAGAAAATGCCTAAACCAGCGATTCTCAATAGAGTGATATAGCACCCTTGGGTAGCTTGAGATCTTTTCAAGGGTGACACAGAGTGCTACACAGTGTTAGTACTGTTACATTTGCAAACATGAACCCAGGGCTTTCAAATAGGAATTTGGAGATTTAAAAGCATTCTGGATGCTGTGGTCTTCCTGAGTGCTTTTCAGCAGCAGAATTCTTCTATGTTGTCATGCCGGGTTGTAGGCAGCCAGGTCTGGGGGGAGTGTCTGGAGTCCAAGTGTAGGGAAGCCAGGACTCCAGAAACCAGAAGATCCATTTGAGGGAACAAATCAGAGATTCACAGGGTCAGACATCACAGAAGACAGAGCTAGCCTCTTTACATGGCTAGGTTAAGAGGCTTGCCAGGTCAGGTATCCAGAAAACCAGAATGAGGCCAAATATCCAAAAGGTCGGACAAAACTGGGGTCCATGGGTATGCTGTCCAGCATCTGTCAGAGAACCAGTAGCAGCACAAGCCAAGAGCACAAGAGCCTGGGTACAGGGTTGAACCTTCTTGCCCAGACACTCCCTTTTCTGGGTCAGCTGATCTAGGTTGGCCACTCCAGTGGCAGGGAGTAAGCGTGTATCTAGGCCCAGATGGAGGGTTCTGCCCACCTGTGCTCACCCAAAGTTTTCCTGGGAAGGTTCCAGAGCTATGCCAGACAAACAGGGTTCAAGGCCACAGCCTTGATCAATTATTTCTCTGTAGTAAAAAAACAAGGGCAAGCCAAGAGCTGGCGTTTTTGGAGGGGTGCTTTGAGTTTAGGGAGGGGTATCTTGAGTTTAAAAAGGTTGAGAACCTCTGTCCTAAACTATTAAGTCACAGCCAGTTGCATAATTTTGTTCAGGCAGTGGAAGATAGATAGATAGATAGATAGATAGATAGATGTTCTATCTTTGTTCCTGGCCTGTGGAACCATATATATATAATGTATACATATTTTAGAAATTGACAAGGATGATGCTGGGTCCCCTTCTTTGTACCGGATCACCACAGCACTGCTGCAAACAATAGGAAATGTATTAAGTGGCTTGATATTTACCTATACATTAAATGGTAACAACTGTTTTCAGAGGTTTATTTTCCTGGCTCTGCTTGCTATTGTTTTAATTTGGAAGTTTATTTTTCTCTTTTATGATAAAAGTCATTGGAAGAATAAATGGACTAGTGTCTAAATGATTCACTTAGTTTATGCCATCTACAGGGCTAATTCTGTATATGCTTA
This sequence comes from Crocodylus siamensis, assembly GCF_052110815.1. Taxonomy (NCBI): domain Eukaryota; kingdom Metazoa; phylum Chordata; order Crocodylia; family Crocodylidae; genus Crocodylus; species Crocodylus siamensis. The sequence goes on along the minus strand of NC_143397.1, from coordinate 158,972,940 downwards.
GGAGTATTCTGTGACAGATCCAATTGAATGATCATTGGAAGCAAATGCATGCATTTGTTGTTTTTAGCAGAAGGATCTATAGAGGGAAGAGAAGATTGCAGTTCTCCTCTCTTTCTCCTCTTGTTCTTTTTTAATAGGCGCATAGGGTGTAGTAATAAACATTGTGAATATACTGTGCTGCCCATAAAAGTAGGCAAATGGTCTGAGACTGGCAGATTTAGGAGTTTTGCTGCTCATATTAATGTAGAAGAGACGCCATCTTAGTCCCATGTTGCACATGTCTTTCTGCCTAACACATTACTTATATAATGGAGAAGGCTAAAGAAACCTTAATAACAACAGTACTACTTTAAAGAATGTAGTAGCACCATTGGGCTCTCTATCACATAATCTTTTCAAAAGGAAGCTGTAGAACCAGGATATAAATTGGCAGTCTTTTCTTCTTTTCCATTCTACAGGGATCTAGATAGCTTTGTAACTGTAACAAGGGTTTTGGCAGGTTCCTTTTTTGCCACTGGGCCAGTTATTTGTTTTCAGTGTTTGTTTTCAGTGCACATATTATTTTTGGAACCTTTCACCAGGAAGTTCTAGTTACCTTCCCCCACTGTGTAGGTCTAACCTTCTAGATGTGAGGACGAAAACAAGACCTTGGTGTTTATGAAAAGTTTTTATTATTACCTATTTGCAAAATAAAAGAGAAATGTGTGTGTGGAGAGAAAGGCATGTAACAGAAATAAGGATCTGATTTTTTATTTTTTCTTCTTTTGTCCCTTTGGTAATTATACTCAAAATCAGTAACAGTTTTCATCCAAATATTAAAATGGATATGTGGATAAAATATCCTAGTCAGACGGAAGCAAATAATCATCGTTAAAATAGATAGCAAATAAATCCAAGCATGAGTCCTCAAATTGATGCATGGAAAGAGAAATCTACTAAGAAGGAAAATAGATTTTTTTCCCTAAACTTTTGATCTCTGTCTAGAGGTGGCTGAATACTTGTTACAATTTATTTAATTCACTTCTGTCATCTAGAATGTACAGTTAAAAATGTATGTTTTAAAAGAATTATTTAGCTCAGTTCTTTGGGGTTCTCCACTGTCTGTGAGGAAAGTTATAAATAGAGCCTGAGGAGAACTTTGTACTATATTAGACAAAGTACCATGATTGGATATGTGCAGTAAGAAGGGAGAACATAGAGCATGCTGTTATATTGTGAGCTTCTTATGTAGGGCATGAGATTAAATGCTTTTGATCCCCATTGATTCAGGAGAGTACTTTTCATGTTTGGCCTGTTAGGTTATGAGATTCTTTGGAGTTGGAATCATACCTTCTTCACTCTGAATATTTGGCCCAAGTTTAACAAAATAATATAAATTCATCATAGTGCCTTTAGGTTATATAATGTAGAGATGGTTATATAGGTTATATAAGGCATCAAGTGTTGTGGCTACACTTAAATACTTATTTTTAAACAAGAAAATAATCTTGTTTATACCTAAAGGAATTATGTCACATATTTGTCTAATGTCTTTTGTAGGTATCCCAGATCTAATGGGCGGGGGTCAAGGAGAGCTCTATGTCAAGGAGAGCTACGCATCCCTGCAAGCCAATATTGGCAACCAGGGTAGCCAACTGGAGACCATCTGGGTTAAAAAGGCTTGACAATCACCTTGCTAGGAGCATTTGACCCCAGTACTCTTTTCTGCCATGGCAGGGGTCAGACTTGATAATCTGCTCAGGTCCCTTCCGACCCTACTAACTATGAAAATTCATGGGGAATACAGAACAGGGGACACAATGGTGGGAGACTACTACATACCTCCCACCCAAAGTCAAGAGTTTGACCACGAGTTTACCAGGGAATTGGCTGAGGCGGCATGCTCCCGGTCCATGCTTGTCATGGGAGACTTCTACTACCCAGACATCTCATGGGAAGAGTGCTTGACTAAATCTGAGCAGTTGCAAAGCTTCCTCTCATGCATGGATGACCTCTATTTGACACAAGAAGTCTACGGGCCAATGAGAGGTAAAGCACTGCTCAGCCTGGTACTGGCAACCAGGGATGACCTAATCAGTGACCTAATGATCAATGGGAACCTGGGTGACAGCAACCACGAGCTGATCACCTTCACCATCTGCCATAAAGCTCAGGAGGCTTGTCGGTGAGGCCCTAAGGGACCATGACCCCAACGGGAGGGGAGTTCAGGAAGAGCGGTTGCTCTCAAGGGAGCGATCCTCAATGCACAAGCTAATGTTATTCCATCTCGGAGGAAAGGCAGCAAAAGGGCACAGCAGCCCCCTTGGCTCTCCAGGGAACTAGTGGACCTCCTGTGGCTAAAAAGACAGACCTACAAAGGATGGAGAATGGGATCCACCTCTAAGGAGGAATATTCCGCACTGGTCCCATCCTGCAGGGAGCAAACCAGGAAAGTCAAGGCTGCAACAGAACTCCAACTGGCTAGAAGTATCAAGGATAATAAAAAGTCCTTTTTTAGATATGTGGGGAGCCGGAAGAAAAGCAAGAGCATCATTGGACCCCTGCTAAACCAGATGGGACAACTGACAACCGACGCCCAGGAAAAAGCCAAACTATTAAATGAGTATTTTGCATCAGTCTTTCACTAGTCCCATGGGAGGCCCCTGCCCATTACGGGACAGGGAAGCCCGGGTAAGGGAGATTCCCTGCCCTCCATCAATGCTGACCTTGTGAAGGAACATCTTGAGAGGCTGGACACCTTCAAGTCAGCTGACCCTGACAATCTACACCCCAGTGTACTCAAGGAACTGGCTAGCATCATAGCCCAGCCCCTGGCATGGATCTTCGAGTACTCCCGGCTCTGAAGTGCCTGAAGATTGGAAGAAGGCCAACGTGGTGCCTATCTTCAAGAAAAGAAAGAAAAGGGCATCTGGCAAACTACAGGCCCATCAGCCTGACCTGTATCCTGGGGAAGGTCTTAGAAAAGATTATCAAAGAGACCATTCATAATAGACTGGCCAATGGGAACATCCTGAGGGATAGCTAGCATGGGTTTCTTATGGGTAGGTCTTGGTTGACCAATCTCATTTCCTTTTACGACCAATTGACCTATCACCTGGACAAGGGAGAAAAGATTGATGTTGTATATCTTGACTTCAAAAAAGCCTTTGATCTGGTATCCCATGATCACCTCTTAGCAAAACTGGCTAACTGCGGCCTCGGCCTCACCATGATCTGCTGGCTGGGGAATTGGCTCTGCAGTAGGACCCAGAGGGTAGTGGTTGATGGAAGTCAATTGTCATGGTGCCCATTCACCAGTGGGGTCCCTCAAGGCTCTGTCCTTGGGCCTACACTATTCAACATGTTCATTAATGATGTGGACATTGGTGTCAGAAGTGGACTGCCCAAGTTCACCGACGACACCAAACCCTGGGGTAAAGCATCCAAACCTGAGGACAGGAGGGCAATCCAGGCTGACCTTGACAGGCTCAGGAAATGGGCAGATGAGAACCTGATGGTGTTTAACACCAAAAAATGCAAGGTTCTCCACCTTGGGAGGAAAAACCTGCAGCATCCTTATAGGCTCGGCAGTGCTACGCTGGCTAGCACTGTGGATGAAAGGGACTTGGGGGTCATGACTGACCACAAGATGAATATGAGCCTTTAATGTGATGCTGCAGCTAGTAAAGAGAGCAAAACTCTGGCTTGCATCCATAGATGCTTCTCAAGCAAATCCCAGGACGTCATTCTCCCCTTGTACTCAGCCTTGGTGAGGCCGCAGCTGAAGTACTGCGTCCAGTTTTGGGCTCCACAATTCTAAAAGGATGTGGACATTCTTGAGAGAGTGCAGAGAAGAGCCACACACATGATCAGAGGTCAAGAAGACAGACTTTACGATGACAGGCTGAGAGCTATGGGACTCTTTAACCTGGAAAAGCGCAGGCTCGGGCAATCTGATGGCTACCTATGAGTTTATCAGGGGTGTTCCCCAGGATCTAGGGGAATGATTGTTCACCAGAGCACCCCAAGGGATGACAAGGTCAAACAGTTATAAACTCTTACAAGACCGTTTGAGGCTGGACATAAGGAAGAATTTCTTTACTGTCTGAGCCCCCAAGGTCTGGAGTAGTCTGCCTCCAAAGATGTTTCAAGCACCTACATTGAATGCCTTCAAGATAAATTTTTATGCTTATTTTGCTGAGATCCTATGACCCCAGCTGACTTCTTGCCCCTTGGGCAGGGGGCTGGACTCAATGATCTTCCGAGTTCCCTTCCAGCCCTAATGTCTATGAAATCTATGAAATAATAACAAAATCATGATGGCAGATGATTGGGGAAAGATCACAAAATCTTTGCTAGTGACCAAATTAGAGGCCACTGAATAGGCACTACAATTTTCTATCAGCATCCATTTTGAATGTGTTTGTATACATGTATTAAGGCAATACATGGGTTTTAGGTTAATGATTTTTGGAATAGAATAGGTGTCCTAGTAAGATAAGATTTTGCTTCTTATTTTAGCATTCCAAGCAGAAGTTTTAGCATTCCAAGCAGAAGTTTTGCTGGGGATATACATGGTGCCTGTCAGTAAGTGTGTGTTAGATTTATTGTGGTTTGGGGTGCAGAGAAAGTTAAGCCTAATTATTTTGGTTTAAGAGTCACCAGAATGGAAGAAATTGTTCCTGACATTACAGGTTTATCTATGAGACGGGTCTATTAGGTGCCATCTCCTGTCTCTTAATTTACTGTGTCATTTTTTTCACGCTTCTGTTGATCCATTGGCCTTCTAAAATGTGATAAGAATCCTAACAACAAAAAGAGATTATGAGTGTTGCAAAGGAAGTATAGCAAAATGAAAGCAAATGAAATTTTAGGATGTGTCATACTACATCCTGATGGTAAGTGTAGGTCTCGCTGGTATATAGATTAATACAACCATTAATCAGCGCATACACAAATCACACAGAGGCCATGTGAACGGTAGCACCAAGGCCAAGAGAGAGAGTGTGAATTGACCAGTACAGGGTACCAAAAAAGATCAGAGTGACTTGGCAAACAAGTCCGTATTGAGTAAGGAGGTCACACAAGTTGGTGAGTACTAGGTTGTGTATGCTGTAAACACAAGGTTGTATTGACAAGTATACAAAAAGGGGTCTGGGAACATGTAATACTTTGTACTAGGCTTAGGGGTTTTGTTCATGTTTGTACCATGCCTGCAAATAAGCAGGCTAGCACTATGGACCAGCCAATCATGGATATTCATGTCTAGTCTTGTTTGTAGACAGTAAACCTAGCTGAGCTTTTTGTCACTAAGAAATGAAACTGGCAGTCTCTTTCTTGTAATGATGAGATATGGGCCCAGGATTATAGACATAATCTTGGCAGTGCACACATAGATCACCCAAACTAAGGAAGTCTAACATGATTGGTAACATCTAACTCCTAACACCACTAAGAGTCAGATACCAAGACATATGGAGTCTGCCCTGACAACACTGGTAACTCCTCTGAGTCCTGCAGTAAGATATTTTGGGCCCTGGGATGCAGCATAATCTAGTGAAAAGGGCTCTGGAAACAGGCTCTATTCCCAGCTCTGCCAATGACTTGTTATATGATCTTGAAGAAATCGCTTTAGTTTCACCATATGAAGTTAGTGATATTTACCTACTGTTTTTTAATAAGAACTTTAGAATGTACCGATTAAAAACCTTGTATGAGAGTCAGAAGTGGGTTTTGGCACTCTATTAAATGACATTTCTTAAGTGAGGTGGTGAAAATCAAATTCAAACCAAAGTTCCTTTCATTAATTATTTTTCCACATTGTATGAACAGGGACATTCTATTGGTAGGACCAAAGTAATCTTCAGAGGGCCTTAAAACAGTGGAAATTTACTGTTACTTTTGCAACAGAGAGGAGGAGCCATTGGATGTAATGTAAACTGTCATTTGCATTGCTACAGCACCTAGAAGCAACATTCAGTGACTAACTCTATTTGCACGCACAAAAGAAAGAATGATCGATATTCCAGAGATCTTATAGGCTAGGGACAAACATTACACATAACTCGATATAAGTGATCAGAAACCAGTTTAAACCTGTACCAGAACAGAAGTATAGTACATATAGACCAGTTTCAAAATGGCCGAAACCAATTTAAGATAGACCTGGATGGATGTACTGTAGTATCAGACCTAAGTAATTTAGGTTAAACTGGTCTCTGAAATTTCTGTCGCAAATCCTCTTTTGACTCTAGTTAGGTTGCAGCCCCCCAGCATCCCAGGATGTTCTGCGAATCCCCTGCCAACCCTCCTTCACAGGGCAGATGGACAAGCCTGTGCCCCACTGTCTGCTCCAGCTGAGCCCAGCCAAACGCACCCATGGGATGTCACAGAGATAAGGCAGCAAGCCCCTGCTCCCCAACCTAGCTGGTAGAGGGCACAGGGAACTGGTGGGGGGAAGACAACCCCCTGCCTTTCCTCCCCACAACTGGGGTTTGCATAGCTTGGGGAGCCCCCCATGGTGGATGCTTTTACCCCACAGGCCTGGCTTTCCTCTCCACAGCCTGGCTGAGTGATCACCAAGAGTGAGGGAGAACAGAGCCCCACTTTCCTGGCCATAGCCCCCACAGCTAGAGTCTGCACAGCATGGGGAGGGCCCATGGTAGGGGCTTTTCTCCCACAGCTCATTTTTCCTCCCTTTGCAGGCCAGCTGGATGATTGCCCAAGGACCAGCCCCTGTGCTGGACCTGGCCTTTCAGCTGCAGGAGTCAGAGGCAGGAGAGAACAGGGACCCCTACCCCAGGCACAGCTCCATACCTGGGGTCTATCTACACAGTATACCCCCCCCCCCACAGTGGGGGCTTTTGTCCCTATAGCCCAGTTTTCTTCCCCCTGCAGCCTGGCTGGCCAGTCACCCAATCCCCACCCCTGGACTGGACCTAGCTTCTCCACCCCAGGGGGGGCAGCTCAGGGCCCTCTGCCCCTGCCTGCTGTGGCTGTAAGGCCAGATCTATTGCAGGGATGGGGCTGTGGCAGTATTTCAGGTGGGCTGTAAGGAAAGCTGGGCTGCGGCAGGGGAGGGGAAGTCCCCACTGTGGGGTCCCCTGCACTGTGTAGGCCCCAAATGGAGGGTTTTGGGGGGGCTCTTCCCCCCTGCCCCGTTCCCTCTTGGGTCCCCCATAGCTACCAGCTCTGGGAGGCTGGGTGCAGGGAAAGGTCTGCAATGACAGCAGGGGCCATGTGTCTGACAGTCAGTCAGGAATGACCCTGCTTGGCTAGGCTCAGCTGCCGAGCTGGGAAGTGAGCAGGAGCACCTCCCCCCCCCCCCTCTTCTGGCCTGGCCAGTGCAGGCCTTTGCCTGCTTCCTCTCCTACAAAGGTAAACAAGTTTCACACTTGCTCACGATCCAATCTTCACAGTTTAAAGAAATCTGCAAAGGCTGGATTGATTCTGCCTTGGGCTGTTTGATTGTCTGTACTTAGCCATAATGGTTAGAGACAAGAAGGCTGAACTATTCAATGCCTTTTTTACTTCAGTTTTCACAAATAGGGGCAGCTGCCAGATGATAAGTTGGCAGCAGACATAAGGAAGGAAGCAAAAACACTGTTATCCAGTGCTAGGATCCAGAATGACCTGGATATGACCTGGGTTGGCTGGAGAAATGTTGCACAATCAATCAAATGAGATTCAACAAGTACTTGTGTAAAGTCCCGCACTCGAGATGGAATAGCCACATGCAAAGTCTGAATTGAAAAAAATCAAAGTTCCAGCTGCCTTGGTAGTGACTTTTAGTTTCACTTTACAACTACTCATGGAAGGCATCGCAAGAAGGTAATCACTATCAATCTCATAGAGACTACAACTACAGAGAAAGTTGGTATCTGATGCCATACCAAAGCGAGAGTCTCATGCACAAGTACAGGCTAGGGAATTACTGGCTAGGTTGCAGTTCTGCAAAAAAGGATATGTGGTTTATAGTGTATCATATGCTAAATATGAGCCAGCAGTGTGCTCTTCTTGCAAAAAGAAAAAGAACAAATTCCAGCAGCATCCTGGGCTATATTAACAGGAGTGTCACTTGTAAATAAGGGAAATGATTCCTCCATTCTGTTCAGCATGGAGGAGGCCTTACCTAAAGTACTGTGTCCACTTTTGAGCCTCACATTTCAAGAAGGAAGTGGATGTTTTGGAAAGAGTCCAGTTCAGGGCATCAAAAATTATTAGGAGTCTCAGGGGCAGGACTTAGGAAAAGCTGAAAGAACTAGTGTTATTTAGCCTGGAAAAAAGAAGACTGGTCAGCTGATAATGGTCTTCAAACAACTGAAAGGTGATTATTATAGAGAAGATGGAAATGGGTTTTTCTGTGTTTTCGTAGGGGACAGGACTAGGAACAATGGCCTCAGGCATTTAGGTTGGAGATTAGAAGGAATTTTCTGACTCTGCGTGGTCAAACATTGGAAGTCTACCTAGAGAACTTGTGGAATCACCATTCCTGGAGGTTTTTAAGACCCAGTTAGGCAGACACTTGGCTGGGATGGTTTAACCACAGATGATCTTGCCCTGAGCAGGGGGCTGGACTATATAGGACCTTGTGAGGTCCCTTCCAGCCCTTTCCTATGATCATATGAAGCAAGAGACAGCTACATGTGGTTTACATGTGGTAGTTTCTAAACATCAACAGCCTAACTGTGAAGTTGTGAGGGAATACTGTACCTGAGACAGAACATGAACTAGTTGCATCCATCTTTCAATGAGTTTTGTTTCACGTACAGTTTTCATCCAGCCTTTTTTAAAAATATAGTCGCACATACCCAAACAACTTGCATTTCTAATTAGATATCATCTGATGATTTTTTTCTCATCTTTCAAGCAGTGTTCTCATGCCCTTATTGTAGCAACTTATGTTTCTTAGACTTAAGAAAACTGGAAGTATTTCTACAAGACTCAGCTGTTTAAAGATAATGTATTGATAGTTTTGATATTGGAAGTGCATTATTTCTTCTTTGGAAAAGATACAAATCCAAGGTCATGACAACTTGTGCTTATTAAGTGTCATGCCCTGAAAGGTTTAACCAATGTTGAGCCAAATCTGCCCATTGATTTTAATGTGATTATAAGAGTTTAACAGAATTTGGCTTTAGGTCTCCTGGTTTAATTCCAAATTGGGTAACCACATTCTGCCTAAATTTCCTTCTTCATTCTCAGTTCAAGTTACTGTTCATTTCCTACCTCGCCATACAGACTACTTAGGAGGCAGTTATACTTCTGGTGTGGGTGACTGTGAAGTGATGTCTGTTAGCATGACTGTCAACAGAATAGTGCTTAGGGATCATTAAAGCACAATTAACCCTTAAATGGAACGTGAAATATGAATGAAGACAACTCTGTGTCCTAAAATCAAAGTTTCACTTAAATGCAGACAACTCAGTGTCTTAAAGTTCAATAACTTAGATAACTCGGTGTCCTAAAATCAAAATCTAACTTTATTCATGCAACAAGTATTATCTTAGCAGTTTCTATATTAAAAAAGAGAAAAGCATTCAGTACAATAATCTCACCCGATCCCAGATGTTACTTTGCGCCACAGAAAAGATGGCCACTCAGTTCCTGGAAGCAAAGGATACAGCATGGGCTGGGATGGTCCATACAGGTATTGAAGGCTGGATTTATGACAAAGATGATGAACTTTCTTGCTCCCCCCTTTTATGTGTTTCTTCAACTTCACTTCTTTGATGGCTCTTTGCTTTTGTACTGGTCTCTCTGCAGTCATCATACTGTCCATCTTTTATCCCGTGAGCATGTTTTTATCCCGTGAGCATGTCTAACAAGCCCATTACAAGCACACCTCTTAATTTGGTCTTTTTCCAGTGTCTTACTTTGGCCATTGTCCATTGGTCTCCCTTATTACCTTTCCAGTCCTTTCATCCCTGTGATTCAGCTGCTAAGTGCCAAGTTCAGTTAATTGGAGATGGTAACAAGGCCATTGCTATGTTATGTTAAAAGAACATCTCACAATGATGAAAAAAGAAAAGATATAATATAATGAGCACCTATGAGCTCTACAAAAACAGCTCAAAGCTAGCTAATAATAAAAACAAAAAAGTTAATAAGGACAAAACTTAAGTAATGATTAAATAAGGATAAAATATAAACAATAGTATAAACAGTGCAACTTCAAAGCATTAAATGTAACAAGCTAGCCTAACTATGTTATTCAATAGTGTCTGTCTATGACATTATTGTTTGACTTAAAGGAGTACCCATATTAAGCCTAGGCAGTTTTACACTTATACACAAAATATATATCATGTATCCTGAAGAATTTAGAGTTATTCATAAATAGTTATATACATAAAGGTTTTCTGGATCTTTAGAGGCTTACATTGTATAAATGACATAGAATGCCATTAAAACAGCCACCATCCACTGATCAAAAAACCGATCAAATGAAAGGGTAGTTCATGGGACAACATGACAGCTCCTGATGACTCATACCTTTCATTCATGGATACAGCATTGTAAGTTTTTACTGATGAAGTAGAAACATGTTTCAGAAAGCATTACCATTAGATTGCTTTCCTCATGTCTTTTTTACAGTTAGGAACAGCAGATGCAAGATAAGATAAAATTACGAAAAATCTAGCATAGAATGTGATGGAAGCAATGTAAGAAATCCAAATAAACAATAAAGGAAGACAATTATGAAAACAAGAGATGAATATATGTGAACAAAAGAAAAAAACTAGTATATGTGTATATGCACAAATGTGTTTTTAAAAACAATTCCTTTAAGAGAATTAATTACCAATCTAACTGGAACTAATTCTAGATTTACCAAGAACCTGTCATAGCCATTTCATTGTCTTAGAAATGCTCTTTTTCATATTCTACAAAAAATTGTCCATGCTAATCATATATTTTTTCTTCTAATTTCAGGAAAGATCAATTTTACTTAAGACTCTGAAGCAGACCTTTAGCTGGTATAAATTGTCACATACCCACTGAAGGCAATTGAAGTATGTCGATTTTGCTCAGGATCTTCCCTTCTAGTTGAAGCTGTTCAGGATACTCTCTTCCCCACTACTCAAACTTTTCACTATTGGGCTTTCAAAGCAGAGTGACAAAAAAACCCCTTTCTATGTAGAGTTAAACTCTAAAAGGACCTTGAGGAGAGGAGATGCATCCAGGTTCCAGAGACTTGTTTGCAAGGTTTTTGTATCATAGTTGATATAAGGCTAAGCCTTTTAAAAACTCTAAATAGTAAACTCTCTAACCTATCGTTCTATGTTTTGTTCTTCAGATTTTTATTTTGACTTCCTACCACACTGACATCTTTGGTTAGGACATGGTTAAGTAGCTTCTCAAAACAAAGCCACTGTCTTAAATGTATTTATTTGAATTCTGAGGCCCCCTGTGCCTAGTATCTATCTGTACAGTGCTATGGATGTGCATGCTTTTGGAACAGTTCATGGAAACAGAATCAAGAAAGCCTTTGCTTGGCATCTGATGACTACATTTATTAAGGAAGTAAATTATATGATGCATAAATGAGTGAACAAACAGGCAGACAGCTTGAACCATTTTATCTGTGATTGTTCAGAAATTCTCTCTATAACTTCAGGGATTTCAGAGGTCATAAATAGGAGAGATAGTGACATATCTGCAGTTCTCTTAATTACTCTACTTTTACTGAGTTTTATTCTCTTGACTCTGTTGCTGGGACTGAACCATCTGTCTGGGAGATGTTTTATTATTTCTTAGGGACTCTGCTAACAAGACTCATTTTTGTGGCTTTTGTTGACTATAAACTTATTGATACGGTACTTAGTGAGATTCTCTGCAGATTTGATGTTGTTGTCCCAGAGTGAATGCAAATTTATGAGAAATAACACAAAGTTGCAGATATAATGAGCTGCTTTGTATATGCTGTGCAAAAAAAATCCTTGCACATTATTCCTCCCCTTCATTGAGGCCTTTTAACCGCAAAACATTAAAAATGCTTCATCTCAAAAGACTTGATTACCCCATGTTCCCCTTCCTACAAATATCACCTTTGCCATTTATGCAAATGTAATGAGTAAGATAAATATGACTACTAACCTATGGGGAGATTTGTTAAATGATAAAGACTAACGGGGTGTTTGGAGAGAAAGAAACTGGATGTGACCTTTTAATACAGACTTCACTGCACTTTATGAACCTTTGTAAAAGTGAGTGTTGGGATGCCTATGCTCTCCCATTATATTGTGTATATTTTAGTGGCTTGCCAAGCAATCTTCTATCCCAAAGAGGTATACTTGTCAGTAGTGCACACCTATCTAGTTGTATAAAGCTTTTTTAGGAAGCCTTGGCATGAAGGGACATGATACAAAATAATGTGGTATTCTCAAACGTCTAGCCTGCATTTCTGCTTTATTTATAGTCCAGGAAGTTTTTCATAACATCACTGCTTTGCACCAAAGCTTTAAATCCTGAACTTTTGAATATTTAGAGACTTGCCTTATATTTAAATGTCACCAAGCCTATTTCATTCTTTTTTTCTTTTAAACAGAGTATTTCCACTTCTCTGGGAGAATTAAAGAGTACTCACCAATAGCTCTTTTGCTACTTCTCATTTGTAAGCTACATGGTCATTCCCAGCTCTTGAAAATAAATAGTATTCATTCCCCTTGATTTTAATTATTACTAAACACTATTGAATGCTTTTTTTCAGTTCCTAGTAGAAAATAGTTTTTCTCATGGTGTTGCTAAGTATGTGTATCACCTTAGACTGCTTTTATTATGCCTACCAAACCTTGAGGATGGACCCTATGACTGACAACCATGGTCTCCTCATGTAAACAATAAATCACAAGCAAACTCTGAGAGCACAGGAGAGGGCACAAGAGCGAGCTTTCTCTTGCCATATTGTTAATGCATGTGACAATTATGACCAATACTGCTATTGTGTATGGCAGGAGGTACAGCAGTACCATACCTTTTTTCCTTCATATGCACACTGTAAACTATGTGAGCCCTTTCACATCAGAGCTAATCAAAACATAAAAATTAGACTCTTCTTTACCAGGAAGGACAACAAGGATCACTGAGAGCAGATGTTCTGCCTAGAACAAGACCCAGTCTGTTTTCCTTATCTTAGGAAGAATAATGCAAAGATCCAGAAGAAGAAAGAAAAGGTCATTCTCATCGTTACATAGGAAAAAAGCCAGCAGCTGTCCTTTGTATGACTGTGTTTCTATGTCTAAACCTAAGATGTTTGAATCTGATTGCCAAGTTGAAATAATTTTCCTGATGCACATTCTCAAAGTCTTCCCAGTAGATCCTCCATCCTTTTAGTCTACACAAGAGAACAGATGAAGGACCATTTTTAACAATGATGAGGCTGTGTGGATTACCAATGTTTTCAGGAGGAGCAGAATTGTTAAACATCATTGATGGGGGGACGACAGTTTCAGAAAGTAAACTTAATAGTATCCTGTTGTAACTCATCAGGGCTCGTGGTGCAGGTGATATCTTTTATTAAACCAACTAGATTTTTGCAAAAAAATTCTTTAATTGCAAGGTTTCGAGCACAAACACCTTTCATCAGGCAATAGAGAAAAGATGGTAAAAGTTCTCCTGGTACAAATGAAAGTTCATATTTCATAGGATTTCACAGAAGAGTCAGTATATGGAATACTTCTCTGGGCAGACAGTTCTTAGCTGGTGAGTTGTCTCTGAGCTTTCTTGTGAAGCTCTGTGATGATGCAAATTACCTTGAACAAGGAGCAGTTGGTCTAATAAAAGATATCACTTCTACCACGAGCCTTGATTGCTTTTTCCTCTAGACCAACATGGCTACAACCTGGATACCTGTTCTAACTTAGCCCTTCATTTCTGCAAAGCCAACCCACATAAAATTACAACAAAAATGGCTCAATGCCTGATGAGAATTGTATGAAAAAGCTGATGCCTCCATTTTGCCTGTGGACCAGACCGTCTGTCCGGACTGCACACCCACTAATGCAATTCAGTGTCCCTTGACACCACTCACTGTGATACATCAAGGAACTTGTTTGTTTGCAGGTACATCATGAGAGAGAAAGTCTGATCAGCACGCCAAACCCACAGAGGAGAAATGGGGGCATCAAGAACCCAAACTACAACTCTCAAGTGCCAATAAAGAAATGCAGTTAATGTTGAGCTGACTTGAAATAAAGCACAAAGTATCAGTTCAATAAACTGAAAAAATATTTACATTATGGTGTATGAAAATGTTTCTCTTTCAATGCTGAAAATTTTTGAGAACTTTCCATTCCATGTGAAAATTTCATGTTTCAACCTTTTTGTCCCAATTTTGAATGACAACAAATGTTGAAATATCATAATAAATTATCAGAATATATTTTTTCAAGTTATATTTGCCTCAAAATCCATGTTTTGGGCAGCCCTGTGGTAGCATTTTTAACTCTGGTATCATTTTTTGTGAAGTGTAAATTTGTCCAAAAAAACCCTGCACATTTTTGTTTGTTGAAAGAATATTTATGATTTCGATCTAAGTTAACCAAATAGTTTCAGTGTGGAAGGGAAAACACCTTTTTTAGGGCTGTATGCGGGCTGTATGCCCACAAGTAATAGAGGAAGAGGAGAAGACTATGGGATTCTATGTTATCTAACAATCTTATGGTAAAGGCATTTGGGATGCAGTCCCAGGTTTACTTCCTCTGTCCAGGAAGATTTGAATTCTCAGTTCCTTCCTCCCAGGAGGCAGCCTAATCAACAGGTAGATTATGTTCAACTTTTCATAAATAATTAAAAATTCACTGAAGCAGCAACTGGACCTCAGCTCTCCTTCCTCCCAGTAACTAATTTATTAGCTTAGTGGTTAGTACATTCTCATTCTGGGACAATGACTATTTAATTATTTTTTACAAAATGGAACAACTCCAGCAGGATGAATTGAGAGATCTAACCCCGAATACCATATTATATGGTGGTCAGGCCATGAGTATGTTTAATCAGATCTTGTTATCTAGCAAGTAATTGTGAATTGTGACTTTCCACTCACAGCAGCCTGAAGTGATTGATTCCCAGTGTTGGCCATCAATGTACAGCTCACAAAGGTTTTTCTTGCAGACATCAACAAAACGGTGTGTGGGCTGTCCACAGCTTTTTTTCAGCTTTTGTTCTAACTCTTTCCACTTTTTTCCAAGTACTGAAGTAGTTAAGAAAAGAACTCCTTATTTAGAAATACTGAAAAAACCTACTCTCTAATGCTTTTAGATTTATTCATCCATTCCTATAAGACCAAATAAAAAGAGTGAAGACTGGACTTGCTAATTAAATTTTAACTTGGGTTACAGTCAAGATCAAAATCAAACAGAGAGAATGTCTGTTTTACATATCTTGCTGCCTGGATTCTTTGACAGTAGGGATAAAATCCTGATCCCCCATTGAATTAAGTTGAATCATTGCCACTGATGTCACCCTGAGCAGTATTTCATTTTGAGTCTCTATAAGTACTGCCCTCACTACATTTTCCTTTTGATCCAAATCCTAATCCCATTGAATTCAATAGAATCAATGTTTAAAATAATTCCTTTGTTGAAGAGCAACTTGCTGTCTTTTCTCTGCCTTTAAAAACAAACCACCTGAAAAATTAAATCCTGCCTGTCCACTCTTCAGAAATTTTGCTTCTGTAAGATTATGAGGCAGTCTAAGGAGGATAATTGGCAGCAGTGAGCTTCCAAATTCCACAGAAGCCTACATACACCGTGACAAATTATATGAAGGTTGACTCTCCAATTTAAAAATGTGCTGTGTTGTCTGTTGTGTTGGCCAGAAAAGTTGCACAACGGGGCTGCAAACTGCTGTTCAAGCTGGTCTCATCAATACTCTAGGTTACAGGTAAGTACCCGGCACCATTCAGGTTATTTACAGTTCTCACAGTACAGTAAAATAAAGGATTGATCCTGAAAAATCACTTGCCACCTTCCAGGACTGGTATTTTCCAGTGGCCAGCTCACCGTTGAGCAGGGATAGGGAACCTCAGGCCCACAGGCAGCCGCCCCTGCTCACCTGCCTTGTGCCAGTCTCCGTGGAGATCCCAGCCTCAGCCATGCCACTGTGGGGGGCTGCTCTGGAGCTGCTGGGAAATGGAGTCCCTAGCCACCTCCAAAAGAAAAAAAAAAAAAAAAAAGGAAGTTTACTGCAGAGCCAGGGCAAAGCTGTGATCTATAGCCTGCATGCTCCAGGCAGGGGCTTGCATGCAGCTCTGCTCTAGCTCCTTGCAGCAGTAAACTTCTTTTTTTGAGTTGGCTAGGGACTCCATTTCCCTTGTGGTGCTCTGCCATATGCACTGCCAGCATGGCTGAAGCTGGGGTCTCCATGGAGACTGACACAAGCCATGCGGGCAGGGGTAACTGGGAAATAGAGTCTCTGGCCGACCGGCAGCCCAGAGATTCCCCATCCTTGCCATAGAGTATGTCCTTGAGGATTCAGCTGGCTCTCATGCAGTTCACTTGTCCTAACCTGTGGAGGCATCTCTGTCTCTAGCACAAAGATACCAGGTATCTTGGCCCATTCCAGAACAGCAAAGTTGCAGATTTGGTCATGCCATGTTATACCTAGGAAATGGCACAGACATCAAAGATGGAAATTGTTCAATTTTCTTTCTTCCCTGGTACAAGAAGACCATGTTCCCTGCCATACAATAAAGAGCTAAGTATACAAACACTGTAGATGGACATCTTGTCATCAGAATGAGCACTCTGTTTTTCCAAACTCTCATTTGAAGTTTAGCCATGGCATTACTTGCCTTTCCAATGCAAGCATTAATTTTGGGAAAGCAGTCAACTTGCTAACCCATGACTACTGTCTTCTTTAAGCTAATGGTCAGACTGAAATCATCACAAGCATGAGAAACGTGATCCATGAGACTTTGCAGTCCTGCTTCTGAATGACTAACAATTGCTGGGTCATCAGCAAAGAGCATTTCACAGACAAGAACTTCTTGGGTTTCTGTTTTTGCTTTGAGGCAAGCAAGGTTGTCTGAAGGTTTCCCATTGGGTCTGGTCTGAAGGTATACTCCATCTGAACAGCCACTGAATATGTATTTGAGTAAGACAGTGAAGAAAATCACAAAAAAACATGGGAGCTAGGACATAGCCCTGTTTGACACCACTCTTGATTTCAAATTCTACCAGACATGACCCATTTAACAGTACCATTCCCTGCATACCCATGTAGAAGGACTTGATGATTCTTAAGAGGGCAGCCAGTCTTCAGGATTCAGAACAAGCCATCTTTGCTGACAAGAACAAAAGTTTTGGTGAGATTTCCTGTGTTCACAGCACTTTTCTTGTAGCTGTCTCAGGGAGAATATCATATCTGTCATGGATCTACCAGATCTGAAACCACATTGGGACTCTGTAGACTCTGTCCACAAGGGTCTGCAGTCTTAGCAGGGCAACTTTGGCAAATAGTTTCCTAGTGATGCAAAGTAAAGATATACCATGATAGTTATTGCACTCACTCGTATCACCTTTTTTTTTGTACAGAGCGACAGTGCTTGCATCCTTCATATCTTGAGGAACTTCTCCTTCTTTCCTTTTTTCAGCTTCCTCTGTGCAAAAATGAAGTTTATTTCCTACCTATGAGGACTTTTTACCATCTTTAATTTTCCCTGAGCCTGATGAAAGGCATGTGAGCCTGAAAGCTTGAAGAAAAAGGGGTTTTTTTTTGGTTTTGGTTTTTTGGGGGTTTTTTTTGCAATTTCTTAGTTGATCTAATAAAAGGTATAATCTCTGAACCAAGAATTCCAAAGTTTTGCATTTCACCTTCTTTCCAACACATACATACATATTAGTTCATGCAGATGAAAGAGGAGGATGGATTTCCCACACTTAGTAACTTCAGCTGGTATGCAATCTGCACCTGAGGCTTTACCACAAGCAAGGTGATCAGTGGCTTTTTCTGCTTTGTCTATGGTAGGTTCATGGTCAAGCACTGTCAGGGTTGAGTGGTCTTCAAGTGCATCAAGAGTGAAGTCACAGACCACATTTTCACAAGAACAGAGTTCTGAGTAATGTTCAATCCATCGATTCATCTGCTTATTGCAGTCATTGATGACTTCACCTGTGGAGGATTTTAAAAGGATGGTCTTCCTTGGAACAGGCCTGAGGGCTTTCCTGATGCCCCTGTACATTGCTTGCATGTCGCCTCATTCAGCAGCTTTTTGGATACATTTGCACAGTTGTGGTCAATAATAATTTGCATACCATTTTGCTGTATGTTTGACCTTTTGCTGGATTTCTCAAAGTGCCTGGAAGTTGGTGTGGCTTGGCTCACACTTATATTTAAGGAGAGCTGACCATTTCTTTTCTATGAGTGGGAACATTTCAGATGAGTTCTGATTAAACCAGTCATTTGAGCTGCGATGCAAGATACCACAAGAGTCCAAGGCAGTTTGATAGATGGTTCATTTGAGCTGAACCCATTTCTCCTCAGCAGTATTACATGGCTTAAAATATGCTAGTTCCCTAGAGAGTGTTTTAATTAATTAATTGAGATGATGTGTCTTCAGCTTTCAGTTGTGTGGCATTTATTCATAGTAAGAAGAGTTTCTTGCTCTTGTACAATCTCCTGGGATGAAATTTGACTGTAGTGGTTGAAAGATCAGTATCAGAGTCAGTCACAGAATTCTCATGAGCAAGTGATAATGAGGTCAAGTTGATACCAGTGTCCAGATCATGGTTGGCCCCAAGATACTTTGTGTTGAGGTTTCACGTTGAAGAAAAAAATTGTTATACATAGCTCATTGCATGAACATAACTGAAGCAAATGCCTGTTTTCAGGCATTTTGCTGACACGATTGGTGCCCAGACAGTGAGGCCAGGCAGTGTGCTCAGCACTAACCCTTGCATTGAAGTCTCAGAGCAGGAGGATTTTTTTGTTAGGTGAAATATATTGATTATAAGGCACTAAGCTCATAGTAGTAGTCTTTTGTTTTGAATGAAGCAGTGAGAGTGGGAGCACATGCACATAAGAGACTGACAGGACCAGAGGCACTAGTGAGAGAAGTACCATTAATCTTTAAAAGCCTTTGTTTGAGGGTTCTATTGCAAAAAAAAAGCTTATTTTTGACTGCAAAGCTGACACTACACTCTCTGATTTCTTTGGATTGTTTCCCACACCAGACAAAGGTGTAGTTCTTCCCTTTAAGGCATCCTTTCCTGGTAGTCTGGTCTCTTGTACAGCAACAACATCAACATTCAGTCTCAGCTGTTCTGCATCAATGACTGCAGCTTTGCATGTGTCATAAGTGGTTTGGAGGTCATCAGATATACCTGAAGTCATTGTATGTACATTGTAGCTTCCAATGTTTAGGATTGAAAGGTTTTTCCTTGCATTCTTGGAGTAGATGGTGGTATGTGATAGCAGTCTGCTTTCAAGTTGAATCTTGAAGCTCCAAAAACCCATTAAAGCAGTGGATTGGGGTGCAAAAGACACTTTATTGGCTTGGGACTGTCCAGCTTGAGGTGAGCAGTAGTTTTCTAATGATGCATGATGATCTCTTCAGAGACAGCCCTGGCACCTGGGTCTACATCAATTGATCCATGGCTTATGACTGGTATCTGTTGACACCCATTTGTTTCAATACATTGGTGAAACTGGAGTAACCCCTCCAGGGTGCAAAAGCCTTGGCAATTGCTAGGTGATCAGGACTTACCCAAGCATCAGAATCACCCTTTTGACTTTACCAACTTATCCATTGGAAAGGTAGAAGCAATAAGATACAGAGCCGGGAAAGTTGTAGGAGGTGCCAGAAAGAAGACTGAATAATTAACTAATCGCCTTGGGAGCTCCACTCCACATTTTTCTGTCCCTTAACCTTCACCTTTCCCAAGATAATCCATTTTACTCCCTTAGTCTGCACCTCTCCCAAGGTAGTCCACAAGGCACTGGTTATGGTAACTGTCATCTTCATCCACCAGCTTTGTCATTGAGAAATAACCTTTCACCACAGCCGCCACTGTGATAATCAGAGGACAGCTCTTAATGACAATAACTGTCCTCCCTTACTAAGTTCAGCCTGCTAGTGAAAGTGGTTGCCCAAGGTGTGGCACATAGAGTCATTAGTAAGAGTTGGATGCAAGTGAGGACCGTAATCCCAAACCACCTTAAGTGTCACCATTTGAGAAACACAGGTTCTACCCCTCCTCAAACACCCCATGCACCTCTGGCCAGTTACACTGCTAATATAAAACTTACAACATTCTTTAGTTGTACATGGGTATTGTCACTTAATGGAGATCTGGACTTAAGCCCATACTTAACTTTATGAATGTGCATAGACACAGTTAAATTAATAACATTGGGCATATCTACATGTGCACTTTACTGTGCATTAGACTAAATTAATGTGCAATAAAACATCACCATTTACATGTAGAGCTCAAGGTTGCCCCAGAGCTGGAGACAAATCCTGCCCCACCCCCTGGAGCTGAGGCCTGACTCCCTGTGCCCCCTGGCAGGGGAAAGAGCAAGGCAGGAACAGCCCTGGACTAAGCTGCTCCTGGTGCGCTCAATTTGGTTCCAACCTAGGAGCATGTGTAGACATGTTCCTGAGCCCAGTTCAATGCACCTGAATTTTCTACACAGAAAATTATGTGGTGGCATTAGAACAGGTTGGCTAATGAACTGGTTCTAAATGTCTAGTTTAGATAAAGACAAGTAGTCCTCTTTGATGATTATGTGCTAAGCTAGTTGACCTAGGGTCTTTTAGGGGGAACTAAGAGTAGTATGAGTTAGTGTGGATGAGTTAATGTGCACTAGAGTTCCCTAAACATGAGTTTTAGGGAACTCATTCTTATGATGCTACAGCACTTTTTGAACTTTTTAAAAGCAAACCCTGCAAAACTGCCTACTCCCCATTCCATAGTGATTGTTGATCTTAACAGATGATCAAGTCTGAGTTCTCCATGTGTAGATAAAAGAGAGCTGATGATTGGATGAAGGGACTTAGAAATTATAATTAATTTTTGGCATTGAGCTATTGGGTCCCAAAAAGGTTACAAACTCAACTGTTTGCTTGGGATTTTGGAGACTTATGAGTTGAGGGCTGGAGTTATGGACTGTCTTATATTTGCGATTGGGTGTTGATTATTTTCCAGATAGATGGAATTTTATTAGTAGATGTTTAGGATTGTGAATCCAAAAAAGATGATAAAGCCAGTAGGGAAATACAAATCGCCTGAGTGAGGACTAACGTTAGAGGGATGGGGGTGAGGAGGGGAACGCAACTAAATTACAGAAAATACAATGTTAGCCCACTAGTTATGAATGTTAAACTGTAAAATCTTCAATAAGCACCCATCCAATTCTCTTAGTCTTTATTTCACAACGTGAAATAATAATAATAATAAATCATGACGGAAGGCCCTTGAGTTCAGCTATTAAGACTTTCACAGTGGTTTGAGGAGAATGATGTCTTGATCAGAGGCTAAGAGAGTAAAAGCCACTGGGATGCTGTTAAGTTATCATTGACAAAGATGATTTATTGCTAAGGCTCCTAAAATTATTCTGGGTGAAAAAGCTTAAGAAATGGACTAGATTGTCCTGAAAGAACCCTATATTTAGAACAAAACTATTACAGAATTAGAACTGCCACTCTCTCTGTAAACCTATCTACAAATATTTAACATTTTCAGTTACGTGAGTTGACCCCTATAATGTGTTTTGCATACAGGCAGTATATTTTTTGGAACAAAAATGTAAGATCCCTCTTCCTCCCCAGAGTGTGGTGAAGTAGGGGAAAAAATCAGGAACCATTATTCATTTTTGATCCTCTTATTATGTTTTTAATACAGATGTAGTATTATCATATATGCACTGTTTTTTTTTTAAATTGCGCTTCAGATATTACTGGATATTCCTGGTGCCCATCGTAACACTCAAAGTGAAAATCTTTTTGAGAAATTTGGAAACCAATCAGGGTCTGTTTGCTTTCAGCTCGATGACTCATTAAATCAGATTCGAAAGCTACAGCGATCTCTAGATGAGCAAACAGAAGCCAACAACAATCTACAGGCTCATCTTAATCATTTGAAAAGTAGGTAAGTGATGGACACATTTAACACTTTGAGTCTGGATGGTGATATTAAGGAAGGGCTGTCAGGTGGAAATGTAATTTTTCATTGAAATTTGGGCGGGCTGGAGTGGAGTGGGTGCCAAGGCACATTTTTGACAGCTCAGTGGTTGCAAGTTCAAGGCCATATCAGATTCCAACAAATCTGCAAGTTCTGCTAAATACCTTGTCGAAAGGACATAAAAAAGGAAATGATTGACATTTTTCACATTTTATATCTATGGATAGTTGAACCTATTGTTTTTGGTGATTTTGTTCTATACTTTATTTTAAAGGAATGTATTTTGTACATAATGTATTTTGTTTTGTTTTCTAATTAGTCTGTATTAGAATGGATTAAATCATACCGTAAAGAAGTAAAGAATCAGGCAACACTATATTCTGTAGCCTGCTGAGGGCAATATCCAATTGAAATACCCAGTGGTATGCAAGGCACATTCACTGGCACAGTGTGATTTCCAACATCCAGAAGTTTACTTTCTACTCCACCCCCAAGCAGGACGTACATCTGGTGTCAGCCATCTCTGCTGGTCCTTGCTTTCTTTCCAGTCGTTTCCCCTCCTTCACATGCTTAGTAGGGCTGTGTGAAACAGCTATGTTTTGTTTCAGTTTCGGACCTGGCATTTTGGAGGGACAGTGATTCATTTCAGTATTTCAGATCACTCTCCCATTTTGATTTGGCCGAATCTGTTTCAGAGTTTCTACGCTGTTTCGGTTATAGGCTATATTGGGAAATCACAAAACTGCCTTTAACTTTGTCATTTCTTGCCTGATTCAGGTGGAAATTGATGAGATGGTAGCCCTTTCTGGGGTCATAAACCCTTCCAAGTTTCAAGGAGATAAGTGCAGGGGATTTTGTGAAACTGCACCTCAAACTGTTCAAAACAAAATTAGTATCACTTGCTGGCAGTGGTAGCATGCTGTCACCCCACACTTAGATCCAGGGGCCCATGTCCCCCAAAGGAATATGGCATAGCCCTGCAGACCTCCTGTGGGGCATGAGCCCCCAGATCTGTGTGCAGGATGCCAGAAGGCAGGTTGAGCAGGGGAGTTGCACTTAGGGGTTACGTCCAGATGAGCATGAATATGTGATATGCGATGCCGTGGACTCACCTGCAACATCACATATGCAGAGACTCCCCACACAGCAACTTTCCTGTGGAGTACTGGGAAGTATTTGAGTGGGGGGCTTTTTTGACCCTGGGGGAGATCCTGGAGTCAAAAAAACCCTTGCCTAAAAAAAGCAAGGAAGCACACACAGCGACAGAGTGCACCGTCCAAAACTGGAGCCTGGCCGCTGGAGCCAAGCTCCAACTGTTGGCCAGGCTCCCTGATGCAGGTTCACCATGACTGCAGCTTTCAGAGACCCATAGGACCTCAGGCAAGGCTGCTGGGGCCAGCACAGTTTGTGGCTGCAGCCTCCCCAACCTCACCCAGGGTAACATGCCATGCACCAGAGTGCGTATGGCATGGGCATTCCCTGGGGACACGTAGCAGCAGTATAAGGTGTGCTACTGTTACATGTCCCCAGGGAGGGAGCCAAGCTAATTTGTGGCACTCTAGCCAAAAATATTGGTCCCCATTTATTTAAGGAATTCAAGAAGCTCCTAGCACCCAAACTCACCTGCCTGCTTTCTAGACAGGTCATGTCCTTTAATCTGTCCAATTTCCCCAGCCTTCTCAAAGAAAACATCCCTTTCTCAAAGTCTTACCTTATTTGCATATGTTTGACTTCCTTTCACCATGTAGCTCACAGACTTTTGCTACAAGACTTGGGTGCAAAGTTGCCTTATTTTAATAACTGTTTTTTCTCGGTCAGCCATCTCAGCATCCAAGGTTATGAATGTACTGTTGCGACTGAGGGGGCGGGGAGGGGACAGTGCAAGGCTTTAATCAGCATCAGTTGCTCCACAGACGGTACCCATTTATGTATTCTTACCCCATGGTAAGTTACTGTGCTTTACCTTCCTCTTATTCTGTGTTAAAAGCAGGCACATGGGGACTGTGGAGCATATGATTTACAATAAAACCTATCCCTTTTAACTCACACAGGATTGTTCACGTGTTCATGCCCTAAGGGAATATCCTTGTAATAGTTGTTCTTTTGTAGCTTGTAGTTACAAGTCTGGGGAAAAACAACTGTGGACAGGGAGTGGGGTATATGCTGACTGTCTATGCCTTTGTGAAATGTCAGTCTAATGTCTAAAGCAGTAACCACAGTTCAGTATTCACCACTGAGCAGTCATAGTCTCTAATACTTTTGGAGGGGATAAGTACTGACATCATGTTGGCAGGAAACAGAAATTAATTGTGGTATAGTTTGAAAAAGAAGGAAGCGAGAGCTTGGGAAAGAAAGCTCATAGGAGAGTAATCTTGAGCAGATAGTTGGCCCTGTATATATGCACAAGGAACCAGGCAGCTGAAAATGGAAAGAAATAGAACTGTATTTCCAAGAGGATATGGGGCTGGCATCAGAGGTAAATAAAATGAAAAATATCTGATGAAGAGATATGCAAGAGTATCCACCCATGGTAACACAGGGAATTCAATCCCAGAGAATTTTAAAGCCAAACAATGTAATGAGTTTCAGGTGACTTTCTATGATATGATAGTAGAAAATGTATTGAAAACTACTTAATATTGTCAGAAGTGTTACTGACTTGATAGGTAATTTGTCAGAATGAAATGTTCTGAAGGCACATCCTGAAAAGGACCTCTGCAAGGCCAGTAAATAGTTTTCCTGAAGTCATGATGTGTGCATTTCTCATTCCTCCAGAACAAAATTTGGATGCAATTAGCCTGTCCCTTGTATCAGTAAAGAGTAATGTATTATAGGAAACTATAATGCACTGCCTAGGTGTTGGACTAGGCATTGTAATAGATTTATTGTATCACATCTTGATAGTATAAAAATGTTTTGGCCACAGTAAAAGGCATTCTGCAATGATTCCAGAGCACTTTACAATTTACTTCCCCACTTTGTTACGACAACCACAATTAATGTGGTGTATTGGACAAAGAAGGACGCTTAGTTGCCTTATTCTGCAATGGAAAATGTTATGGGGTTTTGGTGGGTTGTTTCCATAAAAACCTGAGTGCTTGCCTTAAAATGCAAGATTATCCCAATAAACATGGTGGTATGTTCTTGGCAGAGATGGATGTATAGCAGAGAAGACTGTGAAAGGTCAGAGAAATAGCATTGTTTCATGTAATATAAATATTTTTACCACCCAGTAAAATCGATAGCTGTTCTCTTCTTTTTAACATGTGCCCATGTATTTTATAAATATAACAAAGAAATCCAACTACTACAATCCTGACAAAGGTTAAGCCTTGCTAATGTACACTACTCTTTTGTTAAAGAGACAGCAATGCATAAAATAATGAGTTGAAATCTTGTTATATGGCTCAAAATCCCTTGGAGATTCCATTAATAAGTATTTTAATTTTTTTCTCATGCAGTATCAAGCAACATGGCATCTTGGTCATTAGGGACTTTTAAAATGTCTCTACTGCTAACCACACACTTCAAAAAGTAGATAATAACTGTAGTAAATCTGCTGTACTCCCATAATACCTGCTCCTTTCAGAAATCCATATTTGAGTTGGAGAGTTTAGTAGAGTTGGAGGCTACATGTTTCAATAAGAGGGTATGGGAGTATTGGTGTGTATGCCTCCATAAAGAGAAGTTCTCAGCAAGGGCTAAGTGTTCCCCAGCTGCTGGAGACTGAATGTGCTGAAGAAGCTTCATTCCAGCTAGATGGCTAACACCTCTTGGCAGCACATAGTTATATAGCTACTTCACTACTGATAATGTGCAGAAATTCTGTTGAAAGATGGTTAGTTTGGGAAAGTTAGTAGTCCTATCAGCAGTTTCTGTATAGCTCCATATACAAATACATAATCTCCTTCTGATATGCTGTTAGTCATCTAACACTATTTGTTTTTTGTAGTGCCATGTAGGATGGTTGTGCAGTGTAGGTAATAAGAAATATAATTCATTTTGCACTTTTCTTTAAGCCCTTTTTCCCTTTGTAATTATGCATTGCAATATTTTAGGTACATCTCTCCCTTGTAGTTTTCTTATTGGACAATTTGTCTGAAAGGATCTTTTACTTAGTACATAATGTTCTCTCCTTTTACTTGCTCCTCACATACATGAATAACTTATTTAATATTATGAAAATCCTAATCCATTACTATGCAAATTGCTGTCATGTTACAAACTTTCTAGAAGGGGAATAACTGGAGATGATGCACATTTGATAATAGCGGTCACATTTTTATTTAAACTTTAATAGAAAATGGATGGTTAAAATAATGTTTTTGAAGTTTTCCATGAGAAGTCTTCTGATCTTAAAAATCAGTTTAATACTTTTTGAGCTAAGGGCTAATGCGTGAAAGTGACACACATTCCTGGCCATTGATGTACAATATAATCTGGAACAGAGAAAGAAGGCCAAAGGATGGCAATGTCTTATGCAAATACATTGATAAATGTCTTGACATAAAAGCCTGGTCTAGGAAGCTCGTGGAAGACAAATAGCTTTCCCAGCACACTGAATTATCTAGCTGGAATACAGAGAAAATATTTTCTATTTTGATTCTATTTTTTAAAATTTTAGTGGCTATTTGGAAAAACATTCTTGTACATCACTGTTACCCATAAGGCTTACAAAATATTAGCTGACTAGCAACATGCCCATGAACTGATATAACTGTTTGCATGGATTGCTCTGTGCTTAACACTGCAATTCATGTATCAAATTACAGCACTTCATGTGCAGCTGTCTGTAAATTTAAGTTTTAAATTTTGAAATGTTATTCCCATGCTGTCATCTAGTCCATAATTTTTTTTCCCATGGTCTTTCAGCTGAAACTGTGCTACAGTTGCCTTGTAGCAGGTCAATTAAATATTACTAGGCCTTTTACACCAAGCTGACAGTGAAGAGGAAATAATATTGCAACAAGGAAACAAGCTGTTTAAACAAATCTGGAACAATGTTATTCTTCACTAAACAGAATACCATATTGAATCAATGTGGTATTCCTTTTTGCCTGAGGGAAAGCCTATTGAACAACTATTATATTTTACAAAAAAGGAAATTTAAAGCACACTGAAGAGCATATTAAGGCAATTTATCATTTTTTTCTCTGTGTATTGTTTTCTGCATCATTGAAAAAGCAACTTACCTTACGGGAAACTGAAATCTGGGTATAGGTTTCGGCTGTTGGAGGTTATTCATTCTTGCCATAAAAAAATAATAGGAAAACTTGCTTCAGGCATTTTTGGTATTTTCATCCTTTTGTTTCTATTTTTGTGATTTATTTTTAAAATGGCTCCATTTTATTTTATAACACTGAAGTGACCCCTGTCAGTTCATGAGATTGAAGAATTTTAAAATGAAATTGACTCCTTTTGTACAATAAATCTGTAAGAAGTCATCTTTCAGGATCCTGAAAGGCCAGGTTGGCCAGTATGATCCTGTAAGTTAGATGAGACGGGGTGTGCTTTGTAAAGTCAAAATGGATGTCCTTACCAGTGCCCCAGAGAATTCATTCATGATGCTCATTTACATGAACAAGGCCCTTAATAAAGGTAAAGATAAGCACATAAGATAATTGTAGCCATTCAGGCAGTAAGATGGAGGTTAGATTGGGTTCAGAATGGCCACCTGATCTAAGGTACCTCAGCATGGGGGGACTAGCAAGAAAGGGTGGGGAAATGGGGGGCAGGCAGGTTCAGGGGGGATCAGGAGAGTGATCAGGGGGATTGGGGCAGGTGGGATCCACAAGGTGGTGGGGAGGCAGGAAGCATCTGCAGGGCAATGAGGACAAGACAGGGTGGGGAGACAGGCAGCATCTGCAGAGGGGTTGGGGGGGGGCAGGCAGCATCCACAGGAAGATGGTGGGGCTGGTGGGATTCATGCTGGAATAGGGAGTGGGTGGCATGTACAGGAGAGATGAGGGCAGATGGTGTCTGTAGAGGATTGCTGGGGTCTGAGTGAGTTTGCCAGGATCAGGGGGCTCAGTGAGTTTGCCAGGGAGCTTGGGGGGGGCGGGAACCAGAGGCTATTTTTAGCCCCTCACCCCCCCCCCAGTAAACCTCCCCCACCATGCTTCTCTGCACCAATACTTATTTCCTTGGTGTTGGCAGCAGTGAATATGGATAAATGGAATTTGTCTGTATTTGCAAGGGAATTCATCGTTATTTGTGGGTTGGTTGCTACAAATTCTTCTAATTTTTCCAGCTGTCCTAAGCAGTGAATTATTAGTGGCATAAAAATGTATTATGGAAATATGCTGTCTTGGGAAAATATGCCTGACTAATCAAGGATACCCAAATGCACAGAAATGTTTTCAATGTGCAATCTGTAGATGCTAAAAAAAGTTGCACTAACTTAATCAATATATAATAAAAGTTTTTATGATTACACCTTCCACCCAGTAGAATATAACAGCATTAGTGCCTAGGGGACAAAAATATTCCAGAAGGATTAAATAATCATTATAGTTGTGAAAATAATTATAGCTGGGTAAAGCAGTTAAAATAAAACACACTTTCCTGAATCTTTTCCTAAAGTCAAGCCACATTTAGGTTCTGAAATGTTTACTGTCAGACTCCCCTGCAAATGCTGCCTGCAATATCATAGTTCCCCTCACCCCTAATTCTAAAACTCTCATTAGTTGTCTTGGAGTGGGAAAGTAGAGGTTGCTTTCTTTCTGAAAACCAAATCTGCAGTCATAGGAGCCAAAATGCCGGTGTGCTGTCCCCCAGTGTTTGAGGCCCCTGTGCTGTTAGACTCATTGCTGCTTCTCCCTGTCTTGTGTGGCTGCTCCTTCTGTAATGGTTTTGTACTGCTTAATCAAACTTTGATTTCATGATTCATATTAGTACTAGAGTGATGTTGTTAAAATATCCTATGATAGATCAGAGCCCTTCTGGTTAGACTCTGTCCAATTTACTTTGTCCACATTGTGTTTTCTATATAGTCCAGTGTTAAGATTACCAGTCTTGCTGGAGCCTTTTGCAAGCCAAACGTCAAGTTCTTTAAAGGAATAAATTTACTTTTTAATCCTAGTACAGGTCAGTCTGAATGAGCATATGCTCCTACGGTGTGCCTACACAACACATTTACTGTGGAGTTGCCTAATTAGCTCCATAGTAAACATCTTACATCTACACTTGCAGGGCTATTAGGCAGGAGTAAAATAATAAACTCTGCAGCAGGGTAGTATTTGTAAATACAAGTACTACCTTGCTGTGGAGTTTTTTACTCTACAGCAACACGTGTAGATGCTGGAGGGGCTGCCTGCCAGCTAGCTCTGCACTGAAGCACCCCATGCCCCATACAGCCCCTCCATAACACATTGAGCAAGCTGGAGCAACCCCA
The DNA here is from genome assembly GCF_052110815.1 of Crocodylus siamensis. Classification (NCBI taxonomy): domain Eukaryota; kingdom Metazoa; phylum Chordata; order Crocodylia; family Crocodylidae; genus Crocodylus; species Crocodylus siamensis. The sequence goes on along the minus strand of NC_143397.1, from coordinate 158,943,441 downwards.
GGTTGGCAGGCTGATCCCTTAGGGCCCCTGCCAGCCAGGGCTTCTGCAACCCAGCTTAACATGCTGCAGTTTCAGGCACAGATATAAATGGCATGCCTGGGGGGCAATAAACATGTGCCACAATTTATTGCTTTGTATTAATTTCCTGTGTAGGTATGCCCCTAATGTACTAAATTACTCCACCAGTCCAATTTTCAGAGGTGCTTGGCTGCTTCAATGCACCTGAATATTGATACTCAAATTGACATGGAGATATACAAAAAGGAATCTTAGAACCTTATGCAAGGTTCTTTGAAGTTAAAAAGAATCATTGATTCCTGCAGGTTTTGGAATTGGAAAGTCAGGGTACATCTACTCCCAATCATGCTAGGGAGTGCTATAGTTAAGCATGGCAGGCCATTTCTGGGTGCTCTACAGGCTGAAAACATGGAAGGTAGGCATTGTTTACAAGGCACACAGAGTGTACCAGCTGCTGGTCTCAGTCTTGGTAGACTTATTGGTGCAGGCCTGATGCCATTCAGACCATGGCTACATTATATTGTATTGGCATTTGGCATGTGCGAAGCAGGAATGTGTCAAAGCATGCTCCACCACAGTATTCCCAGGCCTAGTTCAGAGTTTATATAGACATGCCATTAGGCAATGCAGTGCTTTTCCAAGAATTCAGATATTGTATTTCTTTATCCTATTTAGACACTGAAAATAGAGTAGTCAATGTCCCATTATGTATAACATGTAAATGGTGACATGAAGACATTCTACAGAATATCTTCAACATTAATTAACAATTGATGTAGCTGCCTGTAATAATGTTCATTAACACCATATGCTTCAAAGATGAATTTCTCTATTGTGTTCCACTGAAATATTAACTTCATATAAAAACTTTGTTACTGATTTGTTTTTGAACTTTTTGTTTCCCATATTTATTTAGAAATTTATCTTTAAAAATGCCATTTTAAAATGCAATATTCATGCAATACTATATTAAAAATTAATTCTCCTAATGGGCAGGTTTATAATGTTATATAAAACACAACTGCTTACTGTTACATACGTGTTAATACTACAAAATACAATGTTTTGGAAAACATAAAGAATATTTTAAAGGGCCTTTTACTGAAAACATGCTGTATTTTGGATACCTTAGCTAGGTTGGCAGTTTTACTACCAAATATATGACGATATAAATTTATAGTGCATGAGATGCTCTGCATCAACTGCTTGTATACATGCTTCTTCCTGACAGCAAATGCAAATGGTAGTTGCCCCTCTATGAAAATGGTACAGATTATTTTGCATTTATTGCAGGGTAAAAACAGGTGTATGGACAGTTACCATGGAGTAGCTAACATGTCGAGAGCTCCATCCTGGCTCACGTCATGGTAGTTTGCTTGTTTTATTTGGCTATATTATAACTGTAGAAGCTGTTCTATGTTGACATCCATATCACAAGAACTACAACCAGTGAAGATGACTGCTGGACTGATCATCATTGATACTTTCCATCATGTCCATTTGTATCACTCCAAAATGGCATAAGGAAAAAGAAGCAATCAAGGAAGAGGTTCAATAGCGAGTTCTTAAAAGGCTCTGCTAAAAGCAACAATTTCCAGCAGTACCTTAATGAGAAACTCTTTAACCTCCCTGATGATCTTGACACCATTAATCATTGGGAGAACATCAAGACAAGCATTCAGGGGGCATGCAAAGAACGTTGCATTTCTTCAGAAAGAACCATCAGGACTGCTTCATGAAAATGATAAGGAAATTCAAGCTCTTGTCAGAAAAAGCAGAGCCTTCAGAGTTTTGCAGAATAACATCAGCTCCAAACTGAAGCAAGAAACTTATCCCCATATTAAAGCAGAGACCCAGAAAATAATTCTAGAGCAAAAGAACAAGTGGTGGGCGGACAAAGCCCACCTCCTCGGTAGGCTCACACCTCTCACTAAGGAGATTCGACCTGAGTCCCAAGGTGCTTTCAGACTATTCAGGAGTTCAATAGACATGTTCTTTGTTGTTCAGCAGCTTGAGAAGAAGTGGTGCAAGCAACATATAACTCTTTACATAGCCTTCACTGACCTGACTACGACCTCTGATTCATTAAACAGAGGCCCCATAGAAGAGCCTTATGAGATTTGGATGCCTGCCAAAATCTGTTACCATCACCAGAATGACAACATGACAGCAACTGTCCTAAGCACTGCCTTGGAAACAGAACACTTCACCATGAGAACAGGAATCAAGCAAGGAAGTATGATTCTTCCAGTGCTTTTTTCCAACCGTATCACAGCTATGCCACCTCATTGCTAGCCATCAAGCTATGCCACCTCAGTGAGCTAGCTGTCTCATTGCTAATAGACTCCCATCCAGAATCAGCATCCAGTATCTCATGTACAAGAATCTCTTTAACATTAACTGGTTACATTAACCAACATCTCTATTACTGATCTTCAGGATGCTGACAATTGTATTTTTGTGCACACTCAGCTGAAGAGCTCCAGGTCACCCTCAACAATTTCTGTGAAGCTTATGAAATGCTTGGATTCACTGTCAACTTCATAAAAACCAAGATATTTTACCAAGCTGCCCCACCAACCAGCTGCTTCCCCACATATTACAATTAGAGAACAGTCCTTAAAGAATGTTGAGCGTTTCTGCTATGTCAGTACTTGTCTTTCCCAAAAGGTAAACAGAGAAGATAATATTCAATACCAGATAAATTATGTCAGTGCTGCCTTTGGACATCTCCAGTATCACCTTTTGATGAACCAAGCTTCTCGTCTACCAGCCTGTTGTCATCCCTGCCCTGCTCTATGGGCAACTTATCAGAAACACGTGAAAGCCTTGGAACCATCAGCAACATCTTTGGAAAGTCCTCCATAGCAATTGGAAGGACAGAAGCAGAATGCCAGCATTCTGGCTCAAGCAAACACTGTGCCATCACTGAAGCTATGTTTATACAGCACCAGCTTTGGTGGACAAGCTGTATTGTGCAAAGGATGTCATTCTGAAAAGTAGCAAGTAAAACATACATTTTTACCTCATCATTATACTATGGTTTTATAGTTCTCATTTGATCTTTTATCTGATCATGTGCACATTAAGTGTTCAGTACTTAAGGATCTGGTTCTGTTGTACTACTGGTGAATACATGAGGTTTAGTAGCTCACAGATTCAGTGTCCCTGTGTGCAGTTTTCAATATATATATTTTGTTTGATGTAACCCTGCTCACTTGATTAAACAATAAATAAATAAATCTGTTAAAACACTAGATTTACTTCATGCTGACCTACCGCAGAGGTCTTCTTTGTAAAAATAACTGTCATAGATATAGAGCAACAATTTTGAATATTTTATAGTCCTTACTACTTTTCCAAGTTACCTTTTTTTGTAGGGAAGGACAGTAATTCTCACTAACCATTTTTTTATTAAATAAGGTGAAGCAAGTCATAAATATGTTACTAGTATCCTTTTGAGAGTTTTGCTTCATGGTCCTGTTGCTCTCGTGACATATCTCAGCAAGGTCAGCATGTAGGCTGCATCTCTCTCCAGGCATTTTATCTTCCTTGAGAAAGGACACTGACAATAAATCATCCAAAAAGCCCTGCATTCCCATCTTTTCATTAGGGCACCATTCTGCCAGCTGGCTCATTGTATAATAACTAACCATTTATATATTTTAAGGGGTCACTAGAGTGTTTTTCTTTCTCAGCTCAGGATCATAACCCGTAAAATGCTGTGAGCATCTTATTGCATGTTTCTTCATCTGTGGGATACATTTGAACTTCAAGATAATTTAATGCTAACACTCAGTAAACTAACACTTTACCAATATACCTTATGTTTTTAAATATGATGGCTTTCTATTTGTAAAACCATGAATTTAAATGTAGATATTAAGAATTTTTAAACCTATAAACACCTTAAATGATTTTAAATGGTACTTTTTGTGTTTTGAAATGATTCTGTCTCAAGGAGTGATCAGATTCTTGTTTTCCAACCTTACACATGTATAAGTAAATAGTGAGGACTATCATTACTTTGGACAGGAATCCTTTAAATGCATGGTCAAGAAACTGGATTTGCTTCCTGAAATTAGAGGGTTTGGAAATACAAATTTAGATATCAGATTCAAGTCACATGTAACCAGCTTCTTTATCATTATAACTAGTTCTGTCTTCATAGAGCATCTTCAATGAATAAGGAACGTGACACTTGACTTCTAAAGGCTTTATGCTATTTGTGTATACATTAATGAAATAGTTCTGTTTTCTAGAAAAAAAAAGACCCAAAGTGTCTCTCTTGTGTGTATGTATATCTATGTGTATATGCTTATTTCTAGAAAAAAACCTAAACCTAAACATCTATATGTTGCTATTAAACCATACATTTTAGTTACATAGATATTTGTGACTGAAAAAGAAAAAAATGGGTCTTGGTTATTGAGAAATACAAATATTTATATTTCTTTAAAGAAAAATATGATTAATGAAATTTTTTTCACAAAACCAAAAAGAGTTCTCCAGAAAAAACCCAAATCATGTCTACTTTATACATTGTCTTCAAACTAGATGTAAATGGACTTTTGTCCAACTGAGTTTATTCTATTCAAAACCACGTAACAAGTAGTAGGAAGCCTCCCCGCATCTAGAAATTCTGGAATTTTGGGAACACTATTATTCATCAGCTTTAACCTATACTGACTAGATCTGGCCCATGGGCTGGAAGTTGAGCACCCCTGGTTCAATGCATTGACCTCTGTTTACTTTCTGAAATTCCACTTGTAGGCATCATCTTAAAAATAGCAACTTATACAAAAATATTAAGTATTTTTTTCATTTCTTATTAATGGGAATTAAAACAGGAATGGATGTCTCTTTCACAAGAACCTGACCTGCATTGTAAGACACCGTGATTCATGAACCCACATTAAAATGTTAAACAATAGAGAGTTGGAGCAGTGACAATTAAGATTTTGAAAGCGGGAGAATTTACATGGACATTATTTCCCTTTGCTTGTAGATCAAGGTGGTTGTTGTGGGTTTAATGTTTTATGGTGCTGGTTTGGTGTTTAATGTTGATTAGATAATATAGGGGCAGGAAAATGTATTACATTTAGGTGGTGTGGAGTAGTTTGTGCTTCTTCAGAGTTTGTTAAATTTAAGGAAGAGAGTGGAAGCATTTCTTAATTCTCAGTTTGGGAGACAGACATGAAGTGTGATCATAGGATATTTTTATGTTTTCACAAACTGATTTTCCTGCAGCCACAGATTTTTTTAAAACATATATCTCAGCCCAACATATAGAAATCTCAGCAAGGATGTCCCAGCTCTGTTGTACTTATAAGATTTTGTGGGGATTTTTAATGACAGACTTTTTCCCAATTTTATTGCTTGCTTGACTTGACTGAGAAGGGAGCATAAAGGAAAACTACATGCTCTACTGCTTGAGTCCTTCATGTCACAAAGGAATTAAAATAAAAATTAGATTTAATCAAGCTTCATGAATGAATAATCAGATTGTACATTAAATCTTAATTACTTTTTCTAAAATATAACCAAATAATTCAAAATCATTGTTGCAGTGAGGTAGCACTTACATTAGCACTACTGAGGCTGGTAATTAGAACATTTTATGAAATGTTCTGAACATAGTTAACTTGCACCTTTTTTTATCCTTTTATTATTCCTTCATCTTTTATGTATGAAAGTTCTTTGTGTTTTTAATGGAAGAGTTGTGTGGGGGAAAAAATACCTCGACTCCTCATAGCTTTAGATTGTTCTCCCTAATATCCATCTCTGTGTAGGCAGGTCAGCTATTGGGCAATGTGAGTGCCCTGGATTTTTTAAGATAAAAAGTCCCACATAGGAAGAGAATGATTACGCTGAGACTCTGCTTCAGAACATATTTTCACTTTTCTTCAGAATATCTAATAGACCTAATTGTACAAGCCCTGATGCAGATAATTGAGAGGTTACTACTGTTAATTATGTAGTATTCAGCACCTGCTGAAAGAGTAACTAGCTTCTCAGAAATTATTAAACAAATCCAAGACTAGATCAAGTTATGAAAAAGTATACAATGTATTGCAACCTGCCTATCCTGCCTATGTATTTACTATAACCGGGCTTCAGTGTACGGGTAAAACCATCCATGCATCAGCTTCCTGATAGTATGCTCTCACTATAAACTTTGCTATTTGCATCTTGAACCCATTTCCTGACATTCATATTTACTAGAGAAGTAGCTCCATTTATTTAAATGGGGAGTTTTGTAGTAAGATACTATGTGGTTTCTGTGAGGCAAAACAGTTCTTCAAAGGCATTTTATTTACCTCTTAAAAGAATTAATATGTGGAGGTAGAAATAGGCAGTCAAGGTTCATGAATTTTATATAAAGCCACTTTATAGGTTATAAAGGGAGATAACCAATGTGGTGCTTGTCAGTGACACAGGGTAAAAAGCCCACTTAAAGTGAATAATAGTAATGAAATGACCTCCAGTCAAGGAAAAATGACTGCTACTATGTTATATTAAGATTATTTTTATCAGCAATAGAGATTAATTTAAAAGTCTAAGTTATGATTTTGCAGAAAATACACTTGTCATCTTCCATTTTAACATGGCACTACCTGTGTGAGTAAATATGTATCAGTGTGAGGAAGGGGTTTTCAGCAAGATCTACTAAAAATGTATGAAAGCTAACTTGTAACTTATTTTTCTTCCACATCATCATTGTTTAGCCCACAGTATATACAAGCTTGGATATACGAGTTTATTTCTAGTAATCATTTTAGCATTCATTTGGGGGTTTGATTTTGATTGTTTTTACACAGGGTGATGCTTTAATATCTTATCTCATTACATCAGAAATGGTACTCCTGAAATCACTCAGACTACTTGTGGAATAATATGTCTTGCATATGAGTGCAGATTTCATAATCTGGGCTGTAGTTGTTAGCTGGCAAGTCATGCAAGCATGACTATGTCTTGTACTCATAGAAATCACAGAAATATAGGGCTGGGAGGGACCTCAAGAATTCACCATTTTCTATGCCCCAGCTCTGGGGCAGGATTCATAGATGCTATGGCCAGAAGGGACCTCAACAGAACATTGAGTTTGCCCCCCTACCTAGGCAGGAAAGAGTGCTGGGGTCAGATGACCCCAGCCATATGCCTATCCAGGATGTTTATACCTTGGCCATCCCTATTAACTGGCTATTTAAAAGTTCCAATAAAGGAGATTGTATACATTTCCAGATAGCTTGTTTAATAATGAATAGTGCATTACTTTTCTCAAATATTCTTTTTCATGTAAAAGGTGCTGCTCCTTTGATAATGGCCAACTCCATCTGAATGAGTGCCAGGATTTAGCTCTTAAAAATGGGCGTTGAGAAGGGATTTACTAGTTTGTATACTGCAAAATGTTTCTGACCAAGTGTGATGCAGTTCCAATGAAAAAGTGTTAGTAAACAGTTATGTGACTGATGATGGAAAGTTGCATTCCTAATGTTACTCTTAACACTACTCTTGTCACATCTGTCAAGTACAATACAGAACTTTGCCCTTTCAACTTGCTTACACTGTCAAGTATAAGTACAAATGTATTGATCCAATCAAAGGTGATTTTCTTGCCACCCCACTGATGCACACAGTTTGTTTTCAGTCATTAAAATGTGACTATTAATCATCATTAGGGTACATTTGAATGAATCGCTACCAAAGAGAAGAGTTAATTGTTACTAGGCAAAGTGACCTTTTTAATAAATGCTGTTTTTAAAAGGGCCAATCTTGTAACTGATTATTCATGATCTGAAATAATTATATGCCCTACATACGCCATATGCTAAATATTGCTTTTTAACACCAGATGAATGTTACTGATCTACTCATTTTTTTCCTTTTGGAGGCATAACTTTGTTAAAGGTGATATGAATTTGTCATTATACAAAGAATGCAGAATTGTGCCCTATGTTGGCTAGGAACAAAAGTGAAAAAGGAAACAGTTCCTATTTTACACAGTGCATTGTAATTTGCAAGCCTCCCCCGTCCCCCCCGCCGAATGTCAGATCTTTATTGATCTGTAAATATAAGAAATCAGTTTAGTGAACCATAGTATAGGCTCTAGTGGCTAATTTACCTATTAGATGTGCCTTGGAAAAGATGATTATCAACCTAGTTGTTTTCCTGTAACTTGTATTAAGACCATAAAACTTGCACCTCTATTTTCACCTACTATGATTTTTTGTAGTTCTATTAAATTCTTTTCTGTAGATCAAATCAGCTCTGGAGGTTTTTTAAAGGACATTCATAAGTAATAAGTACTCTTTCACCACAAAGATATGGAATAAAAATAGCAGCCCTTCATAAATGATACAATCATTTAGCTTGGCGATCTCTTCTTTTTGGGGGGGGAGAGGGGGTGGGAGAGTGGGCGGGGGAGAGGGAAGGAGCCATAACTCCATATAGGACTTTTAGAAATATTTTTATGTGCATATATAGTCTAGAAGACAATGCAATTAGATGATTGCAGAACACTGTTTATTTTACTTTTCATAGTGATGAGGCACAAAATGGTGTTTGGAAGCACTTAGCCAAGGCTTCCCTTAGTTTGCACTCAATACTTCTCCTGCATTAAAACTTATAATTTCATCATGTTCATGAAAACTGGAAAGCCTTGAAAACAGGTACATACACCACTTTCCCAGCAGCCTTGAGGACAGAGGCCTCCTGACATACCCCTCCCACCAGCTCACATGGATACCATGCAACTCTGGGGCTGTTCTATATGCCTACTTTGGGAAAAGGTTAATTGTGCCATTTGCACAGTCATCTTGTAATTTTGTTTTCACTTTTGCTTCCTTTTTAAAAAAAAAGAAATATTCAGTCTTGCACTTGGGAGCAAGAAATAACCATCCAACTCTAATAACAGAAGTAAATGGTGAATTGTTTAAGTATATGGTCCCAGTACAAGTGTTAGGATGAAGAACATTTTTATGAAATGTACATTAACCAATTTAAAATAAAAAATATGTAGAAATCTGCTTCAACTCCAGAAAAAAAACAAACTGCAAATTTTGTCAAGGTATTTATTTTCAAGTTGTCTGCTCAGCTCTTATGCTGAGAGTAGCACAGCAACTATACATCATTTGTTTTATTATTTGGGACATATTCAGTCTCTTCCTTTTACTTTATATTCCTTGGAAACACTTAATTATATGGCAAGCTTATTTTTTAAGTATTTTTAAGTCATTGTATCACTGTCAGAAAGATGTAGATAAGTTCATCCTAGATTTGAGTTTTTCCAAAATATTTTTTTTTTTCCTGTGAATATCATTAAAATGTGGCAGTGGGGCAGGGCGTGTGCTCTGAAATGCCTCATGGTTGACTGAATTGCTGGCTGATTGGCAGTGATTGGTGCTGGGTGGGAGACTTCAAGTCCAAATGACCTAACCTAGCCAATTACAGTCAGTTCAGCCCAGGAGAGGAGCCTCAAAGTAGGCTGTCCAAGCAACCAGAGGACAGCAAACAGGGCAGTTTACTTGCAGTTCACGAGTTAGTTTGCTACCCCCCTCTTTGAAGTGGGGACATTAGCTTTCTCAGAGGAAAGAGGCTTGAAAAGGACTTAGATATGGTGGGGATGTGTCACACAGTCAGACCTCCAACTATTGCCATGTCTCACACCTCTGGCTCCTCTACAGATTCTACCCAGACAGACCTCTCGGTGCTGGAGGCTTCGGCCCAGGTCCTGTGCTGTGGGGGGTGCCTAGCATGGTTCCTGGTGGCTGGGAGCAGGGACAAGGATAGCCCCATTTGTGAGGGGTGTGCGGTGGTGGAATCTTTAGAGAGCTAGGTGAAGGAACTCCAGGTGGAGGTGAACAGGCTGTGCAGCATCAGGGCTGTCAAGCAGGAGACAGATGAGTTGAACAGCCAGGGTTTGCTGCAAAAGAATGAGTCCAAGAAAATGAAGTGGGAGGACCTGAGTGGAGTTGAGCAGAAGGTGGTCGCTTCAGGCTCCCAGCCATGTGCTACAAGAGAAACTTCTCTGGTTCAGCTATGCAACAGGCATGAGAACCTTGCACCACTGGCACCACTGGCGGAAGAAGGGCTAGAGGCACTTGCTCCAGAGGAGGAAAGGAGGCAAGTTCCTGTCCAGAAGAGGAGATGTAGGGTAATGGTAGTAGGCAACTGGCTCCTGAGGGGGATGGAGGGTACCATCTACCACTACCACATGCTGCTCATACATGGGCACAATTGATGCTGCCAAGAACAACCTTTGCCAGGTCATGAGTCAATACAGGGCTGTGGGAACTGTGCTCAAGGGGTTGGGGGCAAGATGTTTTTCTCTTCCATCCTCACAGTCGGGGGTCAGCTATCCCTGGACAGATAGTTGTACTGAGAAGGTCAACTGGAGGCTTAGGAGATGGTGCAAGGGTTTCAGACGTTATGATCATGGAACACTGTTCCAGGATAGAGGCTTTTTGGGAAGAGATGGTATCCACCTCACACCAAAGGGGAAGAAACTGTTTTCTCCCAGGATGGCTGACTTGCTGGAGAGGCCTTTACACTAGGTGCATTAAGGGATTGGTGTGTAGACAGGAAGGCAAGCCAGGGGTCAGTCAAGCAGGAAGGACAAAGAGAAGGGAGTCAACGAGGTGCTGAGAGACCAGAATGACATCAGAGCATTGGGGAATTGGGGATTACCAACGGGGGACTTCAGTGTCTATACACAAATGCTAGGACTATGGGGAACAAGGAGAAGAAACTGTCACTTCTGCTAGCAAATAGGGAATATGATCTAATCAGAATCATGGAGGCCTGGTGGGATGCCACGCATGACTGGGCTGTATGCATAGAGGGCTACAGGCTGCACAGAAGAAATCAGGTAGGAATGAACAAAGGAGGTGTAGCTCTCTGTGTAAAAGAATGGTATGCCTCCTTGGAGACCCAAATTGGTTCAAGAGAAGGGTGACTAGACCCTGTGGATCAAGATAGTGGGGGAGGGAGGGGGGCAAGGAATGAGGAGAGGGGGACTTGATGGTAGGCATCTACTATAGACTGCTACACCAGGAGGAGGAACTGGACCTGGAATTTTCCAGGCTGCACATTCAAGGGACATGGCTGTCATGGGTGATCTCAATTACCCTGACATTTACTGGGAGGAGCACTTGGTGGGTCACATAAGTTTACCTATGTGGAGGAACTTTATTTAATACAGGAGGTGAACGGGCCAACCAGGGGGAAGGCTTTGTTGGATTTAGTTCTAGCCAAAGGGGATGACCTGGTGGCAGATTTAAGGATTGAGGGTAATCTGAGAGAGAGTGATTGTGAGATGATAGAATTCACTAGCTGTCATAGGGCAGAGAAGTCAGCCAGTAGGGCAATGGTGCTTGACTTCAGGAAGGCTGAGCTTAGGAAATTAGTGGGAGAGACCCTATGGGAAGAGGGACTGGAGGGGAAGGCAGTTCCAAAAGGGTGGTCATTCCTCAAAGGAGAGATCCTCAGAGCTCAGAAAAGGTCCATTACTGTATACAGGAAAGGTGGTAAAGAGGCCAAAAAGCCCTCTTGGCTTACCAAAGGAGTCAAGGAGTGCTTAAAAAAGAAAAAGGAGGCTTACAGACAGTGGAAACAAGGGGCAGTCACCAAGGAGGAAGTATAGCCCATATTTCTAGAGAGAGGACAAAAAAAGGCAAGAGCGGCAACCAAGATCAGGTTGGCAATCAAAATTAAGGACAATAAGAAGTCCTTCTTTAGGCATATAGGGAGCAGGAGGAAAACTGAGGGAAATGTGGGGCCCTCACAGAATGGTATGGGATGGCTAATAACAGTCAGTCACGAGAAAGCTGAATCTTTAATGAATACTTTGCATCAGTGTTCCTGCATGTGAACGGCTGCCTGCCTGTTTGGATGTAGGGGTGGAGTGCGATTGCCAACCCATGGTCAGAGAGGGGAGCACTGACAAGCCCAATTCAAGAGTGATACAAGGCAGTGGAGGCTAGGGTTTTGAGGCTTCCTAAATTTGCCTTACTTTGCAATTTGCCTTGCAACACTGTAGTACCTTATAGGGGCTATCCCACCACGAGTTGTCCCATCATGTTGCCATCTAGGCTTCCGAGTCAAATGCAGTTTACAGTCAGACCCAGAACCAGTTACATGTATACACCCACGTGCTAACTGAATCTTTGTCAGTAAAAAAACAAGTAAGGTAGTCATAAACTAAGGATCCTGGGTCATTTGATGGGAAAATGTGGCTTCAGGCTTTTATACTTCCAAGGGATGTGGCATTTTGATTTTGTATATATCATTCATGGTCATTTCTTGATCTATATTTTACCTACTGCTTTTTCCTTGCTTAAATATTCTGAACCAGTGTACTAAATTGGCCTCCATTTTAGCACATTTGGGTGTGCAGATGATAAAATGTACCCATTTGTGGTTAGTTTTTTGATAAGTTTAAGTGAATAAAGTGTCTATCCATGTGCAGTTTAACATTCTGTGTGTACAGGTAGGAGTATGAGAAAATGATGCACAAATGCAAATCTATGCATGTTTGAGTAAGTAGATGGCTTAAAAACTGTGACCTTTCCACATTTTTACAAGACATATTTCATGTTTCTGGGAACTGTCCCTTGCTGTTGTACTGTTTAACAGAATAAACAAGTTGAATAGAACCCATCCTCAGTACAAAGAATAGAAATTTAGAGCTTTTTCTTTCTTCTTATTTTTAACTGGACTTTTAATATTAAAAAGTAATTTTTTTTCTTCACTTGTCTTTCCTGTGACACAGCAGCTACAGTAATAATTTCCTCTCGTCATACCTCTTCTTTCTGTCATTCCCACATCTCTGTCTTTTGACTGCTTGATTGCTATGATCTGCTGCATTTTCCAAGGCAGTCATAAAGTAGAGTCTTGCTAAATCTCTGTTACACTCAGTTGAAAGAGCAATTGACCTTTCCTGTTTGACCATGTACGAGGTGACTGGTAAGGCCACACCTGGAGTATTGTGTCCAGTTTTGAACAGTTTTCCACTGTAGAAAGAATATGGACAAATTGGAGTAAGGCCAGCAAAGGACAACAAAAATGGGGAGGTGGCTGGGGAACGTGACTTATGAAGAGAGACTGAGGGAACTGGGCTTATTTAGTCTGGAGAAGAAAAGACTGAGGGGACATTGAATAACAGCCTTCAACTACCTGAAAGGTGATTACAAAAAGAATGGAGCTAGACAGTACTCGGCAATGGCAGACGACTGAACAAAAGGAGCGATGGTCTCTAGTTGCAGCAAGAAAAGTTTAGGTTTTATATTAGAACAAACATTTTCATTAGGAGGGTAGTAAAACACGGAAACAGGTTACCCAGAGAAGTTGTAGAACCTCTATCCTTTGAGGGTTTTAAGACCTGAGTAGACAAAGCCATGCCTGGGATGATCTAGTTGGGGATGGTTGTGGTTTGAGCAGGGGGTTGGACTAGATGACCTCCTGAGATCTCTTCGAACTCTAATTGTCTGTGATTCTGTGAATCTATTGCTATAGATTTCAGTTACCAAAGGAATTCCTACTGAAGTCATTTCTGGGCCCTTAATTTACCTGGGATTCTGTTAATGTTTCTGATCTGTCATGCACAATTGGAAAGGCTCTATCCCTGGATGAGTTCTTCCCATTTTGGTAACTTGCTACATTGATTGAGTCTAGGCTTCTTCTATGCTGAGCAAAAGGCCAAAACAGACTCTCCCCAGTAAGTTGTTACTATTTTTAACATTTATGGCAGAACTTCTGACTATAGGATTGGTTTTGCTTATTATTTCTTTCTGTTAAGAATGTCACTCCCTTAAAAGCTATTTCTGTCTGGATTCTTTTATCCTACCAATAACCTGTTGTGACCCACTTAATTTTATTATGTTATTTAATAGATATAACTGTCAAGGATAAGGATCCTAAAGCAGCTATCAGTAACGTTTTTGGTCATGCTAACTATGCCTCAGATTATAAGCAATATTAAGCATGAATTTAAGCCTGACTCTGGGATAGATACAGCTTCTTTTTTTTTTGGCCTCCCAACAGAAAATGTGTAAGAGTCAGGATTGTAATAAGTCACTTATTTACTCCTGCAAGTTCATTATCTGGTAATTTTGGAACTTCAGATGGAAGTTCAGGTTTACCCTACTGAAATTACCTTGAGAGAACTTGGGTGTACTACTCTTCAAGGATGAATTCCCAAACCACTAGTTTAGAGAGTTGTTCATTCTTCCCCTCTTTTTCTTTCCCAATGCAGTTTTAGTTATGCCATGCCACGCTGAAGGGTATATTTTACCATAGAGTCACAGTACCTTACAGTCATGAAACTAGAGCATTCTCTTCTGAGTTTGGAGATGTGAGTTTAAATTTCCAGAGGCAGAAAAAGGCACTTAGCCTTATTCTTCCACTTCCTTGATGAGTTCACTAGCCACAGAGTTCTTCTATAAAAAGAGCTAACACTATACCAGTTACATCCTCTGTACAGTTCTTGAAAGAGAGAATTTGGGCATGTATCTTCAGGAATAGGTTTCAGGCTGTGAATCCCAAGAAAAAGCGACTCATTATAGTAATGCTGGCAAAATTTAAGACCCCGCTGTTCCTCCAGCCTCAATGTTTCATATTGACTGGCCTGTATAGTTCCCTGTTCAGTTTGCTGCCTGTCACCAAGCCCATTCTGAGGAACTGAAGCATTGTATAGGGAAAATGAATGCCTAAATCAGGGCTATGGATTCAGATACAGGGTCCACCAATAAAAAATTGATTTCTGTGCCAGGTGCCAAAATCACTTTTCAGATCTGGTATTGAGTGTTTATATACTTGTAAGCCCCGAGTCCTCCTCCTCAGAAGTGTAATGGAACTAACATGTTGTTTAATACCATCTTATAATTCATTTTTACTTATTTTACAGATTTTTCTCCTGCCTGTGTCAGCAGTCTTGGGGGTTTTTTTATTATTTGTAAATATTTCAGGTCACTGTCTGATTCTCTGTAGAATATCTACAAAAATTGCTAGATTGCCCACCACATATGATTCTTGGGGCACAAGCACAAAAATAAGGTACTGTGTCATAACTGTAGTATGGGTTCACAGCACATCTAATGCTTTATGGTAGAGGTCCATAAGCACATTCTTACCCTACAGTAAATGAAGGTGCTTGATAATGACTTCTATATTGTTTGCATCCTATATTTTTTTAACTGTCTTTAAAGACTGAATGAATTGAAAGGTTCTTTTATAATATCCTTTATTTGACCACCTTATAGATGGGAAAGATGTTGGACAAGCTTTTAGGCACAAAAACATCTAGGACACCTTATGCCTGAAAACCTATCCAGTATCTCTCCCAGCTATACAATTTGTCCAATAAAAGGTATCACAAAAAACCCCTTGCCTCATACATTTCCTGGACCATCACAGCGATAACAATATTCAGCTCTGCTTTAAAGATTACAGGCTCTTAAGGCTTCAGGATACAAGTACAGTATACAGCTTTTGACAAGGGTGGCTTTCCCTGATTAAAGCTATTTTTTCATGTGTTTCATTGTCTGTTTTCATGAGTTATAAAAGGCTGATTAACTCCAATTTTGCAAACAAGTTTCAGAATTCAAATTCATACTTTTGTGAACTGGTCTACAAATAGCTATGTTAATTTGCTATCTTTTAGTGGCTAAGTACATTATAAATCTTTCTTTGGTACTAGGCTTGCTTTACTTGGTCCTTATAATGGTTCATCTTAGTAGCATTTGGTTTGATATAACGTTAATAAAATGTGTGTAGGGAGGTGTTACTTGGCATCAGATGAAAATTAAAATGAAAAAGAGACCTTTTTTTCCATTCTACCAGTACCTTCTGCTTTAGAATTGTTTTGGAAACCTATAGCAGACCTCAAAAAGCTGAAGTGCTTTCTAGTTTGTAATTGCCAAGACTTCATCTCTGTTTCATTCTGTCCTAGCTTTCCAACTACAGTTTTTGTAGATCATTAGTTTCAAATAGATTTTTCTACTCGTATTAAAAAACAAGCCTTGCAGAATATATGATACTATAACCATTTTAACATAATGTGCAAACTGTTAAAGGTTTGTACTGCTCTTACCTTTGTATTAACTGTTTCCAAATTCAATATCTCTTGTTATTTATCTTGTAGTTGCTTTCATGTTCTTTTTCCAACTTAATTATTTTTATGTCATTTTGCCAGTCCCTGTACGCTCTTTCTCCATAATAGGATATAATATTTCAAAAGAAGCATCTGGAAACCTTTGCTCTAACATATTAATTAATTAGTCTATTGACAAGCTACAATTGCTGCTCATACCTATTTTGTGAAGATAAACAGTTCACAAGTGCTGTGAGAACCTTGCTTATTCCAGTATGCTGTTTTTTATTACTTTAAAAATTCAAATGTTAACAGCATAAACTTTTGGACCTAAGGTTTATGTCCAGAAATAGAAATGAATAACTTTTTAATTACATTTCACTTTGTAGACGCTTCTATAGTTTGCCATTATTGTATTTTGTAGATTTGAATATCACTAATTGCTAATATGTAAGTTGGATATTATCTAGGCAGATCCGTATTTTAATTAGGGAAATACCCAAATTTGAAACGCGCTGGATTTTCCTGGCATTTATATCAAACCCCCAGATATTCTGGATACTACCAGAATCTAAACATAGGAGATCTAATTTCAATATGCAAGTTCAAGGTTAGGAAAATGTTAAACACTGCTATTTAATTCAAGTTTCTGTCCTACCCCCCAAACCTCTAACCATATATATGCCTCTATCTTCAACTTCAACTGTTTCCTTCATACAGGGCGCAGCTACACAAGACACTAATTTTACTGCACATTAGCATGGTGGGTAAAACCCACGCTAATGCATGAATGCACTAATACACAGTAGAATTAATCTACCACACATTGGCATTGCAAAAAAGCATGCTCCAGTGCTAATGCACAGTAGTGCCAATTTACAGCATATTTAGTACGTGTAACTACAGGGCTTTTACAGATGTGCTCCGTGAGGCGTGGGTTGGGAGGGCTTTAATTAGCACAGCTCCAAGACCCATGCTAATTCAAGTGCCTGGAGCATCACGTGTATCAGCATTGCCATGCTGAAAAGTGGCAGCGGGGTGCTTTGAACTAAAGCTCATCAAATGAGCTTTAGTTCAAAGTGCCCCACCACCATTTTTCAGTGCGGGGATGCTGATACAAGTGACACTGGAGTCTGCTGGAGTGCAGTGATTACTGCACTCCAGTAGACTTGATTAATCGAGTCTACTCAGATGCGCTGTAATTACAGTGTGTTGGAGCAGCCTCCCTGCACACATATAGGAGCCCACACTAAATTTAATGTGCCGTTATTACAGCACATTAATGAATGTGTAGATGTGCCCACAGTCTGGGTTCTCTTCCCATCCATTTTCTCTTTGCATTCTCATTGTCTTCTGACAAAGAATGTCTCTAGGCTCCTTTTTGTATTTGCTCCTTTAGCCTTTGCCAGTTGCCATTTTCTGCTTTCCTCCAAAAACATCTCTCTGCAACAATATTCCCCTACTCTCTTTCTATCTCAGCTAGTTCCATCATCCTCTTTCCATTATCCTCCAACCTTTTACTTTCCCATTCCATGAGACAATCCAAGCCTATTATTTGCAACCACTTTTCTTTCCTCAACCTTCTTCCTGTTGACTTGTTCTTCACCTTTCACTTCCTTATGATCTTGTTTCTAAGACTCCCATATTCATCCACTGTACAACATTTCATTGTATGATGTTATTTGAATTTTGATTTAGTTTGTGCTCCTATACAGTGTTTACATTTGTAATGATGAATGTGTAGTTAGAATATATTTTCAGTTTTATTTGTTTAGAAATAATAATAGTTTTAAACAGCAGTATAAGACATTTAAAAGGAAGAGGAGAGATTGTGTTGCCTTGTTGATTTCCAACCTTAAATAGTGAAAATTGCTTCATTTTTCCTATAAGCTAAGAATACAACATTGGTTCCCTAGAAAAAATATGTTGAATGACATTTTACAGGCACAAAAAGCAGGGGCAAATGAGCTCATCTTAATTTTTCATAGCTGTTCTCATAATGAAAATACTTGATGCTTTTCTACATTTAGTTGATTTGTATACAGAGACTTATCTTCCATAATTTACTTGTCCCAATTCTTGTAAGATTGATGGTAGCCAAAATACTTTTATTGCCAGATGGCTTCTTGAGTTCTAATGTGAAATGAGTGGGTAGTATCAGCATTTTTGCTAGTGGACAAATCGTCAATCCACAGAAACTGTGAAGTTGGCATCCCTTTTAGTAGTCTCAGCAAGGAGTCCAAGGTTGAATGGTTATCAGCTCTTATCAGCAGATGTGATTTGTAGGGATGTATTGGCAGGGTAATGTAAGGAAAATTGTATTACTTCTGCTACGTTTATTATCTGGATGAACAGAGGAGTTAAAACACAGTTTTGCTTTTAAAATGATTCGGTAAAAATGTCATTAGGAAGTATTATATTTGTTGTGTCTCAAGTTTGAACTAGGAAATCCAGTGTATGGTTGTGCATATTCATTCACATGAGTAGTCCCTTTCACTTCATGACCACTGACCAATATGAGTGGCCAGTGTTTGCATACAAAATCAGTTTAGTAAGGGTCCTTTCCTCAACTGGTGCACAAAGAGGAGGAGTAGGGACCGTGTTCCTAACTCCTTTCTCATTGGCTCATAGAATTAGGCTACTGTGGTGGGGAGGGGATGCGGAGAAAAAGGAGGGGGTCACAAGCTGTCCCCAAAAGTGAATGGACCAGAGGTTATTCTGTCCCTGTTGCACAGAAACTTGGGAAAGATGGATACCTCTGTCAGGTGAATGTGGGGGCAATATGCCTATTCCTTTTCCTTTTGTTGTGGTTTGTGCTTATGGGGTACAGTTGAGACCTATTAGACTTGCTAGAAAAGCTTGAATGGATCTGGAGGGGTCGGTGGGACAGCATGGCCTCATGCCCCCTTTCCAATCATGCCACTGGAGGAACAGCCAGGGACGTGTCTCGAAGATGGTAAGCATTTTCCCCTCCCTTTCCCTCTGCATCAAAGGCATATTTCCTTCCCTGCCCCTGGTACTGGGACAGCACCTGGGAGTTGTGGAGGTCCTGTCTGCTCCAGCTGGGCTACATCGGGTGTGCACTCAGTGGCAGCAGTGGCAGTAAGCAGACACTTTCCCCTCCTCCTTGCCAGCTCCCTCCAGGTGTTCTCTGCCAGTCTAGAGCAGATGTGGTGAGAGGGAACATGCTTCCTAGCCATTGCCACTGCTGGTGTAATTCTGTAGTGCAGGCCCCATGTGACCCAGCTGAAGCAAGCAAGAGCTTTTCTCACCCCCAGGACAGTACTTGGCAGTGGCAGGCAGGGGTAGTTGAGGGGAATGGGAGGGGAAGAGACCAAGAGAGGAGGGAAGGGGAGGGGATGTCCCTCTGAACAAAGAAGGGAAGGTAGAGGGGAAATGATTACCATCCTTGGGACATAAGTCCTTGGCTGGTGCTCCTTCAGTGCAATCTGAATTCCCTGGTTGGGGGTTTGGGTAGGAAGGGCGAGAAGACTGAGAGCAGGGGGTACAGCTCTCCTGCAGCTCTATTCACTGCAATCACACTCACCTCTGTAAAATCCTGGATCCATTTCTAATAGTATTTAATGGACATGATTTCATGGGGCTTTGTCACCAGTATTGTCAAAATGACCATTTCAACTCTTAATTTATTGTATTTAAAATATTTTTACCTCAATCTGAATGAACAGATATTGCGAGATAAAGAAACTTGCTACCCCCAGTAAGCAGTTTTCAGCGAATAACCATAAGAAAGGTTAAATTCTCCACAGAGCATGGCATTTTATCCATTTACTTGAAATCCAGTCTCACTTCTCACCCTCCACCCCCCTTAGGTTCTGGTTTCATTTGCTATTTTCCATTACTAGGAAGACTTAATGCATTTTTAATGACTACTAGGCAATTTATAGGCTGTCGCTCAGAAAGAAAATCATAACTATGTAGTTTGTAGAACAGACAAACAGATTGTTCATATTCAAGTATGTCTGTAACTTCTACAAATTTGAGTTTATGCTTAGTAATCTTGGAAGAGTAAATCCCCTCCTCTTCAAGCCAGCTAAAAAAGAGAGCTAAAGTTCTGGAGCTCAGGCATATCACTTTGACTGAATGATCAACATATTTTTAATATGCAATTTCTTTAGGATTGCTTGAGCACAGTTAATTGCAAGTGCTATGCATTTGGGCTGAAGTCTGAAATAATTTGAGCTGGAGCCTACAAACAACATCAGGCTTGAGCTCAAATATGTAGGAGCCACTAAGTTAATTGCATTTCATTAATCATCGAAATATCTTCTCTTTTGATATCACCTGACTAGATCTGAAATCTTGCTGTTAAAATGTGGGCCACATCAGTCTGCTGTGGCTTATTTTCCATTGAAAAGTGCTGAACATTCAAAAGGTTCCCTAAAGCTCAGTTGTGCGATTAAGTGGTAATCTTTTAAAACAAAAGTCTCTAGTAAAATAGGAGCTTAGGATACTGGTCTTTCCAACCATGGATGTCAAAGTACTTTATATGCATGAATGTTTTTAGCTTAATGATCACACTGTTATAAGAAGGAAAACTGAAGCACATAACTTTGCATTGTAATCATGTGGAAATGCTTCAGTGAACAATTGATACCACATGTGGCTGGGCACTGCAACATACGTGATACATCTTATGACTATAGGGTAAGCATCTGATAAAATACAGTAGCTGCAGAAAAGATCAAATACATTAAAAAATGTATAGATCATTCAGTATAGCAAACTGCAGTTACAAACATCAGTTGCCTGCCTTTTATCAAGAATTGTGTAGGTAGCACAGTTGACATAAGCTTTTAAATGGAGAATGAATGATGGATGTGAAGTTAAAGACAAGAGTTTAAATTCTTATCTGGTTAAGATGTTCAGTGCTATTGCTTTAGCTTGAACTATATTGATTTTAAAAGTCAAGGGGTCTTCCTTAAAGTATTTTAGCTTAAGACCCCAGTTCAGGATTTAACAGTTTTTGGTTTCCCTGTGGTACTTTTATTCCATAACAGCTCCAAGTCTGAGAATAGTAAAACGCAGGAGAACACTGTTCAATCATAATTCCTCTTTGCCAAATGATGTCCTCCACTTCAGCTTCACTCAGTTCCTCTCACTTTCCAGTCTCTTCTGCTACATTCAAACAGAAAGAGTCTGAGATTTCTCCTAGTTGTCTTTCTATTCTGTTCTGCTATATTAGTGTATAAACATCAATATTCTTTTTCTTTCACTAATAATAACAAAATCTATATTAAATTTTTTTAAAAAGAGCTAAGTCTTTCTTCTTCAAGTTTCAGTGCTTTGAGACCCTGGGTTAGAGGGTAAAGGAAAATCTTTGGGAAATCAGTAGCAATATACTGGTGAACAATAAAATGCTCTAAGCATTGGCCAAATGTGTGATTCCTGGTACCATATATTGGCCTTTGAGCCACAGAATTAGAAGTGCAAATTCTTTCTGTCCCCAAGAAGGTGGAATTAAAGGTGTTACTCTTCAGGACTGGATGAAGGAGGAAGATGGATAATCCTCCTGTACGGGAGTTCAGCTAAAATGATGATGGTGTGATAACACTAATACTCAATGCTTCTAGCATAGCATGGTGCCCTAGCCAGTCTGTCATTCAGCAGAAAGTGTATAATTCTTCCATCTTAACACAACTACTCTGTGCAACCAGAAAGAGATGGAATTACCTCTACTGATGCACAGAGTAAGGTAGGACTCTTGTTAATTAGGCCTGTGCGAAACGGCTAATATTCGCTCTGGATTCAGCCAATTTGGAGGATAGCGATTCCATTCAGTGATTCGAATCACTGTCCTGAATCGACTCACCGGGTGCTGCCGGGTGGGGGGCAATCCCCATTGCCCCACACTGCATGGGGGACTCTGCATGAGCCCCCCCACGGGTGCCCTGCCTGCCCCAGCTCCAGCCCTTAAAGGAAAAACAAAAAAACCCAGACTCATCAGTTTCTGCCCAGTGGGGGGTGATCCCTGCTGCCCCCACTGACCCGTGCCACATGGGGGGCTCTTCCACAAGCCCCCTGAAGCCCGGAGGCTGCTGCAGGAACCAGAGTGTGCCAGGGTATTTTTTCATTTTTTTTTCCTTAAAGGGCCGGAGCTGGGGTGGGTGGGGCAGCTGTGGGGGATGCTGGGGCAGTGGGGGGGGTTGGGGGGCTCATGGTAGAGCCCCTCATGCAGCGTGGGGCAGTGGGGGGCAGCAGGGATCACCCGCCCAACCCAGCAGCACCCGGTGAGTGGGGGCTTTTGTTTTTAAAGCACCGGGAGCTGGGGCAGGCGGGGCAGCCATGGAGGGGCTGGGGGAGCAAGCAGGGGACAGGGCCTGGCACGGGTCCTGCTATGGTCTCCTCCCCCCTCCTCCAGCCCCTCTCCCACCCCCACCCCCTACTTATCAGCATGGAGCTCCCTGCTGCAGTGGGTGGGGACTGCCTGACTCATTGAAGCTGCCTGAATCTTTCCTGAAGATTTGGAGAGCTTTGAAGTGATTCAGACCTTTTTATTGGTCCCCTGATTCAATTCAGATTTGGAGATTCAGCCACTGAATTGAGCCAAATCTCCTGTGAATCGAATCAGCACCTGAAGCTTTGCACAACCCTATTGTTAAACCATTTACAATCCAACCCTAAGTGTTTAGTCTACAAGTAATCAAATGAATGTCACAGTAGTATTTAAAAATGAGTACAAGAAGCTATTAGAGAAAAGTCTAAAATTTAAAGAAAAAAGCTGAAGACTGATGTGATTTTCAGAAATATTCAATCTTTTTTTTAAATGGTGGTGTTGCTAGTGTGCAGCTGCATGAGCCTGAAGCTCAGTATAGACCAAGTGGCTAAGTATTTACTGAGCTATTTATATATGTTTGTGCTTAACTCTGTGCAACTGTGGCTGCAGTACTGGTAGCATGTGAGCTATCCCATTTAAACCTAGGTTGGGTTTATCACTGTGAGCTGTAGCCTTAACAGTGACTGCAGTATGTGGGCCTTCCCATAGAGAAAAGTTTATTTATATCCATTCTTTCCTGCATAGTACAATGATCTACATCTGTTACTTAATAGTTTTCTTGCAGTCAGAGATGTAATTGGATGCTTGAGCATCCTGGGCAGCAACCACATCAGTGGCTGCACTGCTGGCAGAATGGCTGTTGCTAATTTTGTGGCCTCCTTTCCCCCATGGTTGATGCCTGGGGTTGGTGCCCTAATCACTCACCCTCCCCACCCTCCCTCTTTCATTACACTACTAGTTGTAGTAGGTTTTTTCTCCCTTCTGGAGATGGTGTGAGTAGTGGAAATGGCTTCCTCAGGACATAGCAGTAATATAGTCACTTGACTACAGAAGTCTGTTTTTGTGTCTCTTGGTTCAGTGGGGATGTTGAGTTATATATGACTTATGTTAAATAGTAATGAAGCAGTGAATTACATTACATTCAGGGACCTTAAGTTCAAGGCTCAAATTAATTCTTCAGTCTTAGGAAAGAGAGTCCCGAGTATGCCCCAAGAGAAAAGTCAGCACAAAAAGAGAGCATACTGCTATTCAAGGGATTTTTTGCAGAAGAGAACTGGTTCTTCCACAAGAAAGTTAGCTCAGTTCCTACCAGGAAAATTTCCCTCTCTCACTAACTTGAACCATAGTCTTCTCTTGGATGTTGAGGACAACTGAAATCCTACAGTCCTCTGCTTTCCCTCCAAGAGAAAGGGTCGGAGGGAGAGTACTGGCTTCCTGATAGCCTGCCTAGGGGTGAATCCACATGAGGATCCTGCAGGGAATCTTCCCACTGATTAGTGAGAGAAAGGGGCATACTGCATCATGAAACCTCCCATAATGGATTTCAGTGATGGGAGAAAGTCTTCAAGCCATACCTCTCCCCTGTACTCCTGTAGGTGAACCTGGTAGAGTGCACAAGGTGGTAGGCAGCTGTGGCATGGGGGCAACCTCCTCAGGCTCCAGTAGCATTGCTGCCATGGAAGAATGCCCCCTGTGTTCCTTTGGGTCAGTCCAGAGGAGTGTGGGGGTAGAAGGGACCTGTACCACATCACCCGCCTCAACCTCCCCACCCAGCTCCAGGTGTATTACTGCCAAGGAAAAATGTCCCCACCTCCCCTTCTCCCCCCCCCCCCCCCGCCCCCCACGCACACTTTTCTGGCTTGATCCAAAAAAGTGCATAGAGTGGGAGTTATTCCCCTGTGGTCCCACCAAACAGTGATTGGTGGGATGCTGTGGGGAGCATTCTCCCAAGGCTGGACCCCTCTTGGAGTATCAGTAGCAGCTGCTGTTATTCAGCATCTGCCATTACACTATTGATAGCCTGCCTCCTTTCCAGATAGGGGAGGACAGGCTGTCAATCAGTGGATTGCTCCAAAGGCTGGGATGACCCATGGAGAAGCCCCCTAGTGTCCCCTGTCTGGAGAGGTCACTTGTGTACCATGGCTGGAATATGTGTATGTTCCAATTCCTGGGCTATTCTAGCAGTACAAATTTTGGAGACATTCTTCCTGCTAGAAATGAATGCCTGCCCATGCCTTATTCTCAGTCAGGAAGGTATAACTTTTTTTTCCAGTGTATTGATTCTAGTTAACTTGCAGCTGATGTCTGAAGGATTTAACACCAAGCCACATCCTGCCTTTCTTAGCTAAGAACCCATTATGACACCAAGTCCTTCTAAGTAAAGAAATAGCAACTGATTGAATCAGCATGGCTAAAGAGTGGAAATTTGACTAACTATTTCCTCACAAGGGGAGGGAAAAGACACCCAGTAAGGAAACAGTGCGCTTGTCTTTTTGTTGGAGTATGCATGTATATACATTTTTACAAAGTATCTTAAGGGATGGGCTTATGAGCAAATTATTATAATGCAAAAGTAGGTGTGGCTACACAGCTGTTCTTTGGAGATTGCCTGTCTCCATACTCTGACCCTGTGATAAATGAAAGCTATCACATGGCAGTTCAGTCCTCAATGCAAAAGGGGTAGGTTACTGTGTTTGAACTTCCATTTATCATGTGGTAAGAGCCAATATGCCGGCAGTTTCTGAGTAGTTGCTGATATGCAGTAAATTTGTGCTTGTGTCCCTGCCTTTAGGCACTTGAAAAGTACTTATTTCTGTAGTGTCTACATTCCTCACAATTTTTATCCCCATAGTGAGATGTGAAAATGTTATTATCTTTGCTTTTGTAGATAGCTAAGTTGGATAGAGAAGTGTATTGGTCTTGCTACATAAAGTCTGTGGCAGAGCAGAGAACTGAACCCAGACCTTCCATATTCTCAACTGTCACCATAACCACTGGACAATACTTACTCAATAGCATAATCATGAGTATAAGTCTGCATCTTTTCTATATGCCACCAGATCTAATTTATATACACAAATGATTAATCATTATATGCTCTGCAATTCTAGGTAATATTATGTATTTACAGCAATCCATCTCAAATTCAGTACAAATTAATTTAGTCTCTGTGAGAGGATACTCTGTTCAGTAATTTAGGCCAATCATTTAGACTTAGCTTTAAAATATATATTTATAGATTTTTCCCTTGCTTGTACTTGCCTCTTACAGGTTTTGCTTATAAATTTTCATTCCTTATTTTGAAAAGGCACATGTTCTTTTTCATTTTTTTTCATATTAATCCTGCAATGTTGTAATGCTTGCTTCACTTAAAGCCTTAACTATCTAACGATCTACCAGTGGTAGGTCAATATCTGATATTTTTCTCTAAAATGATTTTAACTGCCAAACATCAAAAAGCAAACAAAATAAAAAATAAGAAAAAGTACTATATCTGCTTGAATACAAAACAACCCTGAATATAAGAAGGCTCTTCAGTAAAAAGGTCCTATATATAGAAAATTTATAAATTTGTTATAATTCTCTAGGTGTAGAATCTAATTATTGGAGTGCTTTCTTATATTCATCCCTGTCCCACTGCTACAGCAAGGAAAATAGTGGGGGGGAGGTCAGGTGGCCCTTTGCCTTCCGCCCTCCCCAAACATTTTCCTCTGCAGCCTTCCTGCACCCCTCCTTTTACTGTCAGACCCTGCTTAGCTGCTGTTACCTCCCTAAGCACAATGTGGAAGTGAGCTGCATGTGACGGTAAGGTGGCGGGAGTGGTGGAGCAGGGAAGAGACAGAAAAGGGAATGGGAGACTGCTGTGGATCTGACTCTGGCCCCACCCCTGGCTGCTGCAAGTTTCAGCACAGGTATTCCATTAACACACTTCTGAGCACTGCTTTTGTACCTACTTATACATAGTACAAACTGTGCATGTTATTAGTTCAGTGCCAAAAGGCTCATGACTTATCATATAATTCCTTGGACTGGGCTCCAGCAGAGTCAAAAGTGTTTTAAGCCACTGTGATCCCACAGCTCAGCACTGCTCAGTATGTGTATGTTCTCCAGTTACCCCTTCCGCAAAGGATCCATGTGCTAATTAACTCCTCACCCATGACTAGAACCAGGTGTTCTTGTCACAAGTCCTGGGACCTTTCAAAAATGTATATCCAGTTGAGATGCAGGGCTGCATGTTCTGTCTCCATCCCACAGAGGTTAAGGCCACATTAATTACATGTGACAGGCTCAGCTAGGGGGTGACAGAGCCTCTCACCTACATAAAAGTTTGGTTATGTTTGCCAGACACTTAAAGCTCATGAAGAAACAAGAATAATTGGAAATGGGAAAGAAAGGTCCAGCTTAGCTGTGGGAGTGAAGAGGAAGACAAAATGTATTTGGTGTAGTGGCTCACCATGACTTGGAAAAGAGGTGGCACTAAGGGGAACTGACCACAATGGGTACTATGTCTTAGTCAGATGGGCTACAGTAACCTTTTCTTATGGTGGGTTTGCATCTGTGGAACACATCTTCCACAAGGACCTGCATAAAGACCACAGACACCTGAACTGGTTGATAGCACATTAAGCCCTCCCAGTAAGGGCTTGGAGACATAGAGAGGGGCAGCCAGTGAGACCCAGCTGCCCAAGGGAAACCTGTCAAGGAACCACAGAGATTACTGACCACCTCCTATGGCTCACCCAGGGAGTGTAGAGAAGGGTAAAGTGGCTCTGTGAGGCAGTAACAAGGGTCAGACAGTTGTCGAGAGAGGCGACACTGTACAGGCACCTGACCAAACACCAGGGGAACCTGTCAGCACACTTCAGTCAGTTGTGTTCTGCATCAGAGGGCCCTGTGGAAGTCCAGAAACCTTCTGATGCACAAACATATGAACCTAGAGGAGGTAGACTGTGTTAAAATTTCTCTGAGCAAACTCCAGTCCTACAACCTAAAACCAGTAGCAGAGAACAGTGAGAACACAGCCAAATCTACGGCAAAGAGACACTTGGCACAGGATCTTCCAAGCATGCCCCAGTGGGGAAACGGGCAATGACAGTGAAGAGGACAATGACAACTGGATCTGGAGGCAGCCACGAGGACAGAAGTGACAACAGCAGTGGACCCTCCAGTGGTAGTAACAGTGACAGTGGATTAACTAAGACTTGGAACCCAATAACCTGGGTGTGGAATATGGGACTATGTGTTCGGTGTAGGGAGGCTGGCCAGCATTTTGCATGGGAGCACAGGTCCATGCATGCATGTATTCTAATGGGTTTATGGGTTTTGTTGGGTGAGTTAAGGCACGGGAAGAAAAGTATACTAGAAAGTGTATATTTATGTGACGACTGTAGGTGTTGTAGGGCTTGCTGCCACTGCCTGAGTCCATTTTCCTACAGGTGGTGACAGGGTGGACCTTGGCTTCAGTTCACCTGGTCTGCCAGGAAGTTGATCTTATGTTTCTCACCTGCCATGACTTTGATGACTGTGAGGAGCCAATGCCCAAGTTGATCCTACCCAGTCTCAATCCCTGTTTTCTTCTGATGGCACTAGTAGTTCTCTGCAGCCAGATCTTAATGCTGCCTGTTGGTCTATTGTTCCACCCTCAGCCACCAGGGTGATGGTTGGCTTTAGTTAGGTGCACACCCTTCTAGGGCTGGCCTTGGCCTGCACTCAAATATCCAAAAAAAAAGAGAAAGCAAAACCCGACTGCTCTCAGTCTCTTTGTCAGACACAGTCCATGTCCCCTTCACCTGGGGTCAGGCTCTCATGTCCAAATCACAACAAAAAAATCAGTTAATCCAGTCACTGCACGACACAGGCCTTCCCCGGATTACTCGTGAGCATTCACAGTCTGAGTGGGATCTCTCCCACATGCAGCAAGGCTGTAACCTGAAAACAGCAATTCTTCTGGCCTCTCCCCCCAGATCCTCAGCTGTCACTCCGCTCCAGAGATTATGAGAAGCCTTGTGTGTGCAGGCCTCTACCTGCCTCCTTCTCAGGGTCACACCCACAGCATTTCTTGAGTAGGTTTCACAACGCTTGCCTCTTGGGATGCTCAGCCGCTCCTCTCTCTGCGGTTTGCAGGGAATTGACCCCACTCTGCCCTTCTCTGGGGATGGAAAGATCATGGAGCAGCCTCCCTCCTCCAATCCAGAGCAAGATGCTGCTCTGGAAATGTAGTAATTGTTTCTCTTCCCTTCTGGTCTCCAGCTGAGGCCCCGCTGGCCCGCCATGCTGTAAGTGTTGCTTGCTTTTACTTTCCCTGTCTGTGTCTGCTAGCTGCTTTTCTTCTCCTTACCTCCCCTGCCCAGCATGTAAGGTGCCTCAGAGCTTTTATTTACTCTCTCACTCCTTCACTATATATATATATAGGGGGAGAGGGAGAGACATATATTAAAAAAAAAAAAATCAAATCCAGCATTTTTGGCACCATGGGGAGGGTTTCAACTATGGCCCTCCCAGTGCTGGCCTGGTATTACAGTACCTCCAGGCCTGATGTTAGTTCCTTGAGGAGGGGATACCTGCTTTCTTGTTTTCAGGGACACACACACACAGAGTCCCCATCAGCATCTTGGTGTTTTTGGATAGGATCAAATGTAGGACCCCACTAGATGGCCAATCAAATGCGATGCAGAGGAGACTGCCTGACCACCCTTTGCTTCTACACATAAAGGACTTTAAGAACTGCTTAAATCCTGGACTCTTCCTTACCCCTATAGTTGTATCCCTCATTTTACTATTTGTAACTGTGTATGTGCCTCTAAGCCACCTCCCTACTCCAATGCAGTATTGAAGTGCTGAGTCTCCTGAATATTCTTAGCTATATAAGTGTTGTATCTCCTCCCCTTTTTTCCCTCTTCCCGCTTCCTCACCCCCTGCATATTTCATATGTAACTTAGTTGTGTTCACTCCCCTTTACTGTGTAGCCCTTATGCCTCAAACTTTGTCATCTTGAGCTTTAACATTTTTGGTACCAAGGGTATCAGGGTTGGTTCTGGCCCAACCAGTACTGGCCTAGTATTGCAGTACCCCCAGGCCCAGTGCCAGTTCCCTGTGGAGAATACTTACTTGTTTTTTTAAGGGCCACACACACAATAAAAAGGGTTCCCATAAATGTATGGGCTGAATAAAGGCCATGTGTTTTATGGGCATGCTCACCATGAAGAGCATTTAATCAACCTCATAGTTGGTTTCCATGACTAAGCACATACTCCTTCTAGCAGTAGTTTAATGGCAGCCAACGTATTTAATGCAGGAGAAGGGGGAGGTTCATGGTTTGTGAATATAAGACAAGGGTCTTTTTTCCCTATGCTGACTTGGAAGAAAAAACCTCATCTTATGTTTGAATAAATACAGTAAATAATACAATTCATTTTCAATGAATACAAACATGTAAGAATTCTCTATCAGTCCTTCTGGCTCACGCTAGTTTTCCCCCTGTGTACTAACTCATCAAAATGATTGCTTTCTGATATATTTGTCCAAATTGTAATTATTCTTCTAATTTTCTCACATTATCTCTATTCTGGCATTCTTAACCCATCAGTTCTCTTTAGCAATAAGCTAATTTCTCTTTCATGTAAAGCCACATACCTAATAGAACGTTACCTGATAGAACATATCATGTCTATACCTGCAGGAAATCTGTGGAATTTTCTTAGTCAATACATTTTCCTCTTCTATTTTTCTGTAGCATATGGTACCTTTGGCTGCCTACATATAAAGGGGAGGTAATTTTTTCTAGCTGTTATCCTACCAATTCAGTTTATTTTTGTCGTATCTTTATGCTATCCCAATTTACATATAATAATTAGTATTGTTTAGTTTGATTAGAGCATGCAGCTGCTACTGAAAATGAATATGCTTCAGTTTTATTTTACTGTTTACTGTCATTATAATGACAAGCCATTGCCAGTAATTAGATTATTGTTTACTTCAAAACCTGAAGCTGAGCTATAGTCATCTGCCTTCAGCAGCATCTGTATGCATCCATATAGTACCTGCCATCTGTTCATCTTTGTGTGGTCATAAAGGTTCATTTGTAAAGATTTTCTTTCTGTTACAGCATTTCAGTGTTTAGTATCTTATCGCTTCTAATATCTGTTACCAAGCAATGCATTTTCTCTTCTATATTTGGAATCATGAGGAACTGCAATGTAATATCATTCTCTTCAAGTTACTTTTATTTTTAGGGAAAGTTTGTGTACGCTACAGCTTTATATTTTAGTAATAATTTCAATATGAAAAACATGCTTTATTGTAAGAGGTAACTGGCAATAAATGGACATGTTCTTTAAGCTGAGGATCACAGCTATTGCTAGTAAATTTGTTTGCATTTTTCATATAGTAAGAATCTCTAAACAAAAGGTTGCACTGCAATTATTGTTGTGATATAAATTAAAAATAAATAAATAAAAAGTTAGCTAGAACAAGCTATCTTCATTCTTGTTTTTTGAGTAAATAATTTGCTAGGCATTTAACTTTACATTTAGTTTTTAAAAAAAGAAAAACTACTACTTTGTTGAGGGAATCATAGAATTTGACTAAAGCAGTTTGTGGTTTGCATGATAGATGGAATTCATCTGAATTTTAATCTGGTTGAAGTTTTAGATTTTAGCACAGTTGGAAACACAGATGTTCATCCTAGAATACCAAACCATATATTAAACATTTTGTTGAGGGGAACCTACAATACTGTTTAATTTAATACAAAAACTTAGAATTAGCACGTCAGCTTATTTTACAATATTTGCATTTTGTGGATAAGTATTTTCTTCATTATCATTAGTGATCAGTTTAACAATGGGAGGGCTTTAGTAGGCCAGTTTGGTAGGAGGCTTGTTGGAGAATATAAAGAAAGCAAACACAATGAGGGGTAAAACCAGCTTGTTTTTAACTTGTTTGGATTTTCCATTTTAGATCTGTACTACTATAATCTATTCAGGGCTGGGTACAGACATTCAGGGAGGTTAAGAGGTGGTTAGATCGAGTTAAAAATGGCTACCTGATCTAAGATAAATCAGGATTGGAGGGCTGGTGCGGTTTGGGGAAATCAGGGGAACAAGTAGGCTTGTGGCAAATCAGAGGTATGCAGGGGGGTTGGGGGAGTGGCCAGCAAGATCTACAGGAGGGATTGTGGGGATGGGGTCTAGTGGAATCTGTGGGGGTGATTGGGAATACTGGGGGGGCAAGTGGGGGTAATGGGACAAGTGGAATCCACAGGAGGGATGCAGGGACTGGGGACCATGAGAGGGGTCAGAAGGATCTGGAGAGCAGACAGAATCCATGCGGGGATGACAGAGGCAGGCAGGATCCATAGAGAAGATCAGAGGGGTTGGGGAAGCAGGCAGCCTTCAAGGAGGGATTGGTTGGGGTTTAGGGGGGGTTAGTGGGTATTTGGGGCAGATTGGGAGGCCAGCTAGGGTCCATGGTGGGGCTTGGGAGGATTGGAGAGGAAGGCAGCATCTGCATGGTGATCACGGGGGGTGGGGCTGTGACCCTACCAGCCTCCTTGTTCTCTTGAACCACACACCTCTCACCAGTCCTCCCATCCCAATTTATTTACTTAGATCAGGTTGCCATTTTTAACTTGATCTAACCTCCCCATTAACCTCTCCGAAAGTCTATACCCAACCCTGAATAGATCATAGCAGCACAGAGGTTCTGTTGTGGTTTGCTGAGGTATGGGAGGATTTGGCAGCATCAGAAGGCCTTGCAGGGTCTGTAGGGAGTTTTGAGTGGGATGGGGGCCTCTCTCCCCCACCCTCAGGATCAGGGATTATTTTTAGTCCCCCCAACCCCATCCCCCTCCAGCAAACCTTCCCATTCCTCACCCCCTTCCCCCGCACCAGGACTTACTTCCTTGGCTCCCAGTATCAGCAAATATTGATACAACTGGCACTAGAAGAAGCTTGTGGGATGGGAGGTTTGGTGAGCTGGTGGGGGTCCATAGAGGGGGTTGTCCATTTGGGGGTGAGAGAAATGACTAGGGGGATAAAAATAGCCCAATGCCTGGGTGGGGCAAGTCCGAAAAGTGCAGCCCCTGGGCTGGGGCCAGTGCCTTGGATTTCCAAGCCCTGGGGATGCTCTGGGAGTGGTAGAGAAGTTGGGATAGTTAGATTGGTCTAAAACTGGCTGCCCCTATCTAAATTAGCCGACATCAGAGATTAATGTAGATTAGGTTGGCTGTTTTTACACTCATTTAACCTTCCTGGAACTTCTATACAGTTAACACTTAGATGCACTTAGATAGACCTAACTAGGGATCTAAACGTAAGGTCTGCATCTGGGCAAACTAAGTCGGATCAGGTGGCCATTTTTAATATGATCTAACCTCCCTGAACATCTGTATACACCCCAGGTTTCGTTAAGTGCTTTTAGGTAGAGCAACACAGAAAATACGTTCATGTTGCAAAAAGAGACAGAGCAGGAAATACCAAGCAGAAAGAAAAGAGGGGTTTTTTTTATAAAGGAAATAGATTCAGAGTGGAATATTACCAAAAAGATAATGTTAAATTTCTTCCTTAAAAGAAAAAAAAATTAAAAGGCACTTACATCAGTATCATACTTGTCTCTGTCTCAGAATCAACTATTACATCAGTTATTATTAGTGTTATTGTTATTAAGTTACCATTCAAACAGAGCAGCAAAAGAAGAGGAGAAATGGAGGGAGGGGAAGGAGTCTGGGTATGCTCAACAGCATTGTGGCATTATTTAATTTATTATTTGGTAGTCTTAAAGACCTTTAGCCCTGTTCAACTGGGGACAGTACAAATATAAAACAAAGAGCTAGTCCCTGCCCCAAAGAGCTTAAAGTAAGAATATGCTGAGTGGTAACAGCTGGATACAGACAGGCAAAGGAGCACAAGACAATGATGAGAGAGTTCCCATCATCTTTATCCTACCTTTCATCAACTTCCCCCCCTCCTCCCTCACTGGCTGTATACATAAGGAATTGTGGCAGTGCAACTGAGCTTATTTCATGACTTAGAGCAATCTACTCATTAGTATTTTCACGGGAGCTTAGAAAATATATCATACTGAATACTAGCCTTTTCATCTTCCAGATACTTTTTCATTGTCACTAGATAAATCATCAGCTATATGACTTCCAAGTTGAGCTTTCAGAGAATGGAAAGATGAAAAATGTCAGCCCATCCTGTGCATTGAACTGATAATTTAAATAAACACTATTGTTTAAGCCAGCTTGTGTGTTTCCTGGACATAGGATGAAAAAGTATAAATTCATAATAAAATGTATGATTCTGGTAAGGTTTGTTTAGTACATTAGCACCACAACTAGGCTTGAAAAAATGGTGGTCAAATTTTAGCATGAAAGTTACAAGGAAGGGAAAATATTAAAACATTGAAGGCATCTAATGGTCTTTTATAGGAGCAAATCAACTTTAAAATTAATTTCAAGAGGAAAAGCTAATATTTGGCTGATAAGCCATAATTTTCTGCTTAATAATTATCTTTTAAGAAACAGTCACATTTTATTAAAATGACTAATTAACTCACTGTACTGCTGTGCTAATAAGAGGAGGAAGCACACTAATTGAATATTGATAGCATGAGTTTTTAATAAAAGGAAAAAAGTTAAATGGTGATGTGTTCCCCATATTCCAGAGCAGTAATTTAAATGCAAATGTATAGTTCAAATATAAAATGGGCCTATGTGTGGAGTCAGGGAGTTGGCACACTCTGGTCAAGCAGATGTCACAAAATGGCTTTCATAGTGGATCTTACATTCATCCTGAGAACAGAGAGACAAGTTAATGGGAAAAATGCCAGGCTGTCAAGATATAGGATAAAATCCTCTCCCTACTGGAAGCAGGAGTTTTGACACTGAATTCATTAGGACCAGACATTACCGGGTCCTGGGCTAAAAAAGAAACCTCAAGAGAGACTTTTATAAATTTCTAAATCTTACTGTCTTCAATGATCACAAAATCTACACATGATTTCTTACCAAAATTGGGGCTCCAGCATTTTGCAGAACAAAGCTCCCTTTTCTATAGCCAGAACCTCCAAGGCCCTTTCTGGACTAAACTCCTATTTATCTCAATGGCATTTATGTATGTGGAAAATGTCACAAAGTAACAGCACACACATGCAGCAAGACCAGAACCCCCGTAATTTCAGCTCTCTTTGAAAATCCAAAATATATCTGGGTGCCATCTGCTCCCTAAGAGGACAGGGGCTTTAAAAATGGAGCCCCTCATAAATCTTCTATTCTAAGATTTGCCATGAATGATTTCAGATTGTATATAACTATCTGTGGATCGCTTATTCAAATAAGAAACCTCGCTAAATCAGAAGGTCAGATTTACATGATGCTTCACGGCATACCTGAATAATGAATGAGAGCTGTTCTAACATTGTTTCCACAAAGCAATATTCAAATTTAGAACTGTCCTTATCTTTCAGATGCAAAGAACTGACATCCGAACTTTGCATCTAACCAGATATTTCAGCACTACTACCATATTCATAGCTTGATAACCTTAGTTTCCTCTGGCATTTCTAATTTATAACACAGGGAGCTATCTGAATAATTTAAAATGAATGTTTGCACTTGCAAAATGGAAAAATGCAAAAGCAAACATGAAAGAAAAATGCATAAGCACTTACTAATAACTTCTAATTGAGCTTTATTGCCAAGGTAAGTGTGATATGATTTGGATATTTCTTTAATATTTTTTTATAAAGCTAAATCTTCTGAAGCCAGAACTAGATTCATGTCAGTGCAATATACATGATTACCTTCCACCCTATTGTGGGGCGTGCAAGTTTGGATGTGGAGAGCGTCCCTTTGCAATCAGCTAGGAATGTGCACTAGGGCAATGTATACCTCACCTTTTATATGGATGCAGTAAAGGCCACCCTGACATGTTTTATCTGGATAGTTTGGGTCAGGCCTGGTTCTTTGTGGAGTATTCAACTGAGCTGAGTGGCTTTGCATTCTCAATGCCTGGCAGCAGCTTAAAATTCAGCCTTGCCCATGTATTCAGCTCTCTGGATGTGAGAGAAGCCTTTGTTTACTCTATTGTTTGTCTAATGAGGGTCAACAGAAATGTAAGGCCTTGTCCATCTGAATTTGTAATTGGGACTGATGCCTGCTCTGTTTTGGCTGAATCTGTAGCTGAAGCTGTAATGGAATGGATTTGTCTTCTTTGCAGTGTTGTCTCCTATTGTGTCAGTTTATAGCTGAAAGTAATGAGAACACACACACAGGTCAAAATTAAAATACAAATGAAGGTAAAAACTAAAGATCAAATAGTTCAGAGAGACAAGAATTGACACCAGCCTCATCACAGATTCCAATCAAAACTGAATTGCTGCTTATCATTTTTAGAGATGTAATTTTACAGAGTAGTTCATAACCTTTGCCAGGCTACAGGTAGATATAACCATGATGAGCAGCTGATGCATGTATATTATTAAACAAATATGATTGATCAGTCAGTAGCAGCCTCTTGCAGGCTCATCATAGCTATAGGCACAGCCCTGCACCCCTGTTGCTTCTTGTTGTTCAACCCAAGTTTAATTGCTAAAAAAAAAAATCTTTTCTTGTGAGTTGGGGACTAGATTGGACACTTCCAGCAGAGTGATTTTTCATCAGGGACTGCTGGATCACCACAGCAGATGTGGTTATAAAAATTTCTTGGGAAAGTTTCTCAAATCCAGGATAGGTCTTGCATGCATCTTCTACGCAAAAAGAGACCAGTCTCCCAAGTGAATATGTTAACTTCAATTTTCAACTTTGGCTGATTCAGGTAGACTAGTGTCTATTGTGGGCTCACTGGTTTTTGTTTGTCATGAGAAAAAATTCTAAAAGTCTTCATTCCATTTTACATTGGAAAAGAAACAAAGCATCAAACTCTGAAACAGATTTTTTGTCTTCTGGCCAGACCTATTTATGAGCTCATAGCTGAAGAGATCATTATGATCATTATTACCTCATTCTGGATATTCAAGCAATATTTTTGGTCTATGAAAAAATAACTTGTCCTATTGAGAGGCGTTTGCTATATTTTCACCCAGCTTTGCTCTTGTTTAGTAAGCAGTGCCTTCAGGAAAGGAAGAAAGAGGTTTTCTGTGTGTGGAAACTGCATAGCATTAGTTGGTAATTCTGGTCAACTGAGAACTGGCCACTTTATCCCTTGGTTACAAAAAAACTTATTTTTCAAAAGGGATGTGCAGAAGAATTGTAATACCTGTGGCATCCTCTCTCATCACTCCTGGTAAAAAATTTGTTTTCTCTTTTTCCAGATATGAATATTCATTAAACCTTCCCCTGTGATGGAACCAAAAAGCAAATATGTGGTCCTGTACTTCAATACAACTTTTCAAATTGGTTTCGGAGATAATTTTTGTGTTCTATTTAGTCATATTCAGTGGGAGTATTATAATAAAAAATGTCACTCACTTGCAAGTAGATAATGTGAATATAAATTATAGTGACTCATTTCTGGAGACATCAGCAGCAAATTACATTAAAATAGCCAAAGAGATATGTGCATACTGCTGCTCTTTTTTTTACCTGGTGAATGGTTACTTAACAGGAATTTAGTACAATCAATCAAGAAAGACATTTTCTTATCCTGATAATCCATAAGAAGCAATTGGTCAGATCCTGGGGCTAGGAGCATTACGTAATTTGGCAGCTCATATATTCATTGCCTAAAAGACCTTATTACAGATGCAGAAAATCTGATCAGTATAAAGTACAATAAATAAATTCTAGTGCTAATCTGTAGCCTTTTCATAGTGGATGGTAACTAAACTGTAAACTCCTATGTACTTACTAATGCAATGAACTTTTTTTCTCTCCCTAATGTCTACTTCTTTGGCTCAGTTATTCTGATAATCATTTAAACTCAACTTATCCATCAAACTGCTTGAAGGGACACTCTTCAGTTGTCTCTTCTAATGGTTTTAGATGTTTATTCAGAATTGGGTGGGGATTTTCATTTGGTTTTTGTTCCTTTTTTGTAGCACTTAAATCTTCAAAGCTTCCTTTAGTTTAGACATTAAGAAAACAGTTGGAAAAAGGCTGGCATGAGATGTAAAACAAAAGAAATAGATTACATCTGGAAAAACTGCATGCAGAAGCTGGGGAACTTTCAAGTCATCTAAATGGTCAAATCTATCAGGTGTTTTAGTTTTCTTTTTGATTAATGCATCCATAAGAGGCAATTCAACTCCCAAGTCTTTTGGTTTCAGAATCCTTTGATTTTGAAAAATGAGCTTAGTGGTTTCTGTGCTGTCACTAGCTGAAAGTCAGGTGAGAAAGGAGAGCATGTTTAAATAACTTTTAGACAGTAATAGTTACGGCTATCAAAACATAACATGGTATCCGTATTTTGTCTCACCTGCATAGCAAAAAGCCTAACACATTCTTAAATGTACACACATTCCAGAAACAAGAGCTCCTTCTAAGCTCACGTTTAGGGTATTACAGAAGTATGATTATAAGTACACTGTAGAACTCTGATGTCAGAATTCTTGCTGGACATTCCTCAAAATATGCTTGAATGCTGATGGTCAGGCCTTTTGAAATCTGATATTGCCAGGTCCACATGTAATTCCAAAGATTTTGTGATGGTTGTGTTGTGCTGCAGTCCCATGTGCAGAAGGCAATTTGTGTTCTTAGACTTCAGCATCGTTCATTGCTAAATTTAAGCTTTAACTCAACTCTGTTTTTGTCCTTGTGGCCCCTTGACATGCTTGCCACGAAGTGCCAGCAAATTTCCCTTAAGTGCTGACTCACAGTGCGAAAGTCAGGGCTTGGGCTTATTGCAGAGCCGTGTACTTACAGAAAGCAGTTATTTCAAGTGTGAGCTATAAAATACCATGATCTGAAGATCACAAGAGATTCTACTGGCATGCTAAAGGCTTTTAGTTAGGTGGACAGTGGTCATGAATTATGTAAATAGATGGCCATGTCTTATTACATCAGCAATTTCTCTTGCATTTTCCATTAGCATTAATTTGGCTACTGTTCTTGTGGTTATCCACTCTATTTTTATGAGGCATGCAGTAATGCACAACCACATACTGGAGGCCGTGGTCAAACCCTAAGCACTCTAAAAAGAATTAATTTTAACTTTACTGGCTCTTTATTAGGGGTTTGATGGATGGTAATGTGTTTTATGCAGTTCTTTAAAAATTAATGTGAATCTTGGGTGTCTGAAACAAAGTGATTCAAACAGAATGAAATCCCATTTTTGAGGATAAGTTTACAAATATTAACTTAAAAAAACATGTGACGCATAAAGCATCAGAACATGTTATTACAGTCAGTGATTCAAAGTTCGATAGGAAGCCCCCTGTCCCCCAGCCTCCTTTGGCTATAATAACTTTGGAGTGCTTATTACACTTCCAGACCTACTCATGAAATTATCAAATAAAATTATCATCTTTTACCCTCAAGTTACTTTTCCAGGATGGGAGGTGTAGAGGCAGGGAGGAGAGGTCGTGACAAAATAGTTAACTGTTAACTATTTTAACCATGAACAAACTAGATAAATTATTTTATCAGGAAAACAACTTCACTCTTGATATAACTGATATAAATATATAGATATCAGAACAAACAAGCTGTTCTGATACTTGCTGTATCCTTTTATCTCATAAACCAGGATAGAATAAGTTTCAGGCTCCTTGACTACAGGCCTTCCCGTAATGACATGGCTTATGCTCTAGAAGAGTTTAGAGGCAAGGCTTTTTGTGATATCTGTAATTAGATCAACTGTATCATGTGGAAAGCACCTAATGCCCAGAAGCTTGTCCAACAGCTCTCTCAGCTGTACAATTGATCTAATAACAGATATCACAAAAAGTCTGGTCTCTTAGTACTTCCTGGACGGTCATGGTTACAGCAATGCTCCAAGCCTCCTAAAAATGTTGTAATTGCTCATCTGAATTTCTAATTTGGATGGTGTAGATAAAGTTTAATTTGGCATATGGTGAATTGTTTTATGAAGAGTGATTGCTTATCCTTTAAAGATCTGATTGCAAGTGGATCTGATTATGGTGCAGAAATAAATACAAAGGGTTATACATAAATCTAGAAGTGGCATGTTAATGGTGTAAAGAAACGGCCTTTGATATAAAGTGAATTTAAGAAAAGGGAAGTTTATGTGGGTCAGGTTATGCAATAGTTTACCAAATGGAACAGTTCAAGTCACTACTAAGTCCAGAATTCCTCCAATTCCTGAAGGATGATTACAGAAGAGATGGGGAAGGGCATTTTTCTCTGTGACTAGGGGACTGGATTAAGAGCAATGGCCTCTGGCTGCAGCATGGGGAAATCTAGGTTGAAAGTTACAGAAATTGTCTGAGTATGAGGGTGATCAAGCATTGGAGTAAGCTATCTAGAGAAACCAAGGGATCTCCATCCTTGGAAGTTTTCAAGATCAGGTTAGACAGACACTTGCCTGAGATTGTTTAGTCAGGGATGATCACACCTTGAGCAGGGGACTTTACTAGATGATCTTGTGGGGTCCTTTAGAGCCCTACTTTTCTATCATCCCCATATTGTGCATAGTGATTTTGAGATTGACTTGTCCTTCTGGATTGCATCAATGAGGTTGACAACAAACCCATGAAAAGATATTTGGGGACGCTGTGGAAAGGTTTATGACAGGATATTTGTATTGTGTTTGGATCTATTGGAACTGTTAATATTTAGGGACCTATGGACCACAATGGCCATCATTTTGTTACTATTTAAATAAAAGAGACTATATATTCTTCATCACTTTTTATCCAAAAACATCTGTTTCTCTTGATAAAACATATTTAGGAACATGAACATTAAACATTGGCACAGTCAGAGTATGTTAAATTGTTTTTGCAAAGTCAACAGAAAAATCACAAAAAGTGTTTAGCTAGCTTCAGGATTTTGTTGTTACAAAAGGTGGAATTCTCTTTTTAATTTATTTCATTTCTTTTTTTGCTGCTAAGTGGTAGATATAAAAGAAGAATTTCATACTTAAGAAACATGGATTTAAGTTTAGAGCAAGTAAGTCAGGCCTGGGAAATCCACATTCTGCCCCAAGATTACTATTGGTTTCTATACAGTTTGTTATGTCCTGACATTTTGACAGTTTCTGCCACTATTTCATGTCACTAAGATATTACCTTTTTTTTTCCTTGGGGCACTGTTACTAATGCATTTTTGGGAAATGATAAGAACATTTTAATGTTGTTTAAAATATTTCTGAATATGCAGAAAGTGAATACTTTGATATACATATGAACATTAAAGGAGGGTGAAATTACACCAAAAAATAACTGCTTCTTATTCAGATACTTTCCTATTCTATTTTTCCCTTCCCTTAGTGAGAATAAGGATATTTATTCACTTTGGCAAGAGTTTTCTGCTCATTATAGTTTGAATGAGAGATCTAACATGCAGAGAACTTCTGTTTGGCATTAGAATGTGGTTTGGGGGGCATTCTAGCTCATGTCATATATGAGTTAGGGGTCAAAGAGGATTTTTCACTCATCTAACAAAGCTTCAGAATCAGAACTTTAATGTGAGATGACTACATGCATGCATAATTTCATTTAATGTAACTGCTTTTATTGTTGGAAAATCAGTATGAGGCTCAACATATTGGGCAGTTTTATTAGGATTTTCAGTTATTCCCAGGATATCCAAATGCAGGTCATTTGTTTAAGCTATTTTATATTTCTGTAAGAGGGATTACAAGGATTCCTCTCAAAAATATTTTCTTCAAACCCCTGCAATAGAAACACATGTTAAACTAACATCCTCTAAAAATAATCTCTCTAGTAAGACATTACAAGTATTTAATATTCAGTTTCTCAATGATCCTCAGAAGCTAGCTTCTGGGACAACTTTTTAATCATTTTACAGTAAACAGAAACAGCTATTTAAAAAAAAAATAGTCATGCTCATGTGCTGTGATTAGTAGGCCTGTGCAAAGCGGCTAGTGTTCACTTCGGATTCAGATTCGGCCGATTCGGGGGACAGTGATTCAATTTGTTGATTCAAATCACTGACCTGAATCGATTCAGCCGAATCTGATTTAAAGGTTCGGCTACTGCTGAATCTCCAGATCTGCCAGGCCCATCCCCTGCCAGTTCTCCCAGCCCGGCAATGGCCGCCCTGCCCACCCCAGCACTTGTGGGGGAAGAAAAACGCCCCGACTCAGCAGGTGCTGCCAGGGGCTTTTCTCCATTTGTTTTTTTTTCTTAAAGAGCCAGAGCTGGGGCGGGCAGGGTGGCTGGGGGTGTGGGGGGGGCATCAGGGGGCTTGTGGGGGCTCCGCACAGTGTGAAGCAGTGGGGGGGCAGCAGGGATCACCCCCCCCTTCCCCAGCAGCACCCAATGAGCACCAGGACTTTTCTTTAAAGTACCAGAAGCTAGGGCAGGTGGGACAGCTGTGGCGGGGCTGGGGGAATAGGCAGGGGCCTGGCAGGGGTCTTCCCTCACCCACTACTTATCAGCTTGGAGTCTGGCTGCAGCTCCCTGCTGTAGCCACTGGGGACTGCCTGCACCATTAAAGCTCTCCAAATCTTTTCTGAAGATTCAGAGGTCTTTGAATCGATTCAGACCTTTTAATTTGTTCCCTGATTCGATTCGGATTCAGAAATTCGGCCACCAAATCGGTCCAAATCTCCTCCGAATCAAATCACCACCCAAAGCTTCACACAGTCCTAGTGATTAGTGGTTTAGAGAATTTTAGATAGAGAGACCTGATGATATTTTTAAGGCTGCTTAAAATAAACTCATTTCTGAATCCAGGTCTGATATTTTTTCAAATATCTAAGTTTGTTCAGATCTGAATATTCAGGTCCTTTTCAGGGTGCAGACTTGTCTGCAGTAAGAAATTTCTTTGACATAAACTAGTAAAAGCTACTTATAAAGTTATCTAAATATGATTATTACTGTTGTATTAAAAAAAGAACTGGAAGTAGTTCAGTTGTGTTAACTCCATGTGTTAGTGTAATAGGGAACCTATGGCTCCTGTTACTCTAAGGGAGAAAATGGCAGTATAGCATACTCAGGCAGCCTTATAAAGGTGACCTGCAAGGGAATAAACAGCCAAAGTTCCTATCACTGTACTAGTTACACAACAATAGTACAACAGGACAGAGTCTATTGAAGCAATTGCGCCACTGCAATAGGAGTCAGGGTTACAACAGCAAGTTGCCCATTAGAATTGAAGACAGACAGCTGGGTCAGGGTTAGCAAGCCACCTGACCAGAAGTGGGCAGGGCATGAGCAACATATAAGCTAGGGCCTGAGCCAGGGCAGTCGTTCTGGCCCTGAAAGTTTCAGAGAAAGGAGCTCCAGAGCAGGGAGGCTAAAGGGGACCGCCTGGCTTACAGGAGAGGCCCAGAGTCCTGCAAACTAAACATATACAGCCTATGGGGAAGTAGGGCCCAATATGGAGGAGAGCATGGCGGTTCAGCCAGGGAGCAGATGCTTATGTTCGGAACCAATGTGGGATGCCCCACCAGTCTGAGTTCACCAGCTGCACCTGGAGGACAAACTCTGGGGCCAGGGGCCCAGAGCAAGAAGCAAAGGGTTTTAGCCCCAAGAAATTCAATTAAGAGACCTTGAACCCAGAAGCCTGGCCTTGCATGGTGGGTCTAGGCAGCAAGGGGCCAGCTAGAGGAAAGGGGCAGAAGGTGGGAAGGCCCAAGGTCCTGAAAGGGGTGTGAAAGCCTGAAATGGCCAGATGTTGGCTTGAGGCCAAAGTGCCCCACCAAAGTGTGAGTTAGTACAGCCTGCGAGGCATGGAGCTAGACTGTTCTCAGTGGTGGCAGATGACAGAAAAAGGAGCAATGGTTTCAGGTTGCAGCAAGGGAAGTTTAGGTTAAATATTAGGAAGAATATTCTCACTAAGAGGGAAGTAAAAGACTAGAATAGATTACCCAGAGAGGTGATGGAAGCTCCATCCTTGTGGGTTTTCAAAACCCTGCAAGACAAAGCTTTGGCTAAGATGATATAGTTGGGGAAATAGTCCTGCTTTGAGCAGGGGGTTGGACTAGATGACCCACTGAGGTCCCTTCTGACCC
This sequence comes from Crocodylus siamensis, assembly GCF_052110815.1. Classification (NCBI taxonomy): domain Eukaryota; kingdom Metazoa; phylum Chordata; order Crocodylia; family Crocodylidae; genus Crocodylus; species Crocodylus siamensis. The sequence continues at coordinate 158,899,934 of NC_143397.1, read as the reverse complement.
TAACTTCTTCTGATTCTGTGTAAGGGAAGGGGTGGGGTTGGAGGCTGTGATTATCCCATAAGGCAAAAGGTGTCCTGAGGGACACATGGCCTGGGAGGACTAACTAAATGTGAGGATTGGAGTAAGTTCAACAGGGTCTGAGGGGATCTGATGGCAGGAAGCCAGCATGATGCTTGCTTCAGGGCCCTCGGGCAGCTTATCTTCCAAACTTTACTAAGAACATCAAGGTGTGGCAGGAGAGAGTGAAGGGAGGGTACCTAGAGCCAAGCAGGATAGGAGCCAAGTGACTACCAGGGGGTGCCTTGGCTGCCTCAGGAATACCAGTCCTGTTACACTTAAATTCCATAAACAAGGACCTGCCATAAAGTCACATGTCAATCTCAAGTAAAATCTCCTAAAACACCTTAAAGTTAAAGGGGAGAAAAGGAGGACAGAAGGGAGGAAGTGATGACGTCTCAGAAAGAATTAAGAAACCTGGGTTCTGGTTGGGTTTAGGGACGGAAGAAGCTTGAGTTTCTCTGTTAATCCCACCTGTGACAGAAGAAGATTAAATCTCTCAGTTAACCTGGTTCCAATTCATTTACTCCTTCATAGGTTAAAAATGACCCTTTGGATTCTACCTGATGCACTATAAGTTTGCCAAAGATCACAAAACCTTAATCTAACTACAGCAATGCTCCCCAAACTTCTGATACCTGGGACAAACTTTTTTTTCCTCAGTTACAATTGACAGCAAACTTCACTCACTTATTCGTGTGGGCCCAATTCAGTTTCAGGGGGCTGACCTAGCCAGGGTCTGATCTTCCACACAGGAGCCAGCCCAGCTGGAGCCCCACCCAGCTGCACAGGGCCAGCCTGACTGGGACCCAATCCAGCCATGTGGGACTGCTGCAGCTGCTACCAGATCCAGCCACACAAGATCCATGCCTCAGCCCTCTACGCAGCACTGGCATCGATAGAGCCCCATTAGTGCTGCAAAGTGCCTGTAAAAATAAGGATGGGCAATTATACACTTCTGAATACACTTTGTAGTTGATATGAAAAAATGGATTGGAATCAGTTCAAAAAAGTTTTCTTCAATTTCTTCAGAATATGTGATCTAAAATTGATTATATCATCTGTTTTTAATATTAGGAAATATTATTCTCTGTTTAGATAGCCAAGAGTAAAAACTTAAATTTTATGATCAGAAAAACAAAAGGAATCCTTATTAGTAGGCTCTGTTTAATTTTTTTGTTTATATGAGAAGATAGGTACTGAGCTATTATATGGAAAATATGCCAGGAAAAAGAAGTTGATTGAACACTATCTTCTCCTATAAATGGTTTAATGTTTATGAAACTCAAATAATTTATAGTTAGTGACATTTTTTTCTGGCTACTGAACAACGATTGTCACTTTATTTCATTTATCTTCAAAGGACAGCATCTGCTAAAGTTGTGTATTTGCTTTCTTGAAGCTATGTAAACTAAAAATCTTAGAAAAAATAGTATTTTTTCATTTCAGATAATTTAAATTAAAATGTAAAATAATGCCGGCAGCTGTATTCCATTAAAGTAATGATATGCAGCCATTCCATTAAAGATCTTCACCTTTGCTTTTCTGAATGTGGTCTAGGCATGAGTTTAAGGGTTATTAAAGAATCTGGTAAGAAACTTGACCCCCATTGGTGTGACAGAACTAGTTACTTTTAAAATGGGAAGGTAAAGTAGGATTCATATTTCTTATCTGGAATATTTTCCATAGTACACTTGACTGTTTCTAATTAGCCTAGTTTGTCTGGCTGGAATGAGGCATTCATTGGCACAGAACCTCCAGCATTGCTGCTCTGAAATTGGCATTGATGTTGCCCATTGGCTTTGATAATTAAATTGTACACCTGTTCAAAAATAAGCACCAGATTGTTAATGATTCTTGGCTATCACACTGTCAGTAATTTTCCAACACTATTTCTCTTCAAATTATCAATACATTTTTGTGTTCATCTAATTGTGACACAAACTGTTTCAAGTCTTGCAGTGCAATATATTGGTAAGCATCTGTATTCTTAACCAATAATACTTTAGTTAAAGAGGGGAAGCTGTGGGAAAAGATTAGCATTTTTAATATGGGTTTCTTTAAATAATGAGCTCCTAATCATTTTTGAAAAACGCATATTTGCACAATTTTGTTATGACTATATCATATACAATCTGATGGATCCATAACAAAAAAATTGCTGTATGCACAAGTAATTCAGTAATCTGATGTCTGTCATGTCAACAGTGTCTTAGAATAAGACATTGCCTTAATTACATTAACAGTTTCATAGCACTGAATAAAAGAGATCGAAGAATGAACAGTTGAGTTTGTATACAAAAAAAGCTACCAAATATGAGATAATTACTTGTTAGCCTTTTTCCATAATAGTATATGCAATAACACTATTAACATAGTAAATCCATATGAACAAGCTTTTTTGCAGTCTATATTACCAAATGTGCCATAACAAGAGTTATCAACCTTCTGTTTCGCACCAGCCATGCTTTCAGACCTGTTCCCATTGTGCTAGTTTACAAGTTGATTAGGGACACAAATATTACATGCAACAGTGACTTTATTTCTTTAGCTGCATCATATTTTGGGTGAGGTATTTTAAATCTGAGCAAGAAGGGCTCATCAGAAGGGCAATATGGCTGCCTGCAAGGTTGGAATTATCCAACAGATAATACAACTTCCAATTCAAGCTTCTTCACTCATTTAAAGAACTAGGGTAAGGCCAAAACTAAGCTGATTTCCTTAATAGGGTATTATGCAAGATGCTGAGATTTAAAAAATAACATACATTAACTTTGTTTCATAATTCCTTTCACACAAGGAAAATTTTATTTGAAATAACTGGTGCTGCAGTCTCAGTTTTAACAACTTAGACCACTATTGTAATGGGCATCCCAAATATGGAAACAAATCTGTCATGGGAATAAAAAGCTCTCAATCTCTCTATTGTATCTAAATTCCAAAGAGTAAAGATTTTGGTGGAACTCTTGTGTGTTGCATTTCAATTGATATTTAATTCACATTCCCTACCACCAACAACTTGGAAGACCAATATTTGAGAGTGAAAGAGGTGTGTTCCAGTCTTTTCTTAGGGTTGGGTTGAGATTTCATGAAGAGATAGTCTTTTTCTATGGTTGATCACTATAGGCTTTGCATATCTTGTTTCATGTATGTTTTCAGTTGGAAATTTGTACCTGGCTGTAAGACTGTAACCCTAGCCATGGTGCTACCTGTGGCCACATCTGGATTCTGGGACCTGGGGCATCAAATAGCCTTGGTCCAAGCCCCTAAGGCTGTGGCCACCTCTCCATGGAGTGCTTTCTTCTGGTTTCCCCACACACTAGAGTACATAGAGTCTAACTATTTACACAGTTTATTATTTACAAAACAGTCAACATATGAATGAGGTTAATAGCAGAACAGGATACCAATAATCTAATTTTCAAAGGCAGGCATCAATGAACTAAAACACTCTGTACAAATTGAATCAAAGACACCCTCGGTACAACTCCCCATCTTAGACCTTGGGACTCCAGTGAATTTCAGCAGGAGCACACAGGGTTAACAAGACATCAGCTGTCCTTCACACTGGCAACACAAGACTCATGGCTGGTGCTGCTGCTTCAGAAAGACCTGCTCTCTGCTAGAGCCTCATGAGGAAGAGCAGCTCTCCTCTGCTCCAGCTGTCTGTGGTATCTGCAAAGAAACACACTGTCCCCTCTCCCCAAAACACCACTCTCCAATTCCCAGACATGGCCCCTTGTGCTGATAACTGAAACAACCCTGGGTTGATCATCCATCCAGCCCCAGGCTGGTTCTCAGTTAACTCTCTCCAGAGCCTTCCCAAATCAACACCCTGCCCTCCTAGGCAAATCTACCTTGCCACCCTTTTTCCTCCACGTGGATCCCTCTACCTCACAGAGGGGGAAAGGATACCAGGTTGTCTTCTTCCCATCACCAAGGGCAGGCTCACTTCACAGGCAGGCTGCAGGGTGGCTCCTCCCCAAGCTCTGTGGTCTCGGGTCCCTTCGCTTCTCTGAGCCTGGCTGAGTCCCCGAGGCTGAGTTCTCTCCCCTCTCCTGCTTCAGGGGACCATCAAACACATGCATGTGCTCTCACAAGTGACACATTTCTGCGACTTTCTGCAAACTTTCCCTCTGCCTGTGCAGGGATCCGGAGCCCTGCTGCAAATCCAGCAGCAGCTGTTATGCTTATATGGGTCATGCTTCCTTTTGTCAGTAGTAAAGCATGTATTTGTCTTTGCCAATTCTTAAATTTGGAGGAATTACTGCTTTGGGCTCTTTAAACAAAATGCTTTATGTGCAGAGGTCTTTCCTCTCCTGTTGCTAGGAGGTAACCTTTAGTGGCACTTGTCACATGGCCAGCCTGAAAGCCTGTTTTCCTGTCAGTAGCACTCCATCGAGTTTAGTACTTTATTGTAATGCCTGGAGCCTGCCATCAGTGACCAAGGTATCATGGCAGGCTAATACACTGTCCCTTCCCTGTTGCACAGAAACATCTGTGTCCTGGGAGTTCTGCCCTGCTTGGTGTTTTTGCCACCAACAGCAACACTGTGTCCTTGTGCTATAGTGTTTGAACCCTCAGTAAGAAGAATTAGCAAAACCAGTATATGGTTTCATGTCTATCTGTTGGGTGCCCAAAGCTGTATTGGTGGAACTGGTCCATTCTAAAGTGCACAGCCAGTAGCTCCTTTTCCGTCTGATCATACTGCCTAGCTGTTTTGTCCGAAATCAACTAGAAAAATGCTATGGGCTTTGCATCAGGGTTACTCCTGGACTTCCTTTCGAGCCAACACATTGTAGCTCTATCCTCACCACGGGGCTAAGCAATTTATGCCTGGTGCTTTGCTTTTGCTTTTTGTACCTAGGATGAAAGAGTATTCTAGTGTTTCTGACTGTTTTCATGTTGCATCCTTTTGTGTTAAATTGTGGCAAGGGATTATGGCCTTCTGGAAAAACAATTGGCAGTCCCTGCAAATCACTTGACTCGGTTCACATCTTTGTGCCTGGGCAGCTAAACCCCAGCAGTACCTGCCATAAATATGGATTTTGCATCTCTTTCAGTATACCAGGACCTATCATTAACTTCACAAACAGTAGGCAGTTTTGCCTTAAAAGATTGAGTAATGTTGTCTTTAATCACTAGTAATGGGTAGTGATTTCTTTTCAATTCTGTGTTTAATGGTCTGGGAGTAATGGAGATTCTCAGTTTACCTGAAGCTTTTCTCACCACTGCATGCTTGCTGACTCACTCTGTGGCATTTTCAGAGGGTGAAACAATGACACTTCTCTTCCGGCTCCTTCTTCACAGTGGCTTCACCAACGCTAATAGAATTCTGCCTTTAATGGATTCATGGACACAGGAATCTGTTTCCACCTTTAGCTGCCCACTAAGCTTTCAATTGCTTTAAAATACATCCTTATGTTCTGTTAGAATGCTAGAAAAGCATCTATAATGGTTGTTCGCTTTTCATCCTGTATGAAGAGGATTTTCTGCTATTGTACTGTAGCCAAATCCATGACATACACGGTCCTTCTGTCCAACTGCAAAGGATACTCCTGTGTGTTAACTACTACAAATTTCAAGAGATACTGCATCTTGTTTTGTGGGTTTCTCATTAACAACTCTCATTTACTTACCAGCTTCAGAAGGATTTTATTGAACATAACCAGTATCTGGTCTCATTTCTCCAGTCTAACATTGCTGTTTATCAGTGTGGCAGAGTTTAATTTGCAGCTGGCTCCATAATCCAGCTAGGATCAAATTGGCCATTGATCTAATAACATTGTTATAGATACAGGAATTAAATGGCTGGCAGCTTTCTTCTGTACTGTGTGTACACCGAAAATTACCGGATCTCTGAAGGTCATGCTCCAGGTATCTTCTTCATCAGCAGAAGTATCTCAGTTGCTGTATGTACTGCTGCTACTTTCACACTGAGGTAGCTGCAACTTTGGAACATAAATCAGTACTGGTTTTCATGCCCTGGATTCCTAACCTTAGCATTTTTTTCTTCTGTTCCCAAGGTTTTGTACAATATATGCATGAAATCATAATGCATGCATTATTTCTTAGTTTATATCTCTCGTTTGCTTTAACTAAAGTTGGCACCAGTCTGCTTAGTAGCTTCAATTGCTTGATCCTTTTCCTTTTTCTGGATAGTTCAGCTGTCCTTGCTACTTACAGACATTTCTCTAGGCTTAGATTGCTCTGCTGGAAGCATGCATCACACAACTCTGTTCATAACTGGGAAACTTTTAATGACTCCAAAGTTACCTGAATGTGCTACAGTACTCAACTCAACAATATAAATATTCCTTCCTACTGCTGCTGGTTCTTGGGTTTCACAGTTAAAACCTGCCATCTCTAGTTTCTCTTGACAGTCTCATTCTGTTAGGGGTCAGAATGCCTATCAAATATCTTTATGAGCCAATCCTTCATTTGGGGCATTTATCCCCAGCAACACCAGCTCCCTGCACAAAAGAACATTATCTTCTCTTTTTCATCTTCCCCAGTCAGTTCTTAAGACAGGTTCAGTTTTTGTTTCCACTTTCTTCATCCTGGGCAAGATTTGCCCTGCTACTCCAACCTATAAAGCATGGGTGACTGGTGCCTCCCAAGTCCGGGGGGGCAGCAGATCACTGGCTGGGGGGAGGGGTTCCCCAGTGACTGATCGCCAACCAGGGATGTCCCCCAGTGGCCAATCACGGAGCCAGTGGTGAAACCAAAAGTGCCCTTTTGGTGTCATGGATGACACATCCAGGGGGCCAATCTCAGGGAATGCGTGTGCACCCACATACACCCACTATGGGTTGCCAGTGCTATAAAGCCATCTTTCCCTGTTGTTCATCACTCTTTCCAGGTGTAGCCTTGTTTTGTTTTTCTGGGGGTATATACAGACATTTGGGGAGGTTAGGGGGAGGTTAGATGTGCTTAAAAATGACTACCTGATCTTAGTTCTCCCACATGAAGATCTTAGTTCTCTCCTTACACTTAGATTCCTAGTTAGGTCAATTTAAATGCAAGCTCTACAGAAGTTCCAGGAAAGTTAGAGCAGTCAGAAAATGGCCAACCTGATCTAATTTAACTGTCTCTCAGAGATGCACTAAGTTAGATTGGGTATGGGTAGACTGATCTAACTGAACTTCAGTATATGTTCCCAGAACAGTGGGAAAGCCCATCCACTAGCTCCAGCTCTAGGCTTCACTTACCCTATTTCTAGCCCCTCTAGCCCCTCCCCAATGCCTAGACAGACAGTCTCCCCATAGACCAGCCAGTCACCCTCTCACAAGCCTGCCAGCATCCTTGATCCCACAAGCTGCTCCCACTGCTGGTTTTACCAGCATTTGCCAGTGTCAGGAGCAAATGCAAATAAGTCAGGATGGAGGGAGGGATGGGCAGGATCAGGAGGGTTTGGTTTGCTGTGGGGATTGTTTGTCTAGGGATAGAAGAGGCGGGGGGCTAATAATAGATCCTGACCATAGGGGAAGACAGCTTCCCCAATCCTGTAACACCCCCTCCCACACACACACAGCCACCAGCCCCCACAACCTCTCCCCAGGAAGCCTCCAGTTCCTCCAATTCTCCTACCCCTTTCCCCACCCAAACTTACTTCAGTCAAGCTCTGGGACCAATGAATGTCAGTAAAACTGGCTCCAGGAGCAGTATGTGGGATTGGGGACTGTTCCATGTCATTGAGGAGTCTGGGGGGTTTGGTGGGATGAAAGAGCCTTTCCAATCCTGCCAACCCCTCCTGATCCTCCCCAGCCCTGCTGCTAGCCTCCCTAATTCTGACCCTACTCACAGGCCCTCTAGACCCTTTAATCCCCCCACATCTACCCTACTAGCTCCTGTATTCTGCTTGCCATTCCCCCTACCCTAAGCCACCTTCACTCAAGCTCTTTGCACCTATCTAATTACTACATTAGATGGAGGGCCATTTTTAACCCCATCTAAACCCCCAAACTTCAGGCTGTAATATCTGTACACAGCCCCAGTCTCTTCTTTCCATGGGACTGACTAAACTCATAAGTGCAACCATGTTTTCTGTGCCACAGTCTAGACAATAACATGAGAAAGCTGTGTTATAGCATGCAGACAGAGGGTGACTCTTCTGTACCTCCTGCACTGTAACTTTGAGTCTGAGGTACACATGAAGAGGAAGGTTTTTGCAGAGATTGAAGATCAGAGAAAAAAGCAAGCCACTTTGTCCTCTCAGCACTGTCCATGTCACCTGCAATGCCTACATTCTGATTCCTAATAAGTGACATCCAGTTCATGTAGTTCCCCAAGGTGGAAAGCCTGGTGTCTTGCTTCAAGAAAGCCTTCAAGCACTGTCCAGGCCATAAGGTCTGGTATAGGGAGTCAGTTGCAGGTCAAAGCCTAGATTCATGTGACACTGTGTTGCTGCTACCAGAGCCTGTACTCACATGGTGGAATTCCTGGCACATTGTGGTCCATTATCATGCCAAGCATATGCAGCACTACCAGCACTTTGGAAGTGAGGAGCTTGAAATCCCACTCAGCACACAGCAAATACTCAAGCTTTGTGATCTCCTAGAAAGAGGCAACATTCAAAATCAAGTCATGTTTGTGGCTAACAATGCCACCTGGTTCATTCAGCTTCTGACCTGGTTTGAAGACCGGCAGGCTGTTATCTACCACACACACAACAAGGTGATGGACTTGTTAAGCTCGGTCAAAGACAGGGCATGGCAAGAATTGGCAAGCTTCCCCTATGAAAACCAGTGCAGAAGGGAACCAGGCTATAACTACAAAGTTGAACCATTACTACAGGTATGACCCATTACTGCCACCATAGCTCAAACAGCCAGCTGCCTCCATAGTGCTGTTCACATATTGAACCCCAACCAGGTGTCTCTGCTGAGTTGTGACCCTCAGCTACTGAAAACAATTCCAGGATGGGGGAAACAGCATGACAATAAATGTGCTGCCTACATGAATTTCATCAAAGTGCCAGATTCCTGTATCCGTGTCTGTGTTCTGGGACTCTGTCTCTGACCGGTTTCCACATCTTTACACCATAAGCAAAATGCTGCCTCACCATTCCAGTGAACTTAGTGAACACTGAGCATGCCATCTCTGTGTATGGCCAAGTGCCACAGAGGCAGAGAATGTCTCTAGTCACTGTGGCTGGTTGCACCATGCTTCAGTTTAATACGTTGCCTGATATGCCCTTCTTAAGGTTAGCAGCATTCAGTTTCAGTAAATTCCTTTTAATAATGTCTGTTAACAAAGTGTATATAGTTGCTGTTAGTTATAATTCATGTTGTGCATAGTACAGCTTTATTTTCATAGGATATTTCGGTTTAGAGTTGATTTAGTGCTTAGATGGTATGATTTAATAAAGTGTATGTAAGTTGATATTTTTTAATGAAGTGTATATAGTTGGTAGTACTTGCAATTCATGGTGTCCATTTTAATAGGATATTTCATTTTACAGATTAAATAGGTGCTTAGACTGCTTTAATAATAACATAGCAATGAATGGCTTTCATGGCCTTGATCAAGGGATTAAGCCCGGGGAAGCCATTAATTGCTGCATTCTTATTGAGCAGTCTAGGACATAACCATGTCTTTCCCAGTCTTGATCAGGGGATCAAGCCCAGGGAAGCCATTAACCACATCCTAGACTGCTTGCTGACGTGGTAATCCCCTAATCAAGGATGGGGAAGGCATTATTTGTTGCAGTAGCAAGCAGTTTAGGACCGAGATAATGGTTTCCCCAGGATACAGCTAATGACCTGAGAAGGTCATTAGCCACATCCTAGGCCTTTTAATAGTGCAGCAGTTAATGGCTTCCTCAGACTTAATCCCCTGATCAAACCTTGGGGAAGCCATTGCCGCATCAATAAGCAAGCCCTGGTTTGGGGCAATCTGTCAGTCTTCAAGGATGGGGCAGGACTTCCAGCACCCCTTGGCCCATAAGAGACATGGGGGTTTCCACTGCACTCTGCTACAGAAATGGTGCCTTGCCAGGACTGTGAAATCAGAGGGTAGCTGCTCTTAATTAGGTAGGTTTCTAGTTATAATTACATTGGTTCTTATAAAGAACAATGTCCTGAGCTGCTGAAACTGCTACTAGTATTCTATCTTGGGGCACTTACACACAAAACAGGGGTTTAGTCCTCAGGGTTTTATTGTATGACCCCTAAATTGAAACAGTGGCTTTTTAATTGAAACTGATTGTTTCAATTTTTCCATCACGTTACAACACGGGGCCTAATCCTTTTTTTTTTTCTTTTTTTTTTCTTTTTTCTTTTTGAGGCGAAGTCTGCCCCTGGCTGTGGGGGTTAGCTGCCAGCAATTTGAGTAGCCCTTGAACTGTAGGGGGCCCCAGTTCTCCCTCCATGGCAGTGGCACCCCTGCAGGGCCACCCGGGCAGGCTGCTAGTGGGCTAGGGGCTGCCCCAGCTCGGAGGCAGTACCTGGCCCAATTCAACTGTTCCCTGAGCCCATCTGAGGAACAGTGCCCCTTGGACTTATCCTGCTGGGATCCTATGACCCCAGCTGACTTCTTGCCCTCTGGGTGGGGGACTAGACTCGATGATCTTCTGAGGTCCCTTCCAGCCCTAATGTCTATGAAATCTGTGACTTTCAGTGGATGGGTTCTGGGAACAATTGGATCGGGCCAGAGTCTTCCTCTGAGCTAGGGCATCACCCAGCCCACTCGCAGCCCATGCAGGTGGCCCTGCGAGGATGCTGCTACCACAGAGGGAAGGATCTGGACCCCCCACAGTTCAGGTTACTCAGCTGGCTGGCAGCTCCCAGCTGTGGGAGAGATGGGCAAGCTCTGCTGGTAAAAAAATAAATAAAAAAAAAAAAAGGATCAGGCCCCCCACTGCTTCTGCCTTCAGCAGGCACCTGCTGAAGGCAGAAGTGGTAAAGGGGCCCAATTCTTTTTTTCTGTGGTTCTTGCCTGCCTCTCACAGGTGGAGGGTGAGCTAACAGCTGCATCATTGCAATTTACAATGTTGCAAACTGAACTACATCCTGATGCAGTTTAGTTTGCAACAATGCAAATTAATCTAAACTCCCAAAACTAGCTCACGTGTAATGTGTGATGGCATTAAGCCACCCAAATAACCTTTTCGTCATGTGTACATCATGATGACCATCATGTGTACAAGTGCCCTTGGTGAGTTCAGACTGACATTTTGATGCCAAACTCTTCCCTTTTGTAATCCTTCAAGTTCCAAGCAAGTTACTATGTAAAACCATGAGAGAATTCCCTCAGCTGCTCCCAGGTCCTCTGACCAGACAACACAACCAAAGAACCATACCCTTGTTATCCCCCAAAATATTTGAAGAAAAATGGAGCGATAAAATGGGAGAGAAGTGAGGCAGATGAATTTTTATTAAATAAATAGTCTTGGATCCTTCATCTATTCTAATTTTCTTGCCACTAGTATAAATAGGGTGGGACAGTGAGCCCAACTACCCTGGGTTATGACTTGGTGATGGCGGTATGGGAAAATATCAGCTGCCACCACAGGTACGTGATCACATTGTCCTGCCACTTGGCTGCTTTGTTATGCCTCTTCTCTTTGTTCTTCTAACCTTGATGGCATCCATATCTGGAGATCTGGTCAAATTAATATAAGATGTGAGACTAACCAATAAATATAACTTTTTATTGAACTGTTCAACAAAGTAAAATAAAATTAAAACCTAACTGCACAAGTTGATTGGGATTGGAAAAGCTAGGGAGAAGGGGAATGAGTGAGCAGTGACATAGGAAGAGTAGGGGAATTGTTGGAAATACCAGCCAAAAATTACAGATGAATGATTGATTTTGTGTTTTGTCCCAGGGTCTGTCAATCCTGGCTGCAGCCTTTCTTTGTTTGTTTTTGTTTTCTCTAAAATGAAATGTCAAAACAGTAATTCAATGTAATTATTCAAATGACTGAACATTCTTGGGTGCATTATAATGTAGTTTAAACCAATGTTTCTCAAGCAGCGGTGTGTGAAACTGGCAGCATTTTTAGTGAGGCACAATACAAAATCCAACAAGTGATTTAAGCAACAGTAAAATTTATACACAGGCACAAAGTTCATTATATCCCAAAGCTCTGTGGTTTCTCTGCCTTATGTCATGGCAGTTGTTATTTCTAACACAGTAACTCCAATGCGGCTGAATTATAGAAGTAGTTTGGAAATGCTGAAGTATCTGAAGGTATGAATTAGAATTGGAAAAGAGTTGGAAAATAAGATGGATTAAATGAGACTTCTGGTGGGTGTCCATGCAATAAATGGAACAGAAATGGTAATAAAAAGAACTTGGAGAAACCTTCTGATGGTGATGATTCATATAAAGAAAATAAGAATAATTGAAATAGTTCATTAAAAATGCAAATGAACTCCTATGCTATCAATATATATAATCTTCATTCAATTGCTTACATTTTTAATAATATTTTTACTGTAAACAACAGATGCTCAAATTCCATTGTGCAAGCTCAAAAGACAGGTAGGAATATTTTGAGCTAGTGGCACAGTTGAAACTAAAGGATGAAAGTGAAATCTATAGGCAACTTTACACGTACTCTGGGCTTTGAGGAGCCACTAATTAAAGTGCCCACAACATCTCATGTATTTAGTGTTCTACACTTCAAAATGGTGGTGGGGCACTTTAAAGCTCATTCGAAGAGCTTTAGTTAAAGCACCCCTGCCACCATTTTGAGCTGAAGGGACACAGAATACATGTGACTTCTAGGCTTCTGGAGAGTGCTAATTAGATTTATTGTCTGTTCTGATGCATTCTAATTAGAACATGTCAGAGTCAGCGTCAGACGAATATAGAGGCCCTATGATAGCAAGATTTTAAAAAATGGGATTAGATACGTCTATGGATAAAAACGATATGCAGAGTTCTTAAATTAATGCTAACAAAAATTTTGGAAGGGATATTAAGTATCAGGGGTTAAGAAAAATTTCAAATACTAATGAACAGGATGAGATTTAATATAAATATAAAAATATAAAATCTATATATGTATAATTGTAGTTTATTTTACAGGTAACTTATACAAATTCCAGCATACACATTTATTTTAAGTTATAGAAGCATATTTGTAACACACTACTAAAAAAGCTTTCTTCACTTTACTAAATTTTCATAAAAGTGACTAAGATTTAAAGCTGTAAAATATACTAAACTAAATTATAGCAAACTGATATGGATTTAAGTATAGAGGAGAAGGAAAACAGGTTGAAATGATAATGGGTTAGGTGTCTGTTGCATGTTGCTGGGATTCATTGAAGCTTTTTGGAGTACAAACATGTCACAATTTTACAGTGGTTATTTTAATCTCTTTGCCTTTCCATTCCATTTATATTAGAAATCTGAGATGACTTGAGAAAAACTTGTATTTGTTTGATATTCTCAGAATATGAAATTTCTATTTGATATTTAGAATTGTAGGTTCCAAATGATGCTTAAGATTTTCTTTTAATCAGAAATGATGTCAACAACTTGCACTTGAATAAAACAATGGAAAACTTAGGAAGTGATGTAATATAGTCTGGTAATGTCTTCCACAGATATTGATCTGGAGACAACAGTACTTGTTTGCCCCTCTTTTTTAAGGAGAAGTGTTTAGTTTATGGTGTTTATAAACAAAGCCTAACAAACCAAAAATATCTTCAGTCATTATGGGCTCTGGCAGACATTACATTTATAGTATGTTTAATTTGTTAAAAAGACAACATGCCACATGTTCGGCCAATTTCATGTTCAACCAGCCACAAAGATGTCCCATACTATATTAATGGCACATAAACTTGAACATGTGGAAGGCCTCTGTCCCCATGCCAACAGTCAACAATTGTCATCATCAGTAAGGGGAAAAGCTCCAGCCTGGTTTGAGACTTTGGCCTGCTGACAAACATCTCATTGTCACCTTAAGGGCTAATTGTAGGCTTTATATGCCATAATAACAAAAATGTATGTTTGCCTGTCTTGAACCATAATTCAGATTATGCTTAAATTAGGCTCATACTTAAATGTTTTGACGATTTAGACCTAAATCTATTACTTTCAACAACTACACTTGTTTTAGGTCAGTAGCTACTGTACAGTTCATAATGCTTTATGAAACTTATAAATAAATAAATATGACATTTGATTGCTACTTTAAATACCGCCTGTTCATACAAACTCCTGCTGATATCATTAGCTCTTTATGCCCATACATACTTTATGGAAAGTTCAGCATAGGTATAATAAGAAATATCTAGACAGAAGAGGAAAAGACATAAAAAGGTCACTTAATGTTAAGACACTAACTGGTGTAGAAACAGACAGACTGTTATTAGTTCTTGATACCATCCCATTTTTCCCACATAAATTGTGTTTCTCAGAAAAAATATAAAAATATGCAGTTTCTTTCTGCTTTTAAGCTGTGCGGAAAAGGTTTCAACAACTTGCCACAACAAGTATATATCTCTGGTTGTACACATCTTTCACTTTGATTTGTTTCAGTCTTCAAAACTTTCAAAAAGATTTTGGTATTCTTTATCAAAGTTCGGTCTTCCCATGGATTTTTTTTTGTGTACAAGCATTGCATATATACATGTATTGCACATTACAAAATATTTGGATTTAACTGGTTATCCAGATGCCTATTACAATACTATCCACAATATTTTGTACATGGTAATTCAGAAAGTGTAATTGCCTTTATCAGAGCATCAGTAAGTCAGTCTGATATTTATTCTTTCAAGGGCAGTTTTGTGTCAGTATTACCATTCTCTGAAGGTGTACTGCATTCCAGTTTCATCCAGGTTCATAACTGTCAATTGAAATCAATTCTGGGAAGAAAATAAGGACTCTATTTTCCCCTGTAATCATGGGAATGATGCCAAGAGCTCCTTTAATAGCTTTAGACCTAAAATCAGTGGAAGCCATGCAGGCTGCTGTGAAACCTGCAGTCCTGAAAATAATGAACAATGCAGCTGTGCAAATAGTACACTTTGATTTTTGTGCTTAGTGAAGATAACAAGAACTTTCTGTTTAAAACAGCAAATCCCCCATGGACCTCAGCAAAAACTGTACCCATAAATGTTCAAAATAGTTCCAACAGGGTAAAATGAATAGATAGAGACATCAGGTACACAGACCTAGATATTCAGATCACTGAAGAAATTGGCTTTGTGAAAAGAAACTTACTTCTATTTGCAAGATCTCCTGCTATCACTACTACAAGTTGCCGTTGCTGTTATGTTGCTTTCAGTAAAGGACTGTTCATCCTTGCAGTAATATTTATAGTTGAAACGGATAGCAACATGTATAATTAAAGTTGCTTTCAACACTTTCCATTAGAAGAAGAGCCTCTTTTCAATTGTGCATAAGTGTGCTAAGATTTAACTTGATATTTTCTGGGACTCCTTGAGGACACTCACCATGATTATGTCCCTCTCTGTCCCCAGGGTACCACAGCCAGGGTCTGCCCGCCCTGACAGCCACTGCCACCGGTGATCACTCCGAGTGGAGCAAGTCAGGGAATAAGCTCCTTCCCTGACCCCTCCACCAGATGCCAGAGAGAGGGTGAAAATAACTGCCCTCCCTGTCCCCTCGCCTAAGGGGGCCATGCTGGCCAGCCTCTGGCTGCACCCCTGCCCCTGCTGCTGGAGTGACAAGGTGGCAGGGATCTTGATCAGGGCAGCAGCCCCTCTCACCATGGCCCAGGAGTGCAAACCTCTTCCCAGTGTAGGGGCTGCAGGCAGGAGCAGGGTGGTCAGAGCTGCCATAGACTCTGGGCAGTGAGTCGCAGTGGTGCTAGGGAGGGTTTGGGGGACTATGGCAACCCCTCCAAACCCAGGTGCCGCCACTCACCCCGCATAGTCTGCAATAGCTCTGATTGCTCCGCCCCACCCTGTTACTGCCCACAGCTCAGCCCCCCCACCAGGAAGAGGCTTCCACGCCCAGAAAACTATGACAGAGGGTGCTGCCTGCATCAGTGTCCCTGCCACCTCACCAATCCAGTGGTAGGGGTAGGGGCACAGCCAGAGGCAGGCCAGCATGTCTCCCATAGGTGAGGGGGCAAGGTGGGGAGTTCATAGAATCATAGAATCATAGAAGTAGGGTCGGAAGGGACCTTGTAGATCTTCAAGTCTGACCCCCCCCCTGCCTGGGCAGGAGAAAAAACTGGGCTCAAATGATCCCAGCTAGGTAGGTATCAAGCCTCCTCTTAGAGACCCCCAGGGTAGGAGTCAGCACCACTTCCCTTGGGAGTTGGTTCTAGATCCTAGACACCCTAACTGTGAAGTAGTTCTTATGGATGTCTAATCTAAACCTACTCTCCAACAACTTGTGGCCGTTATTCCTTGTTATGCCAGGGGGTGCTAGGGGAAACAAGGTCTCTCCCAAACCCTTCTGGTCCCCCCTAGTGAGTTTATATATGGTCACTAGGTCCCTCCTCAGCCTTCTCTAGTGAAGGCTGAACAGATTGAGGTCCCGCAGTCTCTCATTGTAGGGTCTGCCCTTTTGTCCCCAGATAATGTGGGTGGCCCTCCTCTGGACCCTCTCAGTGTTGTCCACATCCCTCCTGAAGTGGGGCGCACAGAACTGGACACAGTACTCCAGCTGTGGCCTGACCAATGTCGCGTAGAGAGGGAGGATCACCTCCTTGGCCCTACTTGAGATGCACCTGTGGATGCACGACAAGGTCCAGTTAGCCCTGCCAACCGTGACCTCACATTGTCGGCCCATGTTCATCTTGGAGTCAATAATGACTCCAAGATCCCTTTCTGCCTCCGTGCTCTCAAGAAGGGAGCTTCCCATCTTATAAGTGTGCTGCTGCACCCTGCACTTGTCAGTATTGAAACACATCCTGTTTTTGTTAGCCCACCCCTGTAACCTATCCAGGTCTTGCTGCAGTCTTTCCCTCCCTACTAGCGTGCTCATCTCACCCCAAATTCTGGTATGATCAGCTAATTTAAACAGGTTGCTTTTCACCCTATCGTCCAAATTGCTGATAAAGAAATTGAACAGTGCGGGCCCAAGGACTGAGCCCTGGGGGACTCTGCTGCCCACTTCTCCCTAGGTCGAATATGACCCATCCACCACCATCCTCTGAGTATGACCCTTTAGCCAGTCTGCAATCCATCTGACCGTGTAGATATCAATGCCACAGTTGCCCAATTTTTTAATGAGGATGGAGTGGGAGACGGTATCAAAGGCCTTGCTGAAATTCAGAAAGACTACATCCATGGCAACACCTGCATCCAATGCTTTTGTGACCTGATCATAAAAGGCAATCAGGTTGGTCTGACATGACCTGCCCCTAATGAAACCATGCTGGTTGCTCTTGAGCATCATCTCTGAGGCCGATCCATCACAGATGTGCTCCATGATGATCTTCTCAAAGAGATTCCCTAGGATTGAGGTAAGACTGACAGGCCTATAGTTGCCTGGGTCCTCCCTCCTCCCTTTTTTAAAGATGGGGACCACGTTGGCTATCTTCCAATCATCTGGCACCTGGCCCAAGCACCATGAGCACTCCTAAAGCAGTGCCAAGGGCCCTGCAATAACCCCTGCTAGCTCCCTCAACACCCTGGGGTGGAGAGCATCTGGACCCACTGATTTGAACACATCCAGCCCCTCCAGAAGCTCTCTAACCTGGTCCTCCCCAACCTGAGGTCTGGAGGTGTTCCCCTCAAGTCCATCTTGCATCACGGTGGGGAAGTCCCGGTTCCTGCACAAGAAAACAGGGGTGAAGAATTGGTTAAAGACGTCTGCTTTCTCCTCTAGCGCAACCACCAGATTGCCCAGCATACCTTGCAGAGGCCCCACATTACCCAGTGCCTTCTTCATCCTCCCTATATATTTGAAAAAGGACTTTTTGTTATCTTTGATCTTGGATGCAAGTCCTAGCTCTATGTCTGCCTTCGCTTTCCTGACAGCCCCCCTACAGGCCCAAGCAGAGGAGGTATACTTCTGTTTGGAGATAGCACCCCCCTTCCACTGGTTGTACACCACCTTTTTGGCTATCAGGCATTCCTGTACACACTTGTTGAGCCAGGAGCGCTTTTGGGCACTCCTGCCCCACCTTGCTTTTTGTTGGGATGGTCACCCCTTGGGCCCTGAGTATCATCTCCTTAAGGAACGACCACTCATCTTGGGCACTGAGCTCCCCTGCTCTCAAGAACCCCAGCGCCTCTCCCACTAATCTCCTCAACTCGTTGAAATTGGCCCTCTTGAAGTCTAGGGCTACCGCCTTGCTGCAGGCCCTTGACACCCTGTGCTGGATGGTGAATTTAAGCAAGCAATGATTGCTGTCACCCAAGTGGTCAAGGACCTTGACCACCTGTGGCTAGGACCAGGTCCAACAGGGCATTTCCTCTGGTGGGACTGTGCACCTCCTGGGTTAAGTAGAGGTCCTGTATCTTGGCCAGAAACCTCCTGAAACGGTCTGACCTGGCTGACACTTCCTCCCAGCAGATGTCCAGGTAATTTAAATCCCCCATTACAACTACGTTATTTCCCCCCTCCATCTGGTGTCTGGTGGAGGGGGCAGGGAAGGAGCTTATTCTGCCTCTAGCCCATGCAAGAAGTGATCAGCAGCAGCTGTGGTCTTCTGGGGGTGGAGGGGAGCATAAACCCGCTCCCTGCCTCCTCAGTCTTGGGGTGGCTGTGACAGCTGGTACATAGCCACACCCACACCCCCTGATGCTGCAGCAGCCAAGAGGGAGTGCCAGGTGGACCCCGGCTCAGGTCCGTGCTGGTGGGGCATGGAGGGAGGAATTAAACTCCCTCCCTGGCCAGTTCAATTGAGGCTACTGCTGGGGCTGGCCATGCCCCTACTGCTGGAGCAGCGAGCAGAGGAATTCCTGGCAGGTGCATACTTGTGGAACAGGGGAGGGAGGGGGGAATAAACCTCTTTCTTTCCTGCCCACTTTCTTAGGGGGCCCAGTCTCTGGCCATGACCATGCCCCTGCCCCTGTCTGCTCCTGCTCTGGCTGCTCCACTGAAGCAGAGAGCCCAGCCCCACCCAGGGCTACAGAGCATACTGAGATGCTGGGGGACTCTGGTTTAACTTAAACCGGGAAGGGCTCTGGGACAGAAATTCCATAAACCAGTTTGAGCTCAGTCAGTTAAGTCTAATACTACATTCAACCAGGTTTATCTCAAACCAGTTTCAACCATTTTAAAACTGATTATGTGGATTGGACTTAGGTTCTGTTACAGGTTTAAACCAGATTCTGATCACTTAAACCTGTTTGTGTGTAACTTCTGTCCCTTGCCTTGATGTGTGATATGGACTAGTGTGCTTTAACATCCCACTGTTAATTCCTTGAGACATCCTAACTTTTTTTAACTCTTAGGAAACCACATAGCAGCCTTCCAAGTTTGTTTTTATTTAACTGAGAATGTTACTACATTGAGCCCCGAGGCATTGCATGCATGTTATGTTAGGCTGTGGAGAAGTTCAAGTTAACGATGTTCAGTTATGTCCATAACTCAAACACAATAATAATTTTGGTAAACTAACCTACTCACCTGAAAGAGATTTCATTAAAATCTCTCTTCTTTCAGGTATTTTTATTTGATCAAAAAGGGAACTTCTGTAGTTCTGGGTATCTGAAACCTGTCTATAACTGGTCTGTTTTAAAACCAATCATATTACATTGTGGGGAGAAATGTTTCCTTTTTCAGGTTAGAAGCAGGTAAA
Source organism: Crocodylus siamensis (assembly GCF_052110815.1). Classification (NCBI taxonomy): domain Eukaryota; kingdom Metazoa; phylum Chordata; order Crocodylia; family Crocodylidae; genus Crocodylus; species Crocodylus siamensis. The sequence continues at coordinate 158,880,184 of NC_143397.1, read as the reverse complement.
TTCATTAGTAGAGCACATTTGTTGCTTTATTGTATAATGTCCTTTTTAAAATCAGTAATTGTTCAGGACAATTTATTAGGTTTAAGAAAAAAAGAATAATAATTAAAAGGCGATTCCTTTTATATGTAAGTTTCAAATCAGTGCAAATAACCCATTTTCCCCCATGAAATTGGGCTGGTGGAATTGTTGGCATACAAAATAAATAGAAAACATTATGAACTTATAGACACTAGTGAATACTAGCCTGAAGTAGCAGTGAGTTTTAATAGTCTTCTTGTATCTATTTCTAAAGTGGGAGGAAGAGTACCTCTATAATTGTGTCCTTAAAATGAGTCATTGATCCTTGCTAAAATTGTTCTGTCAGTAAACACAAATACCATTTGTAGAATGATGAATAGAATTATTAGCTTGGTAATTAAATAGCCAAGTGATTTACTGTTAATACTAAATATTATAATCTTGAAAAGTAACTTTACTTGCAAAGAGGTCTTAGGAAAGTGCTGTAGATCTTTTTTATTGGTTATAAAAGAGAAAGCATTTCCATATAAATACAGTTTACTAAAACAATGTTAACTTTTCTAAAAATACCATCTTAACAAGTAATCTTATTTTACACATTGTGGTCTATGGCTGGCTGGGTGTCCCAGGGAAGATCTTAAAGCATTTCTTGTAGTCATAATTCTATCTTTGCAGTTACAGAAGTCCAACAACAGACAATTTGTCATTAATGTTTCTATGTCAATAGCTCTTTTACTTATTCCTCAAAGTTTAATTACATCTTTTAAAAGTGCTTACCAAGTCTCAGCACAGATTTCAGTCTGGTTTCTCCTGAGATAACCAGACACTTTCTTCCTGCAATTAGGTAATGATAGGTAGCACTCATTTAATATAGCTTAATATCTTCAAAAAGTTAAAATTTGCCCTACATATTCACTTTAGGAGAATGTGGTGTGGTCCTTTTAGTTATTCACTTGCAAGCCTTAGGCTACGATTTGTATTTACAATATATTTTATCAGCGGTGTCAAAGAAACAGCACTGCAGGCTGGATGATAGGACTCTGTGGGCCGGATCCCTTACTGGGTCTCTGACCAGTATGTCACATGCACTGTCCTAGACCCACACACTGCATGTGATGCAACAAGCCCATCTAACATGGGCTGCACCTGGCACATGGAGCCAGTCTTAGGCAAGCACTGTGTGCAGCACCTGTGCTCGACCAGTCCCACATGTTGGATCTGGGGCCAGTTCAGATCAGACCCACAGATTAGCTGTTTATGTCAGATCCAGCATGCAAGACCAGTCTGGTGTGGACGCCACATGCCACAGATGCCCCAGACTGGTCCTGTGTACCATGTGCCCCATAGGGCTAAGCCAGCAAGCACTGCTAACAGTGAACAAAGTCTGCCTGGGGCAAGTGCTGTGTGAGATACCCATGCCGAACAAGCCTTGTATGCTGAATCCAGGTCCAGTCCAAATTGGGCCCATAGACTGACTCCAGCATGCCTGATCCGGGTCTGTTCTAACATAGTTGCCACATATAACACATCCCCTGGACCAGCCCCGTGATTTAGATCTGGCAAGAAAGGTCTGTCTGTGGGCCCAGTCTGGCTCCAGACTGGCCCCACGCAGAGTATGCAGCCTGTGCCAGACAGGTTCTGAAAGCCATATACAGCGTGCAGAGCCAGTCACCATGTACTGCATTGAGCACACTGGTCATAAACCCACAGGAAGTACTGTGGGTCAAATCTTTGACAGCTCTGTCCTACGTGGTAATCCTAGATAATCCTAGATAATGACATTTCAGCGCAGTCTGTATTTGTCATTGGACCTAAGGTGAAGCATTCTACAGTTTAAGCCGAAAAGGTTTGTCCAACTTTGTATAGTTGGTGAAACCAATTTATTTTTGACAAGGTAATATTATTCTGGTAATTTAACATACACTAGTCCGTTCTTCTTTGAAGCAGAGAAATGCATTGTTGTGTTTTAAGGATTGGCAAACTTGGTCAGAAAAATTGCTGCTTCTATCAAACACAAAAAACTTTACCTAACAGGCTTGGGTTTTTTGTCTGGGTTCTAATCAGGAGTGAAATGTTAGAAAGTCTGTCTTCTGCTGGGATTGGAGGCAGGTGAATGAAGGTTTATTAAGAAAATTCTTGAAATAGCAAAAGAAAAAAATTAGACAAATGAAAAAGTGAGGAGAAAAAGTGAGTGAATAGTAAGGACAACTAGATAAAGAAGCTATGTACAGCCATCTTATGAGAGAGACCATGTGTTTGCACAGGTTCCAGAGCTAACTCTTTGAATGGATATTTTTCTTATAAGCACCAAAATGAGCTCTAATTTCCAAGTTTTTTCTCCAGTGGCATCAGTGATTTTCCTTAGAGAGGATTCTCACAGCCCAAGCTAAATTTTATAAGATGTATGAAATGTGAACATCTTCATTTAGTCTAATGGCTAGTTGGTGGTGTAATGAGAAACTGTAATACTTTGTAAGTAAAACTTTGTGTAACAGAGCTTATTGGCATTAAGCTATAGTATATGCTTAGAGATGCTAAAGAGTGATGACACTGCCAATATTTTGTACACTTAGGCTTGGTCCACACTACTTAGTTTTACCAGCAGTGCTTCTGTTCCCACTCTTAGCTCCCTTGTGTTAGCAGACCCCTTCTTTTTGCTGGCAGAGTAACATCAACTCAGCACATGAAGGATGTCTTTTACCACTTAGGAGCAAAGAGAAGGTGAATGACAGCTTCTTTAACAGCTGGAGCCACATAGGTCAGGAAAAGTTTAGCTCAAATATGGTGATAGCTTAGATCTTTCAAATCTGTACTTCTAAATTGTATACGGTTCAAATGAAGCATAAATTTATTTATCCTAGCTAGAATAGTATAAGTTAATACTACTGTGCTTTTTGTCAGTGTGAGCCATCTCTCAGGAGACTGCTTGTCTATGCACCTTTCTTCTTCCCATGAGAAATTCCTACACCATATTGATTTTGTTCTAAAACAGAAAGATTACATTCATTGCTGTTCTTCTCATTTGGAAACCTTCCTTCAGACATTAAAGCTAAACGTTTGAAACATGTTGAAGAAGAGACATCTATAGCAGTAGTACTACAAAGCCCAAATCTCTTGGAGCAATACTGAGGGCCTTGTTACATGGTAATTTTGGGCAGCTCCTGGAGTTCTTAACACCTGGACTGTCCACATGCTAACACCTGAAACTTTTATTTAAAACATTCCTTATGTGGCTCAAAGTTATGCCACACCAGGGCAGGATTATCTCGGATCCATTTTAACCCAGTTCATGTTACGGTTCAAGTTACACTAAGGTATGGCCACTCTAGGCTACAGCTTAATGTACCCACCCCTCCCTCTGGCCTGAATCAGGCTCGCTGCCTCCCACCCCAGCTTACTTGTGGCTGCTCAAACCGTGGGTGTTTGTACACATGACTGCAGCACTGCTCCAGGTGCTTTTCAGAGTGCTGGGCGCTGCAGTGTGTACATTTGTATAAATGGCAAAATGCATATTAGTGCTGAGAAAATGGCGCCAGCATGCTTTTGAACTAAAACACATCAAAGGTGTTTTAGTTCAAAAGCGCACCACTACCATTTTCTCAGCACTGATGCACATTTTGTTGTTTATACAAATTCACGTGGCACCATTTATACAAATTCACTGCCAGGCACGTCAGCTCATGTGCAGAGCAGACTCAGTTAATCAAGTCCGCTCCAATGCACTGGATCTCTGGACCATCAGAGCAGACATATGTGTATAAGTGCCCTGTCTGTCTGGGTGTCTGGGGGAAGGGGTTAAATCTCTGGGTGGGCTCTGCCCAGATAAGAACAGCGACCCAGCTGCAGTGGGTGTCAGGCAGGCAGGTTAACCATTCCTGCCTGTTCCCCTGGGACAGAACTCGGGCAGCCACAAATAAGGGGTTGGGGGTAGAGGAACCCCTGGTGCGGGGTGGAGGGACAACACGAACTGAGAGTGGAGAGGATTCTTACCTGTCAGTCCTCCAGCCCCTGCTGGCCTCAACTTGTGACTGCCCCAAATTTGAGCTAGCACTAACAGTGATCAACATGTGTGAGACTTGCAGTGTAAGGTGTAGCAAGACCCACAGAGTATCGTTCTTCAGTGGCTTCATGAGAATTCTACAAATCTGAATTTGATGTGCTCTTTATGAAAGCATGTGCTCAAAAGTAAGGTTAAACTATCTGAACACTTTATAAATGCTACACAATCGTACCAACAGTTTCTTAAGGGTATTTACCATATATCGGTCTCAATGTACATCTGAAAAGATAATAAGTGTTAGATGGGATTACACTTTAGTAGTTCCTTGCTGTCAGTCCAACATTCAGATTATTAGAACCTGCTTTTTTCTAGATAATGTTTCAAGTTAACTTCTCAGTGGCCTTTTAAGTCAGTAACTATGTTACCCTATTTCAATTTTCAAGTAAATGACCTGAAATTAACAAATATATAATATACCAATTAAATTTATTTTCTTACTTCAAACTTAAGGCTTCTTCTGCACTGTTTTTCTAAATGTTTAGAACTATTGTTTGTTTAACAATAAAGAAAGATGAGAAAATAACTTTTCTGTAAATCTGCTGTTTTCTTATCTATTCTTCATAACTTTCTATCACCAGGTTGCCATTTTTCTTCCTTTTTCACCTTTTTTTACTTCAACCCTGTTTTGTTTTAAAAATTATCTTTTCATTACTCTTGGTCAGTGACAGACTAATTTTGCAGTGCCTGAGTGCTTGTTGGGCAGCTTGCCAAGTGTCAAAAGCTTGCCCTTAACATGTATATGCATTTACTTAGTATTTTATTCAGATGTATGCCCACAGTTTGTTTTTTTTATTTCAAAAGTCCTTAGGCATATTTAGCCCTTTAAAAATGCATGCCCTTTTGGACATATTTAGACTTTTTAAAAATCAAAGATATCTGAAAGACTGAAGAAAGGAAATTATGCATAGCTACCCTCTTGTCCCTTTAGGAGTGTATCACAGAATCAAAGAAAATTAGGGTTCTTAGGGACCTCAAGAGGTCATCTAGTCCAACCCCTTGCTCAAAGTTGGACCATCCCCCAACTAGGTCATTCCACCCAAGGTCTTGTCTATATGGGTCTTAAAAACCTCCAAGGATGGAAATTCCACAACCTCGCTGGATGACCTGTTCCAGTGCTTTTCTACCCACCTAGTGAGAGAGTTTTTTCCAAATATAATAGGTGGTGAAAGGCTGGGGCTAACAGGGCTTAGCCCTCTCAAGTGCAGGGCAGCGAATAGGGCCGCAGGGCAGCTGGCTGCAGGCTCCAGGCTGCTGCAGCAGTAGGAGGAGGGGGGCATGCACACTCAGACACAGCCAGGATTGCAGCCCCAGTGTGTGGATTACTACCCAGCATGGCAAGTTTCAGTCTACTCTGTGAAGGGGAAAGGACTTGGGGGGGCAGATCAAGGCCCTAGTGTGGGAAAGAGTGGAGCAGAGGTGGCTCATCCAGGAGTGCAGGGCAGCTCCTGGCACTGCATGCACCCCAGCAGAAGCCCAAGGGACACAACCCGCCCTCCCATCTGTGTGTGGGGAGAAGGTGGGCTGCTGCTGCAGGCTGGGGCTCTCTGTCCCACTGCCCCAGGAGCGGCACAATGCCATGTGCTTGCTGCTACTGGGATGTGCCCCATCTCCTACCCTCCTGGGAGCAGCAGGCACATGGCATCACATGGCTCTTGAGGCAAAGGCAGCAGTCTGCAGAGCCCCAGCATGCAGCTGCAGCCTGCCTCCACCCAGCACACAGATCAGGGCATGTGCCCACTGGGCCTATGCTGGGGTGTGTGCAACAGCAGGAGTTCCCCACCACCACCACCACCACTACCCCAGTGCTCCTGGACAAGCCACCCGTGGCTCCGATAGTCCCACAATCTGCCTCGGGGCCCCATTCACTCCAAATGCTGCCCCTGCCTCTGCCTCACTCCCTCCCTCACTGTGTGGGGGCCTTGATCTGTCCTCCATTCCCCTTTCCCATGACAGACTTACCTGCTGGGGTGTGCAGGTGTGCGTGAGCATATGCTCAGCCTCCCCAGATAGTATCTTCTCCCTCCAGCTATCCAACCTAAACTTCCCTTGCTGCAACTTGAGAGTTTCTTGTTCTGTTATTTGCCATCACTGAAAACAGTCTAGCTCCATCCTCTTTGGAACTATTTTCCAGGTAGTTGAAGGCTGCTATTAAATGCCCTTTCTGTCTTCTTTTTTTCAGATTAAATGATGAGAATGAACAATTTGGTCAAAGCAAACCTGATATTTTAATTATTTTGCTTATTTTTATAGTTCTGTAGGTGCATGTGGTATTTTACAAACAATAGGCAAGTTGCTGCTCAAAGAGAAAAAACTTTATCAAAAGACATCAAGTGATCACAAGAAAAGAGAAGTCTCAAAGAAGTGTCCTTAAAATTCTCCTTTGGCTATTATGTCCACAAGAAACCTGGTGACTGACAGGCTACTGCTGTCATTACTATCATTGACAGATGTGTGCATTGTGACACTTTCATTTTATGATCCCTCTGTCCGACAAAGCTATTTACTCTCTCTCATAATATAAACTATTTAAGATAAATACTATTTTAATGTTTTTGTTATGTACTTGTTAACATCCTACTTCAAAAGGGCCCTTAACCATTACTGGAGCCATTATTTGGTGCCATAATGCATATAATAATAGTATTGGATCATATCCCTTGATAATTCATCTCACAGATTAAAGTATCATCTTTATTCTCAGTTAACTCTTCTCTGTGATGAATGGCAACATTTCAGCACTGTCACATCACATAATCTTAAAATAGCACTGAAATGCCTGATGTTGGGAAGTTTTTCTTTGCAATCATAACTTCTTGTCAGTTAAATTCTTAAAATGAAAGTTGGCCGTACTTTAAAATTTTGAAAAATGATCCAAAGGAACCTCTTTTTTCTTTCTTTTTTTTAAAGCACTTATTCATTGAAGACTATCTAAAGATATTTCGATTATAATCAGTAAAGAGGGCTGCAATATCAGTATGGCTATTTGAGAATCTGTTTATGAATTCCAATTTGATTTGTATAAACTGTCAGTATCCCTCTACTATTTATTTTTTCAGAATCCCCATATTAATAAAGGCATAGATTAGTACCAGTTTCTCTATCTATGGTGATACTGTTATGGTCTATTAGCAACTGATCACAAATAAGTGCATCCTAGGTGAACTTTGTGTAGGACTGTGGTTTGGAACAGTGATAAATTCCAACAGAAAAAAAAATGCAGATGATGGTAGTGAGACATATTAACATTATTCACAAATAGGGCATAAAGCTTTGTTAAGAGAGAGGATCATGGGGGAACTATCCTGTTTAACTGTGATATCAGTTAAGTTCAGGGAACTCTGATTTAGAGCAGGAAGAGAGAGAGGGACTTTGGTTCAAGGACAAGCTATATTCAGGAGACTTCACCCTGACCAGAATATTTTTAGCACTCTGATCACCCCCTCCATCCCTAGATGGACAACCCCCCCTACAGACCCGCTAGCCACTGTTGCCCCTTCTCTCCCCCGCACCTTTTTCTCTGTACCCCAGCATGCATTCCTGGCATGGCTTCTAGCACCAGTGCACAAGAAAGGCATGTGATTGTAGATCAGGTCCCAGGAACACGTGCCCTAAGCCAGTGAAACCTACTTAGGCCAACGGGAAGCTTAATAGCATATAAATCCCAAAAGCCAGCATCATAGGAATCTTAATAGAGGTGAGTGTGTGTGCATGAGTGAGTGAGAGAGAGAGAGACAAGTGGAACAACTACTGAGTTCTGTTTTGGGGGGGGGGGTTTGCGGGGGGGAAGGTTACATATTTTTAGTGAGCCAGAAATTCTCTGAAGAATGTTCAGCTTTATTTGGAAACTTATCTTGAAAATAAGACACAGAACTAATTTTATCTTGTCTGAAATTGGAAATGTAAATCTTTAGATATGGCTACATGATTCATGAAACATGAAATCCACTGTACTATCTGTAATCCGTACCAATGTGTATACTACATTTATAATTAAAATAATAAATGGAAAACAACATATTAAAGCTTTCCTTCTGTAAAATTGGTCCTACTATTTTTGTCTTCTTCAAATGTTTTCATGTAGTATCATGTATGCTGTATGTTAATCAGTAGATTACTACAATATATTCTTTCACTTGTAGCAGATACAGCTGGAGAACTGCAAATCTATTCTCTACTCTGTGTGTGTGCATGAACACATGGACACATGCGCATTATTACAGTTATATATATATTATTGATATTTTCCACTATTTGATCTAAAGCACATCATTGACCTTATACTAGTTCAGACAGAGGCCTAATTATTGACCATAAAAATTTCTTTGGGTTTTGAGTGTGAATACTGCATTTTTTTTCCTTACTTCTGATCCAAATGGACTATGAGCAGCAAAGCTTCTATGAATACTTGAAGGAAAGACTGCAAAGGAGAAAAGCTCTCCTGTGTCCTTCCAACCCAAACATAGGCCCCTTGCCATTAAAGAACCCCAAGTGAAAATAAGGTCTTCCAATACAACTGTTCACTTTTCCTCTTTGAGTCTTGGCACATCAGAGCATCTCACCAACCCTTGTGATCTCAAAATGTGAAGCTTATTTTACAGTGTGATAAATAGGGATTAGATTCTTTAGTTACCTGATTTTGGTTACCAATCATTTTGTTTTTTAATGCAAGTCAAGTGCCTTGCTCAGTGATAAGTTCTAGCAATGTACGTATGTTCCCTGAGGCCTGATTCTACCTTTGGTTACATTGGTATAGATCAGTTGAAACCAGTGGCACTACACTGGTAGAAAAACCAATCAAACTAAATTCATTCAAAACCACATGCATACAAATTTAGAAATATAAGAATTGAACAAAATTGTGCTTTCATCCTCAGTACTTGCAGCCTTGAGGTAATTTCAAGGGTGCTGCAGGGGACTGCACAATGTTAACACTCTTAGGTATGCAAACGTGATTCATAAGAAAAACCCAGAATTTCAAATAGGAATCCATAGTGTCAAAAACCTGAAACTCTGACCTGTTTTGATCTTCCTGAGTTCTTTGTAACAGAAAAATTCCTCTATTATTTTTCTATAGGCAAAAACGAAGTAAAAATGAAGAGTTGGCATTTTCCAAGGGGTGCCTTGAGTCTATCAAGGGGTGTCAAGAGTCTAAAAAGGTTGAGAACCACTGTTTTATTGTATTGTCGCTTTCCCTAATATATTGTAATGATCATCTTATATAACAGTTTCTTCTGAGAATGTGGCCCATTGCATAAAAACCTTTTCTGTTTCTGAACATTTAAAAATCTCCAGTGACTGGGCAAAGTTTAGGTTTTTTTCCACATTCTGCTGTTAGCTCCAAATCCTTTCTTCATATGAATGCACAATTTTGAATGAAAAGTCAAAAGTCACACTCTGGAGACTTCATATGCCAGTATAACAAAAAAATAAAATCAATATCTATTCCCAAAAGAAAAAAAAGCATTACTGTTATAGTGTGTCACTCTATGTATACAACTACTTTTGTTGGCAAAAGTTCCTATACCCACAGAGTTGAAAACCCAGATTTTGTACTTTAGCAATTTCCTTAAAAACTGGAGGAACCATTATAAGTAAGTGGGGGGTTTTGTCTCTGGGGGTTTGTTTGTTTTTTTATGTAGCTAGAGATCCAAAGTATGGTAATGCAAGGAATTTTGAAAGATGAAATTTTTAATTATTTCTGAGCTGGGCTTGGTGAGAGTGAGACTTTCATAGTAGCAAAAATTAAAGGTTTGAATCACCTGAATGACCCATTGGGTCATGTTTCTGTTAAGTCATGTTTCTGTAGTCAGTGGCACACAAAGGAGCATGTGTAGCCACTTTTGACTCCTCAGTCTGAAACACTAGGTAGCCATAAGATTGAGAGGAGCCTTCACCCTAAATTTGTGCAGGGTTCAAATTGTGTCTTGAGTGACAGCAGGATGTTTTAACTTCTCTGGCACCATGGCCTGTGTTCACAGTATAGGCCATAATAAACCTAAATGATCAAGAACTAGTTCCTTTATCTTATTGTAACCTGGGTGGTACCCAATGTCGTACTCCTCTCTCCAAATGAAGGGAATGTTAGCAGGGCAGGTGCACTGTGGGGTGAAACTGCCTGTGGCACGCAGTTTCCCTCCTTCCCCCTACAGAGCAAGGCCAGAATATGTGTCAAGGCTTAACTATAAACAAATTTAATAAGATATAAAAGTTATAGCGTTAGTATATTTACACATAAGATATAAGAGCTAAACAGCTTATATAGGGCAATCCAAATGCTCTATTTACAGGCGAGAAATCAAAAGATGTCAAAGCAAAGAGTCTCATTAAAAAGTCATTCAACCTTATACTCTAATGAGGCATGAAGTTTACAAAGCATGGGGCACAGGGTTCACAAGATATGAGGCACAGAAACATCAGGTGAAACAGCTAGATCTCTAAAAGGAGCAAAAGAACAGCCCTTGTTGTCCTGGGGAAGTGGCAATGCCCCAAAGATAAGGAGAGGGGGAAGATCCCCAGGGCCCCTCAGGCTCCCTACTACTCAGCTTCACTAGCCCATGGAAGGAAACCCTCAAGACCCCCAGGAGCCCCTCCTTTTGGGGCTTTCCCTCCAGCTGCTAGCCCCAACTGACGGTGGGAGGAAACCTATTCCCCTGTGGAAATCCCCCTTCCTAGGGCAACTCACAACTCTCCTGTCAGTTTCCTCTCTCAGCAGAGGAGTCCCCAGCTGCTCATGGCTCTCTCTCCAGCCTGGGTCCTGTTTAGGCCCTGTGCATGGTCCTGTGCACCGATGGCCCTTCTATGCCTCTGTCCGGCCTTGGGCCAGGGGTTGGAGACCCAAGCCACCTTGTGCAGCTCCCAGGGTCTCAGTCCCTCCATGCATCGACCCGTGCCACACTCCCTTGCAGCAGGGCTGGGGGATGCAGCCGCTTCACCACTCCCTTCCTGACAAGGAGGCTTTGGGCTCTTACAAGGCAACAGTTCCACCCCACTGACCAGCTCTTCACGGCCTTCTTCTCCATCTCGTGTTGCAGCAGCCCATGCGCCGGGCATGCTACCTTTTTATTCTCTTCTGGGGCTCTGCCCCAGATTAAAAACAGACCAATCAAAAGGGGGGGGGGGTTAGTCCCCTCTCAGGTCCAGCTTTTCACCTCATCCCTGGGTAGGGGCAGGGCAAGGCTCTCCCGTGCCATCGCCTGATTGGTGGGAATGCCTTTCCAAGCTGGCATGGCAGGCTGCTGCCAACAAGCCACTACATTGTGTTAAGAACTGGGATTTTTGAGAAGTGATTTAGGATTCTTGCTTTCTCTGAAAATTATTACCTACAGTAAATGAGACCACTAAGTTCATGTTACATTTGGATTGAGCTACCAGTTATTCACCTTAACTTGAATATGTAAACCTTCTAAAAGAGCCAAGAATAGACCTTAAGGAAAGCATCTTACTCATGCTTCATCTTCTGAATGTCCACTAGTCCCATACCATAGTACCTCTTGGATAGCCCTGTTGCAGTATTTTTGTGCAACAGTTGTGTACCAAATTCTGCCACATTGTATAAATGCTACCTCAATAGGAAACACCTCAAAAAGTATCCATAGAATATTACAGGTTGGATTTCCAAAATAAATAAGTTGAGGGGTCCAACTCAATTGAAAATGTTGATAGGTATTTCATGAATATAATTCATTTGGGAAAACTGTAGGAAATATTGCCGAATTTGAAAGATGCCTACTCTTTGTTTCATGGCAAATAAAATAATAATAATAAAAAAAGACAGCAGCATACTAGTCCTTTGGTCCATATGAACTTGATAAATGTTAAACAAAACCCATTCTCAAAGATATACGAGTACAGCAAAAAAGATTGGTGTAACCTGTTTGCTCTCTTCTAACCCATTAATCTGCTTTACTTTGTTTTAGGGATCAGTGCTTTTTTAATTTCTCTTCTTATGCTTGGAAAACTTTATTGGCCCTGAAAGCACTTATGCTTGTCCATCAGACTACATAGGTCCTGTGATAATGAATCCTAAAAATAGTCTCATTCCAATTACCATCTTCCATTTTTTGCTTCCTGCTTCAATTCCAACATAATTTCAGCAGTCAAAAGCTTACAAACCATAGCAAGGGAGATTAATGCTTCATGATGTTTGAAAAGTGGGTTTCACATTTCCAGATAGATACAATTTCATAGCTGCATATTATCTCTAGCAGTTTGAGAGATAGTAGCTACTATCATGTCAAATTTTAAGTTGGGGTGGAGTGGTTGGGAGCAAGCTAGTAATTGTAATGATGTAGATTCACTCTGTCACAACTTCTCAAGGCTTAAAGTAAATTCTATGCACCATTGCAGAGCCCAGTCACAGCTTTGCAATAATGGATAGCATTGTTACTATCCCTGCCTCTTTGTGAGATATCAGACTGTAATACCATCACAGTCTAGCAATGTTTCTTTGGCAGTGGTCCAACATTAAATATGGTGAGTCCCAGAACTCACACCCATGTAATTTCTATTCCATGACTATAAAGTAATTTGTAGAAGTAGTGCCTCCAGGAAACGTTACATGGAAAGATATTGTGTTACGGTAAGTAGATTCTTGAGTCACAAACATCTCATGCCGAAGGTGTGTGCATGTACCCTCCCTTCACTGGAAGGATATTTGTAGCTATGAAATGTGATCGTTTTTGTAGTCCATGTCCAAATTAGCTTCATATATTTAAAACAGATTTAGCTAAAGAAGTGGATATGAAAAATAGCACAAAGCAAAGAACCTATATCACATGATTCCCAAAAGTATGCACATAGACTTAAATCCAACTCACTGGGGAGCTAGGAAGTGAAAGACAAAAAGAAAGATATATTCAGCAAGGTATTGAGAGGACTGGCATACCTGGTAGAGGTAAAAGGGATGATAATGAAATTGCATACTGAACAGCTTTTAAAGATAAGAGTTCTGAAAGGGTAAAAGGAATAAAATTGAAGCTGGCAACCATGTAATTACTGGGGAAAGAAAATGATTGTGCTTTTCTATTGGCCTGAAGATTACGGCAGTAAAAATATTGCTGTACAAAGTGAATCCTAAGGTGTGCAAAAGGAAGTAAAAAAGTATCATATGACAAATACAGGGTGGGGTTTTTTGGGGGGGGGTTTTGTTTTTGTTTTTGTTTTTTTTAGGTACCTCAGGCTGCTAAAACCCCCACAAACCTCCCTTACAAATCATATCTTTTTTAAAACAGTTATGGAGGAGGAATGCAATATTGATAGCAATGAAAATATTATGGATTTTGCCTTCTTAATTGTGCCCTTTAATCATAACTTTTCTTAAGATCAGAATTCAGCAGCTGTTTTGTATGTTATCTGTATTTGTATCTATATCTTGTTACACTTGGGTATCCACTGTATTCTCTCAAGAAGACCTTACATTTGCTGATTCTTGTTGTTTTCCTTAATCCAAAGCAGGTCATTTTGACTAAGAAGTTCATATCTAGCTTTTTATGTCTACAACGACAACAAGATGTAATGGATCTTTCTGACGTAAAGTTGTATTTGCTGGTTCTAATAACAGTACGTCCACCTTCAATTAACCTCCTCTTTTATATTTTAACTTTTCAATGAGAGATGAGTTTGAATTGCCATAGAGGAGTGCCAGCCATGGTAATGTATCAATAATAGTGACTGAAGCCATTTCTATTTCGATTTAGCCCATACTAAAACGTATAGAGGGTCTAAATCAATTTTGCTCTGAACTGTGTTGAGTCTTACTGGCTGTAAATAAATGGTGTGTTTATTATACAAAAATAAAACTTGTTTACAGGTACCTTGGAATACCCGTGACATAATTTGGCTCACAGCATTTTCAGGCATGTTGGAAAGTTGATTTTCTTAGCTGCTGCACTGTAAAAGCAGCGGCAACACATTCTTATTCTTACATGAACTGGGATTTGCACAAAAATGGAAGACATTTTTAAATTAAACTGTTAGACATTACTAGCAATAATACACTTGAAATTCTACAAGGCTCTACTTTATCAATAATAAGTTGAGGAGTTTCAGCAAGGCAAAGATACTAGATGGTGATGTTTGATAACCACATGAAAGATAACACTTTCTTCCTCCCTTTTATTAGTAAATGAAAGAAGAGAATTTTTTTTCTTTTAATCATTTTTTCTATGAATGTTTCCAAGTCCCCAAAGATTAGAAAGGAGGCATTTGCTTATAATTAAGGAATACAGAAACCAGCTGACCAGGGAGACGTGATTATCTGGGAGACGGGATGAGAATCCAAGATCTTTTAAGAAACTGGTTCAAATCATACCATATGTTAGGTCCAAGAATCTCTGAGAAGCTTCTGAGATTTCACTTAAAAAAAATATTGATACCAATAGCTGTATTAGCACATAGTTGTTATTTGAATTGGTCCTTTGTTTTTGGTTTGTTCTTTATTCAGTGCATTGTAATGATAGTTTCCCTGGTTGAAAGGTTTACACAGTATACCCCAAAAGTATTGTATATTATATAACCTAAGTGTGAAAGAACCAGGGTTTAGTCTGAAAAAAGAGAATCCTGGGTGGGAGGCAGAAGTGTGCAGGCCTGGGGGACGGTGGGGGGTGGGAGTCAATAACAGTCTTCAAATACCTGATGGCAACTATGGAGGATGAAGATGGGATTTTTCTCTGTGGGGGACAGGGCTAGGAGAAAACAGCTTCAAGCAAAAATTTAAATTGGAGATTAGGGGGAACTTTCTGACTCTGAAGGTGATCAAACGTTGGAAGAGATGACCTAGAGAAATTATGGAATCTCCACCCCTGGAAGTTTTCAAGGGCAGGTTAGACACACTTGCCTGGCATGGTTTAGTCAAGGATGATCCTGCCTTAAGCAGGTGACTAGACTAGATGACCTTGTGAGGTCCCTTCCAGTCCTACTTGCCTATGATCTAGAAATCTTTAGGTAGACTCTGATCTTCTGTGAATATAGTTCTGGTCATGAATAAATGTACATTTAACTATTTGAAAATATGTGGGGAAATAGCTGCTTAGGAGTGTCCACAGCTGCTACAGTAACTGTTGTTTCTGCATGCTTCTTAGTGACACAGGTTACCTAAATTTCCCTAATTTTAGCAGTGAATGAAGTAGGGTTAAAGCCGGAGCAATTTTCTATATTTGTATAAATACAGAATCTTGCAGATGTAACAGTTGCATTATAACAGTTTATATGGGTATCCTTTAATACTGCTACAAGTGTTATACCTTTCTATACCCTCTATTTATTCACTTAGAAGCTACTAGTCTAAGATTATTTAGAATTATACAGGTGAGATTATAAACTGGTTCTGTGTATCATATTTTATCTTACCCAAAGGAAAATATTAAACCCAAGGGTTAAATAAAACCCAACCATTCTCATACTAAAGTACTATTTTTGTATTTTGATGCATGCTGTGCTGCATACCAGTAGCATAACTTGGGGTGGGAATCTCATTTTTAAAATGAGAAAATAAGGCATAAAAGAGAAACTGATTTTGTAGGAAAAAGGAATTTTCACAGGAATTTCTAAAAACTTAAATTGGTCAAACAAGGAAGTAATAAGATAAATTAATTAAGTGGAAATTAACCAATTTTTATATAGTATGAAATCTTTGGCATTCATACAGGATACTCTGCATTGTTAGTGATACAGACTTTCCATGGTGATGTGGCTGAATTTAGCCATTGCCAGTGGAAATTTTAATCATGTAAAAGAAAGCAAATACATAAAAAATATAAAGTCCAGAAACAAATAAAGGGCAGATACACAGACATCATGAGTAGGAGCACATTTTTCATAAAACTCCCGCTTCTTTTCCAATTTCCCTATCCTTGTACTCAAGGGAACTCTGCCAAACACCTTTAAAAGGTGAGTTTGGGAACAAAAATTCATAAAACTGACTGGACACTGTAATCTAATCTGTAAGAACCAAAACCTGACCACTGATATTCTCTTACTGGCACACTGTAATCTTCCTGTGCCCTGAAATGTTTCTTTCACACTATTGGTAATAATGACTCTTCCTTTTTATACATCTTGAACTGCCATTAATCCAGCTTTTCTTCTGCTAATTGTTTGTCTGTTAGCCCTGGTAATTTCTCCCTTGTCCTACACACTGTGTGAATCATTGGCTTGTTTCTTTCTTCAGCCCTGATGACAAATGTGTTTCATTCAAAAGGTTTTCTAGCTATCCCAGTCATGTGGTTGGTCCAATTTAAGGTATCAGCCCCTAAACATCCTTTAGAGTTGTTGGTTGTAGCCATGTTGGTCTAAGGACATAGGTAGGCAAGGTTCTTTGGATAGATGTGATATCTTTTATTAAACCAACTAAATAGTTGGAAAATATGCCTGAAGAAGGGTATTTGTTAGGGGTGTGCAAAATGGGCTGTATTCAGTTCAGATTCAGATTCAGCCCGAATCAGGGACAGTGATTCTACCTGTTGATTCAGATCACTGGCGCCAATTCGATACGGCCAAATCTGAATCTGAAGAGAATCAGCAATTCAGCCATAGATACAGCTTTAAAATGTTTTTTTCTACATATCTTGAGGTACCAAGCATGGCTTGTGAATGCTGCAGTACTGGGGGCAGATGAAGCATCCCACAGGAGGGGGGGGGGGGGCAAGGGGGCTGCATGCTTGGTGATGAACCTGGAAGTGGACTGGAAGTATTTCCAGTCCACTTCTGGGTCCACTGGGGAGTGTGCTGGGCCAAGCCTCGGGGGCATGGGGAGATCCTCACAGTGCTCCCTGGCAGACCCAGAAGTGGACTGAAAGTGCTTCTGGGTCTGCTGTCAAGTGCACTGGGGAGGCCCCCGAGTTCCTGTGGGATGCTCCATCCACCCCAGCATCACAATATTCGTGAGCTGCCTGGTACCTGGAGGTATATAGAAAAAATATTTAAAGCTGTGTCTATGTCTGAAATCTTTCTGAATCAATTCAGAGGGTTCAAATTCGATTCAGAGAGATTAAAAGGTATCTGATTTGATTCAGATTTGGAGATTCAGCCACCTAATCAGGCTAAATCTCTGCTGAATCAAATCAGGGACTGAAGCTTTGCACAGCCCTAATGTTTGTGCCTGAAAGCTTGCAAAGAACATTTTTTGAACTAATAAAAGATATCACATGTACCCAAAGAACCTTGTCCACTTCTTTAACTTCTTTTCATTTAGAAGTAGATCAGTGATAAAGATCTTATTATAAAAGGTGTAAATAGGTCCATTACCTGATAGATTCTCAATTTCCCTTTCAGATAGACCTCAGTCTCATAATAAGGTCAAGATCTTATTCATAAAGAAATAGCTTACAAATGCCCATGCAAAAAGAAGGGGGGAAGTCAATTTCATTGCAATACGGGCTGGCTGCACATTTGAGTATCAATTTAAAAAAGAAACTTGTGAGTTAGAGAGAGAGTTTGAAATGGCCTTGGCTCATAATGCAGGTGGTTATGAAGAATATATGATTTTGCCTTCCATTATTGTGCATCACAAAGTGATCTGGCCACACCCATGCAGGAGCTTATAACCGCTACATTTGTCAGTTTTTAAAAGTAGCCTTAAAATTACAAAAAGAAAAAGCAAATTATCCCAGCCAGTTTTTTTCTGCAGCCAGACTACCAGTCCCAGAGGCAATTCCAAAAGCAGCCATCATTATCTAATGATTTTGCCAAGGGGACAGATGCTATTTCTGGAAACATAGTCTTTCGCGATGTGAAGTCTGGTTCTTCCATTCTTCCAAAAAGATAGGAGGCTCATGTTGAAAGAGGTTTTGTTGGCTTTTTCTTAAAAAAGAAAAAGAAATAGCTTATATAGCCACTATCACTTGTGAACCAGTCAAATACACTCATTAGCTGTAAAAATGAGTACGACTTATTTTGAAAAAAAAAAAGCCCTTAAAACATTGCTACTTCCAAATAAAATAGTCTGTTCCCATTTATTTGTATAAAGCAGGTAAACTATTGTTAAAACTACTGATCATCCCATTGAAGTCCAATATTAGCTATTCAGGTTTTTTATTAGAGATAAATGTGGTCATGAAATGCACTTGAATTTAGAGCAACAGATTCTAAAGTACATTTTTAATTGAAAGTTTATTTTTGAATACAGTTTGCTGCCTATATCTATGAAGCACATGTTTAGCTATTCTTCGTTCCACAACAAGCATATGCTTTAAGTATTGCATTAAAATCACTCCCTGCTCCTGTCACCAAACTTATTATGGAATGGGATGAAGTCAGCCAAAAAATATTTCAAGATGGTCCTACCGGCATTTTTTTGATGTAAGCATTTTCATAAAAAACATTTACTAAAGAATCTGTGAGACCTTTCATGCTCTGTAAGTTTAGAAGTGGCAGGAGCAAGGCTGAGAAGATGAGGTCAGTACAATAAGGAGAAGCTGAAAGGCCTTTTTAGATGATATAACCACTGGTAATCAGAACAGCTGGTGCTGGGATCATTAGGTCAGCAGCTCAAAAGGAGATGCTGAATGTTTGAGCAGTAGGTGTAGAAGGAGGTGTGTAACACATTGTGTACTTGTTTTGAGGGTTTTGAAAATTTCTGAGAGAGAGGAAGAAATCTAAAAGAAAAAATAGATTTGTTGACAAAAAATAAGTTTCTATACTATTTGCTGGACATTATAGGATGAATGCGAGGACCTTAGAATGAAAAATCCAGCCATAAAGGAAAAATAGGATTGTGCACCTCATATATATTGTAAGAGCAGGTATAGTTGGACACAGAATATGTCATCCCACAACAAAACATTTTTATTCTTGCTAGTAGTTGGGGGATGAGCAAATTTTGATTGGCCAAAAATGACAGTTTGCATCCTGAAAAGGACAAAAATTCCCAACCAGGCCTAATTTTTGCATCCTTTTCCACATGTTAGCAGTCTCAAAAATTAAAGCCTGAATATAATAAACAGGTGCTACTTATGGTATTCTGAGTGGCCAAATCACCAAATGGTCTAGAAGCTCAGCAGAGCCATTTTGACTCGTCTCTTAAGAAATTGGCTCTGCTTCACTATGGCAGTGAGGGTGCTTAAGACCGTTACTCCACCCAGAAAGATCATCCAGGACTTTTTGCAAGCAGTGCTCCTGATTTGCTTTCTATGAGACTGTTAGGTATCTGGACAGAATATACCTTGAGATTATGCTTTAGACTTTTCTCTTAGCTCATCCCATGTAGCCAGGTGTTCTCCTAGCATAGTCCAGTGCATCTTTTTCTCTTATCACACTACTTCATGAGCCTTTTGGGGCACTTTTACACATGCTCCAGGGACATGGGGGCAGTGCTTTAATTAGAGCATCTGCAAGAGCCACTCCAATTAAAGTGCCGCAGCATCTTGTGTATCAGTCTCCCTGTACTTTCAAATGGCATTGGGGTCACTTGAACTAAAGCTTGTTCGACAAGCTTTAGTTTAACCTCCCCACTGCCATTTTGAACTACAGGGATGCTGATACACGAGATGCAGGAGGCTGCTGGAGCATGGTAACTACTGGATGAAATGAGTTTGCTCTGATGCACTGTAATTGCAATGCATCAGAACAGCCTACTCAATCATGTACAGGCACTCTTGGTGTATTGCCTTCCATGTACATTTCTGAGATGTATACATTTTTCCAGTCCTTGTCCTTGGAAAGGCTTCTTTTATTAAAAGTAATAATAATTACAATGCTCTAATGTCTCCCTATAGTGATGTTATAATAAATTGCATGATTTGAATAACAGACAGTGATGATTTATATATTCATGCCCAGTGATCTGCTACATTTAGGCAATTACATCTCATCACCCGCTTGCATTTAGATTTGTAAATAAGACCTATCCCGTGTTGATACTTTAGGGCAGCTGCATTTTCATTAGGTCACTTCTAAACAGAAACAAAGAATTTCAAAATACTAAATAGAAAAATTTACAATACTGAATAGAGAAATGCACATACACAAACTGTATTAATCAAGACTTAAGCTAGTGACACTGAGAAAAGCAAAGCAATGCACAGTTAAGCAGGAAATGTACCATATGTTATCCTGTACCTGGGCACAATAGGGACACTACCTTAATGGCTTCCTTAATGTCTCCATTGTGCTAGATATTGATGGACATATGGTATACTGCCTGTTTAACTGTGCATTTCCATGATTTTGTCAGTCGACTTTGATGGCACTTTCTATTTATCTGTTACCAGGCCAGGGGCTTTCAAAATGTTTTGCTTTTCTGTTCAGAGCTGAGCAACAATACATTTTATCTTTGTCCTTTCATTTGTACCAAGTTGTTTTTGTTTGTTTGTTTGTTTTTCTTACATTCGCATTATTCCAGTTACTGCCAAGCCTTTCACATTGTTTTAGTCTGTGGAACGTGATGAGTGATCTGTGGAGAATGCCACTGTGTAATCCTATGAGTAATGAAGGGTTTTTGATTGAATCTCTAGTCTAACAGTAGCCAAACAACCTGGTTTTCCTAATGGTCTAGGGCAGGAGTATCAAACACACCTTCTGCCTAGGGCTCCATATGGACTGGATCCAATCCAGGGCATGAAGTGGTGGCCACTGTGGTGACAGCCGCCATAGCAGCACTGATGGCAGTGAGGCAAACAGCCACTAGCCAGATGGCTGCAGACCGTGTGCAAGCAGTGGGTCAAGCAACTGTGGGACAAGTGAGTAGTATATGGAGACAGCCCTTGCTCGCACCCTTGCTGCTAATGATTATGTCTATGCACACTGTCGCAGCACACCTTTGGGTGCTTGCCACTTCAAGAGCTGGAGCAGGCAGCACCCAGGTGCTTGATTACAGCAGCCATTTTGAGACCCAGGATATATATCGGGTGAAGCAGCAGTTTGCTGCTAGCAGCCATGAGAGAGACATCAGCCAGCTGAGCTGAGGCTCAGAAACATCATAGAGGTAAGGGAAGGAGCTAAGGGGATGGTTTGGAGGCTCCTGGTCCTGGCTCTGACCTAAAACTGCATCCTGCTAGGATAGGCAGGCCTGGTGGGACTGCTGGTGGTGTGGCAGCCCCACCCAAATACCAGGATCGCACACCTCCCCAGTGAAAGGCAGGTTAGGGTGCCTTAATAACCTTTAGCCCCCACAACACTGTGGTTATAAGGGAGCCAGGTATAGCTATGGCCACCTGAGCCCCGGGGGTGTAAGATCCCAGGTAGGGCCAGGCACAGCTGCAGCCACCTGAGTCCCCACAGGGGAATGAGACTCCAGAGGCCTTAGGGAAGAGATAGATGTGTAGCCCCAGAGAGGGGGCAGTAGTAAGGGCCCTGATGAGGGTTGAGTAGGGCTGAGGATCAGCCTGAAGGGCATTCCAAGGAGGTATGTTGAGTAGGGCTGTGGGACAGCCTGAAGGGCAGCACATGGGCCAATGCCCTGAGGAACAAGTGTTGGTACAAGAAGCCCAGTGAGGAGCTAGCCCTCCATGTGGTGACCCAACAGACTGCATCTCGCCACTCAAGGTACAAGTCAGATAAAGCCCCAGGGTCTACAGGAGCCACTTAAAGAGGGAGCAGGCTGGAATAAGTTGTTGATGCAAGAAGGGGACCCTCTGGGTAAGGGTGGAGTGCAAGAGGCCCTAGTGAGGAGGGTGATTCGAATGCGCATGTGAAAGAGGCCTGACAGCAAGGGCTAAGTTTGGTCTAGTTTTAGGCCAGGGGTATAACAAGAACTTATGATGCCATCTACAAGGCATGGGCCACTCTGTAGGGAAGGTTTGGAGCCGTGGATAGCACCCCCTAGCATTGCGGCATGTAGTAGTCTCCCACACTTTCCACCAGTTTTGGGAACAGCAAAGTCATGGCAGGAAAGACTGGGCCAACTGCCCCGTAGAGACAGGTGGGCAGACCTACTCAAGACTTGGCCCTGGGCCTGCCCCGAGTTGCACACACCACTCTCCATTACCCAAACTCCCTGGCCCTCTGGTAATCATATGGGCTGGATAAAGCATTACTCCAACATTAGAGACCAAATATCCATATGATCAATGCATCAGTCAATGAAAGCCAAGCTACTTGCCCCAATCTCAAGGTTGCACTCTTCCTACTTGCCCCCTGGCACTTTACACCTCCCCCCAACACCATGAACCAGACATTCCCCACCAACACCCTTCCTGCAAGCCACTCCAGGTGGTGCCAGATTTATCAGTGTTTGCTGCTGCCAGAGCTGAGGACATAAGCATTGGTGGAGGGAGGGAAGTAACCCTCCACAGATCCCATTTGCCCCCTGTTCCCCACATGAATGCCCAATCTTCACCTCAAGCCTGCTTGTCCCCCCAAACCTCCTAACCCTCTTCCACTAGCTCCCCTATCCTGAGTTAGATCAGGTGGCCGTTTTAAATGTGTTATAACAACCCCCTAACCTCCCCAAATGTCTGCACTTAGCCATAAAATCCAATCAGCTCTCAGTTCCAATCCATTTATCTTATAGGTGGAATGCTTCTCCCTACAATAAACAACACAAACAACAGTATAAGCCACAAACAAGTTACAAACAAAAGTAAAACCTCTGGTCCTTCTCCAGACCTTGGGAGAGAGAAAACTCAGCCTTGGTTCTTTTCCCACAGCATCTTATCTCCCTCAACTACCCTCCCTGGGAGCTTTTAACTTGCCCTAGGGCCAGTGAATCATCCCTGTCAGCTGACCCAGGGCTCCTAGCCAGGCTGGCTCTTTTCTCTAACCCCTTACAGCTAGGCCTCAGCTCCTGAGCCACACCCCTTGTTACAGTCATCAAGAGGAAATTATTTTGGAAATACTTCATGTCCTAAAGCCTTTTGTGATCACTACTAATAAGGATGGGGTTGGGGAAATTCTTAAAGGAACTTCAAGTAATTTGATCTAATGACAAGGAATATTTGGTAGCGTTGAGGTGATGCTGTCACCTTGATGGTCTAGGAAAAATATACAAGAGGTAAGAATATATGAGAGGCAAGAATTCTTGTAGGTGATATCTTTTATTGGACCACCCATGTAGTTGGGATAGACATAGTCAAACTTTCAGGCATCACATTATCCTTCCCATTCCTTTCTAAAGGCCTACTTTTTCCCATTCATTAGCTGATCAGTCTGATTTCTTTACCAAAATCCTTAGAGTTTCACACACATACTGCCTTTTATCTGTTTTCCTGATCTTAATCTGTACATTATAGTCAGTCAACTACTGGCCTTCCAGCAAAACCTAAATACAGAAACATTCCTTTCTCTTTTTAGTTTTCTCCAAGCTTTAAGGTCCATATAATATCCTTCTGTGACAGGATAAGTGGATTTTTAGATAATGACAGTATACTGCATCTGGTTATCTGTGATCAAAAAAGATGGATTTAAACTAGAATGGATGCAGTACAGGTCTTTTAGGATGGTTATGGTAATAAAGAATATTTTATAAGAGGAAGAGTAAAAGAGCTTGGTTTATTCATCTTAGGGAACAAGTCTGAGAGGCCTCTTGAATATTTATTATGCTTACAATATATATTGCAGTATACTGTAATGAATTACTCCTAGGCTTTAGGGTCTATGCTAGTCACCTGCTGGGACCAGAAAGAATATATTTTTCTCTGAAAATGTATTACATGGCTTTTTTCCTCCTCTCTTTGTTTTCCCTCTTCTCTTTCCACTTAAACAATGCATTAGCATGGAGAACCAAGTTTAGGGACTGGCAGAACTGGTTGCTAATACAGATAATTATTCCTTAGCCATTTCTGGGATATTTTAATGCTCATTCTGCAAACCAGAGCATCTGGTCCATTTTCTTTCACTCCTCTGCAGACATGCCTTTTTCCTCCAAATTTTATCAGTTCAGTTATTTGCACCTAGTTCACTTAAATTCAACTATTTATGAGATGTATCCAGGCCCAAGTTGACCACCATATGAAATGGTCACTTCTCTTTTCTGTGGCCACATCTACATGACATGATGACTGTGAAATAGCTTGTTACTACTGCACAACAGCGCTGCATGGCACAAAGCATGATGCAATGCTACTGTGCAGTAGTAAGGAGCTACTGTGCAGTCAGCATCACCAAAAGGCCATCCAGGGATACTACTGAGCAGTAATGCTGGTTAATGCATGGTATTTAGTACTTGTGAATGCAAGTACTAAGTGACTGCACAGTAACAACTGTGAAGTCTGTGTCTCATGTAGACGTGGCTAATATGTGCAAGCAGGTGATTTGTATTCTAAGCAGTTTACAGTCTTAAAACAGAAAAAAAATAAAGTTCTTTTCTTTTAAAGAATTGCTTAAAAAGTAGAGATGCATTGACTTTCAATGGTTTTTTTATTCCTAAATCACATAGGTGCTTTTGAAAATACCATCTTTCAAGCCTAGTTGTATAATTTGACTTTTATTGCTGTTTGCATTTTGTACAAGTATCAGAAGACGACAATTCAGTATTTTCTTCATTAATTGATTTTTGGAGATTTCAGCTTTTTCTTTGATAGCACATAGGGAGATTTAAAATGTGATTTAATTGTGAAGAGTGACTACATAAAATGGTATCATGATGATCTGGGTTTAGAAAATATATTGTGGAATCAATAAGATTAATTGGAGTAGAATAATACAATTTTTTTAAACTTCCATCCTGCTAGATTGTACCAAGGCTCTGAGAGTCAAACTACTGTGTGCTTTTTCTTTCTCGCACTTTATAAATAGTAAAAGTAATTCTGCAAGGCAAACAATTAAATCTGAGACTTGGGGTTCCTAATTGTTTTCATGCTATACCTGGATGTTATTTTTTTTATATATTGTCTAAATATTAACTTGCAGTATCAGATGTATAGAGCCAAAATTATTTGCAATGACTTGCAAAACACAGCAGGAGAGAGGAAAGGCATAACAATGCAGGTAGACACCTAGGGCAGCTGCCATTCTTCTGGTTCCTGCTACTGCTGTAATCTGAGCAGTAGTTTGTTTCTGCTCCCTCCCCCGGCTCCACATCTTCCCCGGTCTCCTTGCCCTAGTGACACCACTGGCAGAGATTAACTCTTCCTCATGAGGATGTGTACAAACATTCAGGGAGGTTAGTGGGCAGTTAAGTAATGTTAAAAATGTCTGTCCAATCTAACTTAGTTCACCCAGGTGCAGACTTTGCACTAGTTAGATGGCGCTACATGCAAACTGTACAGAAGTTCAGCACAGTTAGATCAGTTTAATAGTGGCTGACCCAATCTAAATTAAGTGAACCTCCAAGACAGTGAAGGTTCTTTGGATAAATCTCATGTCTTTTATTAGACCAACAAAATAGTTGGAAAAATTTGTCTTTGCAAATGTCAGATACAAAATACAGATGTATGGCAATGGTCAGAGTGGGTGAAAGAGAATGGGTGTCACACTGAATGGATCCAGACCATGCTATGAAAAGAAATGTAAAACCTGCCAACATATCTCCACCACTTTCACAATAACTACACCACAGAACCATCAACATTCCTGAATTTTGAACCTGCAATTCCAGAAATGTAATACATCTCATCCAGTGCACTAAATGCCCTAATGGAAAATATGTAGGAGAAACCAAACAACAACTGCCTACCAGAATGAATGCACACCAAAAATCTATCAGAGACAGAAATACCCAATAACCTGTGAGTGCACATTTCGCACAAGATAACCACTTTCTCTTCAATCTCTCAGTTCTAATTCTCAAAAGGAATTTACAAAACACCTTTCATAGACAAGCCTATGAACTTCATTTCATCAACTTACTGAATACAAGAAATCATGGACTAAATATAAACATTGGGTTTATGGCACATTATAAGCCTGCCTACCATCTGATACTCAAGTACATTTTATGATAACATTACCAGCTACATTTTATCACCAGGTCACCATTTTCCTTTTCATGTGCCACCTACCTGTTTCTCACCTATTGTCTCTCACCCCTTCTGACCCTTACTGCCACACGTTTGCATTTTCACTGACCTGCATTTTTGCATACTGGCATCTATCTGATCCAGGGAGAGCAAAAAGAATTGCAGATGCCTCCTCTGCCTGAAGAAAGGTGTTTGTACCTGAAAGTTTGGAAAGAAGAATTTTTCCAACTATTTTAGTTGGTCTAATACAAGATATCAGATTTATCCAAAAAACCTTGTCTGCCTGTGTCTTTAGACCAACACGTCTACAACCAACACCAGAGATATAGTCTAACTTAGCTTGGATCTGGCGAGACCAATCTAATTGAACTTCTGTACAATTCCCAGTGCAGCCCCAGGGTTGGGAAAGCCCAGATGCTGGCCCTAGTCCTGGGGCTGTATTTTTTCTACCCGCTCCCTTGCACAAGGCTATTTTTAGCCCTTCAGCCCCTCTTCCTCATCCCCAAATGGACAACCCCCTCCATGGACCAGTTAGCCCCTCCCAGTCCACTAAATCCCCATCCCACAAGCTGCTCCCAGTAATGAGTTTATCAGTGTTTGCTGATGCTGGGAGCTGAGGAAGTAAGTCATGGTGAGGGGGAGGGTTGGATGGGATCAGGGGTGTTGGTTTGCTGGGGAGAGTTATTTTTCTTGGGGTGGAGGGGTTGTGGGCTAAAAATACCCCTTCATCCCAGGAGATGGGGAGAGAGGCCTTCCATGCCCACAAGCCCCTGATCATGCCAAACCCTCCTGGACCCCATCAAACCTCTCACAGATCTCACCTTCCCCTCCCCACCCAAACTCCCTGGATCTCCCAATTTCCCCTTCCCCTCTGGAGCCTGTTGGCCCCTCAAATCCCCTCTTCAATAACCACCTGTGAATTAGTTGTTGGCTTATCCATATCTTTGGGTCCAAAGTACAGCCCACCTCCTCACATTCAGCTGCCACACCTTGATGGTGTGAATCATTCTTTCTTAGGGACCATCCCAATAAACAGTCTTACCCTGAAGTAAAGTCCAAATCTTAGTGCCAAGGAACACCATCCTCTATACTAGTTTCCTTTTATTGGCTTAGTGGAGTCTCCTCACCCTATGTCCTTCAAGCCATCATGGTTCTCTAATAGTTTTCCATCCTCAGACACTCAGCTCAGTAGGTTGAAACTGCCTCACTGCTATGACTATTCCCGTGCCTCTGCACAGGTCTGCACCACTCCTGTCTAGGAGATGCTGCTTCTACTCCCCACTCCAGGAAAGAGCAAGTCCTTGCTCACCTGCCCTTAGAGAGATTGGCTTTTGGTGTTGCCCAATCACCTTCAGTTCCCTCCATCATGTACCACTGCAGCCAGGAGATCCCCAATCTCAGCCCTCCAGCTGCTTCTGGGTTTATTCCCAGTTATCCATCATGATCCCTGGGAGCAGCCATGAGTCTCTCCCCACAAAAAAAAAAAAAGAGAGGTTCCTTGCCACCCTCAAGGTCCTCCACCAGCACTGACAGGAAGGACTACACCACAGCTTGCTCACAGTAAGCCCTCAAGCCATCATCGGGCGATCATATAGGCAGTCAAAATTCCATTTGTTATGCAATCTAACCTCCTTCCAAATTCCCCAGATGTCTGTACCCAGCCTAAGTGTGAGACTCAACATTCCACTTGAGAGTCAAAGGAATGGGATTCCAGTTGTGCTCAACCTGTCCAACCTTTCAGGCCACATGAGTGGCACAGAGTTGGTCCACAAGCTGCTTCCTACATATTGGCTTGCAGCTCTGCAACATGTAGCAATAAGCACTGCCATTCCTGACCTCACTGACAATTTCTGTTCTTCCGGGAGCCTTGTGGACCAAATGAACATGGGTCCATGGGCTGGATCTGGCCCAAGAGGCACATAGGTTGAGCACCACTAAATGAGACAAATTCCTCAGAATCCTGATACTAATGATGTGAAAGTTAAAGACATGAAGCAATTAACTTATTATCCCATCCTACAATTTAATATACTTAATTTCTAATCTATTTCAGTCCCTTGGACAGATTGTACCTGACCTTAATGCAGGAATTAAAATAGGGAAGACTCCATAGGTGCTTCCTGCTCTTTAACCAGCTGCAACCTTATATTTAATATTAGGTTAAGAAAGTTTATTTATTCCCCAGTCACTGCATTATTTTTCATCTTGTGGTACAAAAAGCTGATAATATCTGCTTTGCTCAGATATGTTTTATTACTCATTTAAGGTTTTGAATATAGTATACTGGCAGTAACATTAATGTGAAGCTGAGTTTGTGCTGTGATACTGAGATGCTGTTTTTGGAAAAATACTATCTTGGCCTCATCTCAGAATTTCTCCATTAGCAATAGACCATTTCTGGAGCACACTTACTCACATTCTGTAAATGTTCTCACTTAAACAGGGCATTACAACTGTAATATATAATACTGGCATAGAAGCTATAAAAGTACAGAACTTCAGTGCTGTTACAAGTATATGTTGTAAATAGGAAGGAAAAACTGAGCCAGAACCATTTGACATCTGTTCAATGTATTCCAGATATACCTTGATAAAGATTAGCTTAAGTAGAATAAAAATTCCAGTAGTTTCCAAACAATGGGAGCTGTTTCTGATTTGCAGTTTTGCAGATGGTTGTAAACTAGCATAGCTGTGGAGGGAGTTCCTGTACATTAATAGCTTAGGAGACATTTTGCATATTGTAGTTCATTATGAATTTATGGTAGCCTTGAAAAAGTCAGTGGACTTCTGCAGAGGTTCACAAACATTTTTCTATAATGTTTTCATAAAAAAGAGTATATCATTCTAAATATTTTAAAAAGGTATTGGGATACTGTTTTTACTTTAAGTTTATAATATATGGCATACCTGGTGCATCCAAAAATGGATGTAATGTAACTGCCGTAGCATGGTGCTGGGTTCTTGTCAATAAAACCTCTCTTTGATGATATAAACTTGGTGTTTGTGTTGAAATAGAATCATACCTCATTCCTTGAATGTTTCTGTCAAAACTCAGACAGTTTTTTGGGCCCATGATTTACATGATAGTCCTGCTTAAGGCCAAATGAATACAGATACATTAAATCACTTAGTAAATAACCACCTAAAATGAAATTCTCTCAATGTATTAAAAGTATTAGAAAAGCCACCAGCCATTTTTAAATGCAAGTATCAGAACTATAAACTAAATTATAAACAGAAAATATAGAGCTGTTATTAAAGGAGCTAACTCTGTTCCTACTAGGAAAAAACACTAAAGCGTAGCATGTATATTTCTGAAGGAACTGGGTGTATCTTGGAAGTTCTCACATCTGTGACTCCCATTCAGCATTCTTCAGTTCTAAAGTCTCGAGATTGTCTAGATTTTTGGGGTAAAAGAAAAGTGTAGAAAAAAATGCAAGTTGAACTGTTCAGTGATTTCTTGAAAATGAACAATTTAATATACCATTTTAGTGCTGATGTCATTGGATAAATATTTGTAATAGTGTCTCTAGCTTGATCCAATGAGAGCAGATAATAGTTGAAAAGCAAATTACAATAATAATAGGATATTGTTAGGTAGAAATTACCAGGATTTTTCCAATAGAACAGGTTCTTACTGGAAATTGATGATAACCATCTCTGCTCCATGAACAGACTGAGCTAAGGAGTACTTCACTGAGACATGAAATGCCTGATATATGTGTGCTGCATCCAAAAATGGATGTAATGTAATGGCCTTAGTGTCGTGTTGGGCTTTTACCAATAAGTGCTCCCTCTGATGGTATTAACTTGTTGTTTGTGTCAAAATCAAGATGTTTGATTGAAACATCTCTCTTTGTAATGCATGTTTCTGTCAAAATGCAGCCTGAACTTGTAGGGCTGCCTGGCAACCACAGTCCCTATCTGTGGACTTCCCTAGATCCAGATATTTGCCAGGTTTCCAGGCTCACATCTACAGCATAGCCCAGGGAGCCCCAACTCTAACTAGGGCTTGACTCCCAGTTGAGCAGCTGGAAGTCTCACAGCCCTGAGCATCCCAGCGCCACCCAGGACTCTCTCAGGTCTTTCAGATTCCCTACTCCAGAAAGGTTCACTAAGCTCATTGTCAAAAGAACAGGAAGCAATGTGAATCCTAACTCTATCTGTAGGGAACCCAAGCTTCTGCTGGTAAACCATAACCCAAGACTCTTATCAGCCAGAAGAAGTGGACAGGATTTGTAGATTCCCTATCCATAGTCATAAACCTGAGCAAAGGGGATTATTAGGTTGCTGGATTTCCAGATCCATTCAAGTTAGAAATGTTTTAACATTAAATAGTGACAATTCCTAAAGAGAGTGTGCATGTGCCCTTCTGCAAGAAATTTGAAAATCTATTTTTCCTTTCTACGGAACAAGAAAAATAATGACTGTCAATTAACTGTTACTGTGTCTATCTCATTCTTCTAAAGGATCCATTAAGGCCTAAGCAGTGGCTCAGAGTCATTGCAAAGCAAAAAAGCATGCTGACCTTGTGTGAGCTTGATGCCGAATTATATAAGGACTGAATTAAGCACAGGCTCAGACTTGTTCAATTTAAAACTTTTATTGTTTCACAAAGTCATAAACTAAAGGAGGTCTGTTGGTTCACGAGGTTCCCAAATCAAGCCCTTGCTCTTTACCTCGGAGGCTAGGTGCGGCTGCCTGATTCAGTAGTCTCAGAACTGGTCAACAGCTCATTTAAAAGGAGTCCCTTATCCTTTTTTAGGCAAAAGATACAAAACTGTCCCCATGGTGGAAGTGAGGCATCTAACATAACTTTACTATTAGTTATATATGATAACACTTATACATATGCATTTCTAATTCTTACTTCTATTGGTTATTTAGTTAACTTATCTATATTATAATATCAGGTGATACGCTTTGTATTATAATCATTACGCTTCTTATGTTAATTCGTAATGACCTTTATATTTCTTATGCTAATTTTCTATAACCTAAATACATTATTCATCTATATGTTTTGCTGGTTTTTGCAGGGTTAAAATGTCAAAACTGACATAATATGCGGTTGTTTTTTCGTCATTGCGGTTTAGCCATGCAGTTTCCTATTCTTAACAATGTAAGCGGCGTGTCTGCTATTTTTATCATTGTTCAAAGGTCCAGAAGTTCAGCATTTTCATCCAAGGGTCAGAAAGTGATTACCAGAATGTCAACCTCAACCTCCTTGAAGCATTCTGGGAGTTTTAGTGCATTGTTTCTAATGCTAGGCCTTGCTTAACATAAGCACTCTCTCACAGACCTTGTTTCATTTTGTAAAACATGATTCCAAATAATATAGTCTGAAACTGTTGTGAGGGCGCGGGGCCTAAGGGCGGCCGTGAACTCCCTAGTGCCCCCTACCGTCACGTTAGGGTGATGTAGCACCCTCAGAATCTCGCCCGCCACGACTTTGATGACATATATGTATTAAGGAGGCTGCCAGTTTCCCTAGTGGACGGTATTGGTGTTCCTGTCCCTATTCCAGACTGGGGTATCTATGTGCGTCCCGCTTTAAGGGCTATACGTGCCTCCAAACCTCCCCCTTAGCACGCCCCAAGCCTCGCAGCTGTTCTGGGGGACGTTTGTGTAGTCCCTCGCCCCTCGGGGGCCCTCGTTCTCTCTCGGGCCCCGGGGCCCCTCGCCCACCTGGCGCCCCCTTGGGTCGGGCTCCAATCTCTAGCCCGTTCCCCGCGCCCTGGGCCTGTCTCACTGGCGCCTAGCTACTCGCTGGCGCCGCTTAATATCGACGCCCCCTGGGCCGGATTCTAGCTGGTGCCTGGCTAATCGCCGGCTCCGCCTTGGGTCTGGAGCGCTCTCGCCGCCCTAGTCTCGGCGCCATTGGGCCGGCTCGCTCTCGCCGCCCTCTCTACCGGCGCTATCGCCGCCATAGTCTCAGCGCCATTGGGCCAGCGCTATCGCCGCCCTAGTCTCAGCGCCATTGGGTGGCTCACTATCCCTGGCTATTCTGCCCCTCTCTGGGGCCTCGCCCCTCTGGGGCCTCTACCGCGCTCTCTGTGCTTCGCCCCCTTTGGGGCCTCACCACTCTGGGGCCGACACGCCGCGTGCCTCGCGCTCTGTCTCTGCCCCCCTCCGGGGCCTTGCCCTCTCTAGGGCCGACACCGCGCGCCTCGCGCCCGGGCACAGGCGCTCGCCGCCGTGCTTGTCCCCTTGACCCTGCTCTGGGTCAGGTTGCCCCACCGGGCAACACCCCGCCCTTATGGGCCAGGGTCTACAACCTTGCACGCCGCGCCTCCCTGGCGCAATACGGTGCCTCCCTGGCACCGACAATAGTGCCCCTGGCACTGTGCCCCTACTGGGCGCTGGGAACCCCCAAGCTGTGGGGGAGCTCCCATGAGGCCTCCTCGCTCCCCTACAGCCTCACCCGGTCCTCCGGAGTAAACTGTAACTCAAACTCAAGCCATCTGGCTGCAACATAAATGCAGAGGCTCCATACGCCTATCCATAACTCCAAGCCCTGCCAGGGCTCTCAATCCTACCTCCCGTCAGGGTGCTCCTGTTCCCCGCATCATCGCAGCCTGTTAGTGGGGTAAGGCTGCGATCACCAACTCAGGCCACTCAGCTTGAGCTGCAGAGCTCCTGCTCCTGCGGCAGCCAGAAGGGAACTGTGAGTCAGGCTCCGGCCTAAGCTGTTTATAAAGGCCGGGCCCTGCCCCCTTCTGGCCATGTGACCCACCTGGTCGCCCTGGTAACCCGGCACCTGAGCTGCCTGGGTGATTGCCAGCTCTGCCAATCACCCTCACAATCACGGGGCACCTCCATGGCTCCGTGACAACTGTGATTCCCTTAAATGCATTAAGGAATCAATTGTTGCAAAAGTAGCCAATCTGCATCCTAAAGTTAACTGTGCCAAAAGTTTCTTCTCTGCTGCTCTGTACTTGGGTGATAACACAACTTTTGTTTTGTTTTCTGGAAGATGTTTTGAGCTGCCATCATTTAAATTTTAAATTGCATTTTTTCAGCTTCATTTTCTAGTAATACTTTTTATGTTTCCTTTCAGATTAAAGAGTCAGCAAAAAGTGAGCTCAGGATTTGGGATCAAACAAAGTTCCTTATATGTTGCCAGGGACTCCACTGAGACAATGAGTGAAGATGAGGGGGACCAGCATGCTTCATAGAACAGCCCTGCAGTGACAAATGTAACTCTAATGAAGAACAGAAGAAAGCTAGTAGTGTTAGAGGAAGAGGACAGCTCTGAAAAATGTGTCATTTTTGTACAAAGAAGTCCTATATATATTATTCTACATATTCAAATTGTTACTAAGGCTTGATGGAAAAGTGCTTGTTTCAGTATGTACCCAATCTGAATTTGAGTTTTCAGTTGTGGATTTTCCTTCTCAAGGGTCTTTAGTGCTGTCACTTGAAGTAAAAATGTTGCTTGCTTGTGACAGCTCCCTAGTTTATCATCCAGAGCAGTTGACTTCAGAACCACATAAAGTGGAAGCCAGCTTGTTCCAGTTAGCTGTGATCCAAGGGACAGAGCAATGGACTGAGATTCAAGAGACTCAGGGTCTCTTGTCTGCTGTGCTGCCAAAATTGCATATAACCTTGGACAAATCATTTTACCTCAACTTGTCCCACAATAAAACAGAGACACACTATGCCTTTGGAAAGGATTTTGAGGGATATACAAGAAATACCTTATAAAAGTTAAAAATTATTATTTAAAACACTGCACTTTCCTCTGTTTATTTTGCTCTTTCCTCTACCCCATGCTCACTGTCACAGTGCGGGGTCTTAGGGGTGGCCATGATCTCCCCTAGCACCCCCTACCATGCCAAGTTAGTCTCAAAGCATCCTCATTCTCACCCACCACATCTTGATCTTATATATAAATAAAATGGAGGCTGCCTCTCATCTTCCTGGACACGGTTCTACTGCTGTGTATTAGCCCTGTTGCACTAATGGGTGTGTTCCTGTGCTCCAGCCTTATGGGCTATGCATGTTTTCAACCGCCCCTTTACTACACCCCAAGCCTCGCTGATATCCCAGACATTGTTCAATCTGTCTGGCTCTCTGTAGCCCTCATCTCACAACTGTGCTCCACAGGCACTCTAGCTTTCCGCAGCCTTGTCTGGCTGCCCCCTTTGCTCTGGGGTTACCACAGCCTTGGGGCCCAGGTGGCCATAGCCATGCCTGGCCTTAACTCTCCTCCTCGGGGTCTCAACCCTCCCGCTGGGCTCAGGCAGCCTCAGCCTTACCTGGCCTCCAATTCTCCACTCCCCTTCTCAGGGTTGGGGTCAGTACACCCCCAAATGCTGCACCCTCTCTGGCACCAGGGCCCCCATGCTACCATGGAGCCCCTATGAGGCCTCCTCCAACCCCTAATAGCCTCACCCAAACCACTGGTAGTAAACAGTAAACTATCAACACAAACTCAAGCCCCTTGGCTATAGCATTAGTCCAGACACATCAAGGGTGCTCTATCCTTTCCTCAGTCTTGAAGCTGTACCTGCAGTCTAGCCTCTCATCTTTGTCCAGTCCAACAGAGCTCCTTCGTCTATGGCTGCTGGCAAGGAACTGCCTCTCTGGCCTCAGCCTGGGTTTAAATGGGAGCCAGCCCCTGCCCCTTCCGGTCAGCTGACTCACCGGTTTCCCTGGCAACCTGCAGCTGTGCTTCTTTATTACTACTGTGGCAGCCCTGGTAACCAGCAGCTGGGCTTATTACTTGCTGCTCTACAAGTAGCAGGTACCTCAGTGGCCTGCTACACTCACAAACAGCATGTCTCAGCTTTATAAGGTCTGCCCCCTGCTTTTCTTTCAATCTCTGTTTTCTTAACTGCAAATGTAAAAATATTTACATTAAGTTTCAGTAGCACCTGATGTAACTCCATACCTGTTAGTGCTATCTCAAAATGGCAGGTTTTTTCTGAAGTCTGAAATACTATTTTCATTTAAAATTAATAATGTAAGACAAGCAGCTGTCTAGGGGTCATTAACAAGGAAAATATAGTTTCTCTAGCATAGAGCATCAACGATGTAATCCAGCAGTTTGGCAACTCAGCATTAGGATGTGATATATATTGTCCATATGAGCTGCAAACTCCCAAGAGGAATTCCTAATTTCCTAGTGAACGCCGCAATTTTTGCTACCCCTTTCAAGTTACAAGCATACTGGATGGTCTACCCACCCCATGAGTAATCTCTTGGGCCACTTCTTATTTCCTTTGCAGTGACTTATAGTGATCCTCCTTGGTTGTAGGGACACATGCACCACCCCCCAACTGCTGCCTTTAGTGCAATGGTCAGATAGCCTACTTCCCTTTCCTAGGTATACATCACTTCTATACACATCCTTCTCCTTTGGGGTACAGAAGCACTATGAGACATAATTTTAAATACCATTTTATTTTAGAATTTATGGGAATTAGCACTCCTAGGATGCTTGGGATAGTAATTTTGCATTTCTGTCCACTCTTTTTCCCTCCTCCTCATTTTGTTCCTATCCTTGCAAAGCTGACCATAGTCAGAATTCAGTTTCTTAGAACTTTCTGAATGTTGATCCTCAACAGAATATCCAGAATATCCTGTTCCTCCTTTTTCTTTAGTTTGCAAGCCACAGGAGGAAGGAAGGGAACCATGTCAGGTAAAATTATTATTTCCTTATTATGCACACAGATATATTGTATTAGATAATGATTGTGTTATAAATAAAACTGTTTTATAATATTAAGTATTTTGCCAGTGTGAATTAACTTCAAAGCTATTCCACACAGTTCAATTTTTTCTATACTTAATGGTCTCCCTAGTGCAGTTTTGAGGCAGTGTAGATATTTCAGGTCTCCTTAAAAAGCCAGCAGCTGCTCACTCAGCATTTTCATATCTGCCTAAGTGAATTCATCACTCCCCAATGTATAATTTAGTCATATTGAAAATGTCAGTGTTCATGGTATAAATGAAGTGTATGATTATTGATTTTCAAACACTTTAAAAGTGCATCTCTACAATTGCACTGAAGTACTTAGGAATACAGTATAGTCATACAGTATGCTTAGTGATAACGTGGTATTCCTTACACTTTTAAAAGTATATTTTCCCTGAACAGGCATAAAATAAAGAGTTCTTTTTACAGCTAGAGTCCTTGAGACCTGAGAGCTGGGCAAAATTCTTAGTTTTAGAATCAAAGTTAATTAAGTTACTGTAGCATCCCTTATTAAAATATGGAACCAAAGCAACTGACAGTGTTCCTGAAGAGCCAATGCTCTGTTTTCTCCAATAGGTAAGAGGTACAGCACAAAGAAACAACAGTTAATTAGTCTTCTCAGTCTTGAAAAGCACTTGATTTTGTGATAATAACTAGCATAGTATTAATGGGCACGTATAACAAAGTCAACATTCCTTCTAAAACTCAGTCTACCAATTTACTTAGTTTTAATCTATGCTTCTGATGTTTGCCACCTACCACATATGTTACAGGTAGTATTCAAAGTGATGTGTCACAGTGGGATAATCTAGTTGTAAAAAGTACAATTCTTAAATAATCCCCAATTAGAATAGGTAAATACCTCACAGTGCAAACGCACATAAGTAGCATCTTTCCCTGCACATGGGATATTCATGAGAAAATTATAATTACTTCAGATGTAGCCACTGTTTGTATTTTTTCAATGCTTTTTAAAGTGATATAGTGGAAGTTGTATTCAACTTCCAAATGCCAAATAATATTGGCTTGAAAATTATGTGGCTTGATTGGAATGGGCTGGGTAGATCACATGTTGGGGTTTTTTTTATTCTGCCTCAGTAATTACTACTTAGTTACTTCCATGAGGTACAATCATACACACAAATATAAAATCGTATTTCAGCAATTTTGTATATACGTAAAATAAGTTTGAAATCTTTGGTTGTAAAAGATCATTCCAATAAGTCAGTTGCCCAAGTGTGGGCCACAAGAGAACAGAATCATGTTAACTGATTTTGAATTTTCAGAAAATAGCTTTATATATATGGCCTTCGTAATCATGTGAAGGTGTGACATTCTTTACTTATGCAGCCACAATAATACTTCCACTGATGATCCACAAGTACATGTGTAGCAGCAAGGAATGTTTGAAGCCATCACTGCCATACATGATAACTCTGTGGTCTATACATGCCCTGAGTCTAAGTTTAGTGCCTTAATAACTTAACTTAAATTCCTCTATCTCATTAAAGTATTGACAGTACATGCTTTGCTTTACTAAATACAACATTTTGGAATGTGAGTCTTCCATGAAACCATTGTAGCAAAAGACCTATAAATGATTGTTTCTGCAGCAGCTTTTCTACATTGAACAGGTGAAAAGCAGCGCTTTTTGTAATTGAATCAGTCATATAAATTGATTTTTATACACAATAACTGGAAATCTTACAAGTCATTTCCACAACTGATTCTGTTCTTATAGACTCAATCTTAAGGATCTACTCTGGTGTTATGGATATTATTACATGAATGTACAGAGCTCTAAAATGTCAGAAAAGTAAATAACATGACATTTTGGATTAGTTATTAAAAGAGTTTGAATGAAACTTTGCTGTCCCTCCAGTCCCAAATAAAAAGCAAGAATAGAGGTAAATATCTTCTGATTAAATTTGCCCTGGTTTATATATGTTTTACTTTCTTTGAAATATCCTTCTAGCTTTACCTGCATTGATTAAAAAAACAATGCTCTGAAATAAATACCAAAATGATTGAACAAAATAAGATTATCCCATTTTGCACCCGATGGAAAAATGGAGTTTATGGATGGAATTGGTTATCCAAGAGCAGCACAAAATTTGCAGCCCCAAAATAAGCAATGAATATTGTGTCTTTAAACAAACTTTGTGCCCTTCCCATCTTAAAACCACATTCTCTTTGAGAGGTCTTTTAACCTAGGGACAGACTTTCAAAAAGCCTGAGCCTAAATTGATTTGTCCTTTTCAGGTTAGTCTGACCTGGCCAGGTTGAAGTGGTTTGTAACCAGACATTCTCTCTAGACTGAGGAAATTCAAGCACATGCCTTCAATGGCTCAGGCTAGAAGCCGGGGTACACCAGAGCAACCCGCTCTTTCCATACATAGTGCTGAGGTGAGGAGTGGCGTGGCCAGGCCCCAGCAGGATGTTCTGATTAGGGAGGTCTGCCTGCACCATCCAAGGCTTTTCCCCGCTCGCTGCTCAAGTGGCAAGAGCGTTGCCAGACCCCGGCTCCCAGCTAACACTCTGAGATGGGTACGGGGGGTGTGCAGTGCATGCATTTGCTGATGATAGGAAGCTTTTCAATCTCCCTTCCTGCTTCTTTATACTGTCTACAGTACACTGACAGCCAAGCGAGCCAGCATGAGGGCTGAAAATAGTGTTTACCACCCCATCAACAAAACAATGGCCTCTCTCCATTAGTTCAAACTCTTCTTAACCAGCTTACAAGCTGACCTGTTGATTAGATCCAAAAAGCCTTAAGCTATCCCAGTGAAATTGGAGATGCACATATATAGACACCTGTCAGCATTACCTAGCATACCACATGCCTAGCATCTGTAGGGCTGGGGTCTCTGCTATGGGAGATGGGAGGGAGAAGAAGATTCCTGCATAAGCAATGAGCAGCAGAGGGATGGATGGGGTAAGGCGGGGGAAACCAGGTAGACCCTGCTGTGCCTGCAGTTTCTGCCAGAGCTCCAGCCAGGGAGCGGGGGGGGGGGGTGGCAGCTCAGCTCTGTTGTGGAGCAGAGAGCCCTGCCCAGCCCAGAAAGCATGTTGGGATGCTGGGGAAGCCTGGTTTATCTTAAACAAGCAAGGAGAATGGGAAAGACATTGCATAAACCTGTTTGACCTAAATCAGTTAAGTCTCATGCTACATTAAACGAGGTTTATCTTAAACCAGCTTCAGACATTTTTAAACTGGTTTATGTGCACTGAACAT
The DNA here is from genome assembly GCF_052110815.1 of Crocodylus siamensis. Taxonomy (NCBI): domain Eukaryota; kingdom Metazoa; phylum Chordata; order Crocodylia; family Crocodylidae; genus Crocodylus; species Crocodylus siamensis. The sequence continues at coordinate 158,841,338 of NC_143397.1, read as the reverse complement.
CTATTCTATTACAGGTTTAAACCAGTTTCTGATCACTTCAACTATTTTATGTGTAATGTCTTTCCCTAGCCCTAAAAACTGTCTTGTAGCTATTCTTCCCACTTCCTGGAAAAAGGAAAATGCCTGTCTATACTGGATCAGAAAATGCATCAATGGGTGCTGCTACACCTATGTTTTAAGGCCCCTTTACAATGTTCCAATCCTTTTACCTAGTATAAAGCTACTGGGGTACAAGATCAGAATTTTTAATCAATGCCTGAAGCAGGAAAGGAACCATTGGCACAATCAAAAGTAAAAATCTAAGATTCAAATGCTGTTTCTTTTCATTAACATTCTTAGTTATGTTGAGCAAACACAAGCATGTTAGAACACAAATGTAATTATGCTGGCTGTTTTAATCACAAACAGAATATTTTCAAAGTGATGCCATTTCAGGGCTAATTAGTCATAATCATAATCATTCAAGGACTCTGAGAATATTAGTTTTGACACCATTGCATATCATGGTTCTTAGGTTATTTTCATGGGCAGATCTGGAATTTTGAAAAGGGGGAGGTGCATATGGTGTGGCATATCATCTCATATAGCACAACACATACTCTTAAAGAGAAACTATATGCTTATTATTATGCTAGGGGGACTATCATTATGTTATTTAGTTTATAGCAAAGCAAAAATAAATATAATCATTGGAATGTGTACTAATTTGCTAGAATATATATAAAGTTTTAAAAACACAATGAATTAGGCAAAAAAATAGTCAAAGGATATGGTATTATTAGTCCTATAGTCATTATGGTTAAATGCAAATTCAGATTCATAAAACAAAATCTAGCCTTCTGGGTATCTTGATAGTGGCTCCAATACTTCACTGTCAGCTATTTTTATACCTGAGTTAATATTACCACACCTGAGTTAAGATTTTTAGCTGAAGTTAATGTAGTCTACAGGGCTGTAAAATAAAAAATAAACATTACCAGGAATGGCTAAGAGACAGGAAAATTACAGAAGAAAGGACAGCTTGAACAGTGGAATATAAAAACCATTAAAAGAGAATGGGGGTCATGAACACCTGTGGAGTGGAAAGAGATTAGTAAGAATCTGGGGGGTGGTAATGAGTCATGAAGTCAATGGACTTGGTGCTTTCTGAATAGAAATGCCACTGCTCCTCCCAGGAAGTTGGTTTTAAAGTTTGGGTAGAACAGGTATTAAACTGGGGGGAAGGCGGGTCAACTACACCACTACATCCCTGTAGATCCATCTCTTCAAGGCAGGAAATACCTATAGGAAAAGGACAAAATAACCTGTGCCATTTTAAATAGATTTTGGTTTCTATGTAAGACTACAGAAGAGGGAAGTATTGTATATACTGAATCTGTGATTATATCAGAAGACATCATTGGTTTTGCTGAACTCATTAGGCTAGCACATTGCCTACGGTACACGTATAGTGCAGTCTATTTCTGTTAATGAAAGTGCAACACTTTTCCAGTCAGAGAATCAATATGAAAATAAATGGTTTCAACATCCAGCTTTCTATATAGTGTCACATTATACATGCCTATACTTCATTGGTAACTAATTGGTAGAACTTTTAGTTAAAGGTATGATTTTAGAGCAGTTTGGAACCACATATTTTATGCCTTCAGACTATAGCAGCTGAGGTCATTTACTGTGGGCACAGGCTAGAGCCCACAGAAGCCAATCAAAAGACTCTAAAACAAACAGTATGAAGTACTACAAGCCATTTATGCTTTATAAGAATGTATATAAAAAAGTTGGAATTACAGACTATCTAGAATAAGTGCTTTGCCAAGTCTTCACTTTAAAAGAGAAAATCCCAAATGTATTTTATAGGCAGACAGGAGAGTGATAGGAATAATCACATTACATCATATCTAGTCTACTGCATTGATGTAAACCAGGCTTTTCTGTCCGCTAATCCTCTGCTGCATTTTGTTCTCTACTATGTTGTCTACTACGTTATTCAAAATTGTATTGAATGAAGCATGAGGTTCATATAGGGAGTAGCTTTTGCTTCATCAGTGTAACTAATTTGTTTTTCAGTTGCAGCTCCTTATGAATATTTTCATGTAATATGAAAATATTGACAAACTTTCTTCTTTGCAGTGTATTCTTGCCAGCAGTAAATCATTCATTAATGGGCTTTATAAGCTGGGAAAAACAAAAGCAATACATTACCGCCTTATATTCATATTTTAATAAATACTATTTGTGAACTCGTTAAATATTACACCTTGTTCTTTCCTGGGGTGTGGCATTAAGCCCTCAGGGTCTCAAGGAATCCATTTCTAAGCACATCAAGGAGAACAATGTGATTAGGAACAGTCAGCATGGATTCACCAAGGGCAAGTCATGTCTGACCAACCTGATTCCCTTCTATGATTAGATGACCAGCTCTGTGGATGTGGTATACCTCAATTTTAGCAAGACTTCATGCAGTCTCCCACAACATTCTTGCAGGCAAACTAAGCAAGTATGGGCTGGATGACTGGACTGTAAGTTGGATAAAAAACTGAACCATCGGGCTCAAAGGGTAGTAATGACTCAGTATCTAGTTGTGAGCTGGTATCAAGTGGAGTACCCCAGGCATCGGTCATGAGGTCAGTTTTGTTCGATATTTTCATCAACTACCTGGAAGATGGCATAGAGTGCACCCTCAGAAAGTTTGCAGATAATACCAAGCAAGGGAAGTTTAGGTTAGATATTAGAAAGAATTTTCTTACTAGGAAGGTAGTAAAACACTGGAACAGGTTAATCAGAGAGGTTGTGGACAAGGGGTGGGCAAAATGCGGCCCAGGGGGCAGATGCGGTCCTCCAGGCCATTCTATATGGCCCACAGATTTAGAAGATTAATATTAATCTGCCCTGGGCTGCCTGTCATGCGGCCCTCAATGGCTTACCAAAACTCAGTAAGTGGCCCTCTGCCCAAAATAATTGCCCACCCCTGTTGTGGACTCTTCATCCTTAGAGATTTTTATGACACAGCTAGACAAGGCCTTAGCTGTGATGATCTAGTTGGGAACGGTTCTGCTTTGAGCAGAGGGATGAACTAGATGACCTCCTGAAGTCCCTTCCACCCTAATAATCTATGATTCTAAGTCTCTCCAAACTGAATGATTCTCTATGGCTGAATGTGACTCTGGCTGTATTGTATAAGAAATTGCTCCAAAACAGTCAAAACTACTAGAGTATCAATTCACTTTTCCATCAGTGATTCTAGCTGCAGCCATTACCAAGACCCAGTATTCCAAATAGCACTGGAAAGTCAGCATATAATGATGTAATCTAACCATAAGTGACTAAACAAAAATATATTAGCATTAGTCCCTTACAATTAAATTACTATCATTTTCAAAGAAGGTACCTTACAGTTACTTCTTTGTGAACAGAGCTATGGAAAATGTATATAATTAGTTGCCTATTGTCCACAGGTTGAAGCATAGCCTATAGCTTGTGACAAATTTACTTTTCAAGAGTTTGTTTGTAAGAGCTTTTCATTTCTTAGATCTTCTTTCGAACTCTACCGCATTCATATTAACTGAATAAAATGTGATATTTTTCTTTAGAGCTCAGAGGAAGTTCTTTGGCCAAAAAAAATGTTTGTTTTATCAAGGGATAGGGAAAATGATTTTTTAATCAAACTCTTTTCATCAAGCTTTTATGAAAACATATGAAAAAGAAGCCCTTCTTTTCATTTTTTCATCCACATCTACAGGAAAGTATGTCCAGTTCTCAGAAAGCAAGAGTTGGTCATCAGCAACCTAATAATTAGAACTTCCTTTTTAGAGATGCAAAATATCACTTGAAGACTTCCAGTAGTGACAGATACAGTGGCAACTTCTGTGCACCCCTGCACTGCACCAGCCAAGGCAGAGGTTGGTGATTATTGTAAATATTAATTTAGTTGTGCCTCATTATTTAGAAACCTGTATTTCATAGGCATATTACCAGAAACTTGGACAATTTAATTACCAATGCTATTTAAGCTAGTCTGTAAGCACACATTCAAATCATCCAGGGCACTCCTACCAGATTTGTTTTCCTGAGAGAAAAATTAACCTGTACAGAAGTTCAAACAGAGAAGCAAAGTATCTGCAGTGCAGCTGGTAGGCTGACAAGAGTCCCTAGAGCACACAGCCCAGGGAGGTTTCTCAGCTTTTTTTAATCTTATTTGTTTTTAATGCATGTAGGCAGGGATCATCAGTGTCAGGGAAAGTGGGGGAGAGGTCTGTGCTGTATGGAGTCCACCAGCCCATGCTGGGTTGGAGTCTAACTAATGCTGGGCAGGGTATGCTTGAATACCTCCTGGCACCCAAGTGCTGAGGTGTGATTCAGGCAAGGAACTCGCTGGGAGCAGAACAGGCCCCCAAAGTGCGTCAGTACTGGGCGTTTCCAGCCCCAAGCACTCAGGGCTATGTTCTGCTCCCTGCTTGGCTGAACACACCTGCCCCTGTAGGAGGGGAGGAAGCAGCAGTAAAGCACAGTGGGTGCCTGTATAGAAGTTATTTCACCTGAGAGAGATTCTCCAGGGACCCACCTCACTTAGGTTGTTCCCAAGTTATTTTTCTCCCAGAGTAGCCACTTTTACTCCAAGAAAAAAAAATCTGACTTCTTTACACTCATGGCTTCTCCTGAGAGATCAGGGACTCTCCCTGGAGAAAATGCATGTCTGAATGACTGGACTTCATCTCAACTAGTTTGTAGGTATATTACCTATCTGACTTCCAGTTTCTCATACATTTACTTTAAAAAAAAAAAAACCCAGAAAGCTCCCTGGGCTGCATGCTCTTGTCAGCCCAGCATCTGCACTGCAGGCTCTTTGCTTCTCTGTTTGAACTTCTGTACAGGGCAATATTTCTCCCAGGAAAACGAACCTAGGAGAGTTTTCCTAAATGATTTGAATGTGTGTTGGCAGACTAGCTTAAGTAGTACTGGTAATTAAAGTATCTGAGTTACTATGGAGATACTCTAAGCCTGCAGAAAGCTATAAATCATTTCAAACTTAATTGAAAATTTCTAGGGACAAATTCAAAAAGCTTGGTCATTATGGCCAGAATGTGTTTTTGTTCTTCCTGCAAGTGCCCAAGGAAAAGAGAAAAAAAGTTTTAAAATTGAACTGAAAGTGCAACTTAGTGAATTGATGTGTGTTACTGCTTGTTAGTATTGTAATAGATGTTAGGACTGCTTTTTGCTTTGCTTATGCTTTTGAGAGACACTTCCATGCATGTTACTTGGATGTATAAAACAATGGTAAAAGAGGAGAAAAAGAGGAGAAAAAAGCAAGCAGTTTTTTTTTAATATATGCAGTGCTATTCCTCATGAGGATGGGTTCTAGACCTTTAACATAACACGGTCAAGGAAATTGGAAGGCAGTGATTGCAAAGTCCTGAAAATTAAATAAAGATAATGGGCACGAACTGCTAGTGTAAAAGTAAACAAATTGATTGCTCTTATTTTATAGTGGCTGAGGAGTTAGCCCTGTATTACACTAAATGAAAAGATTTTGTCTTGACTTTGATTTGAGTGGATTAATATCTCTGAATGGATTGGAGACAAATGAATATAAAGATCCAGTCTATTAAGCTTAGTTTTTATCCAGCTATGCAATTTAGAAGCTTTTTGGTATAAAATACTAATGGCGGTCAAACACGCCAGGCAGGCAGCCATGAAGACCAAATGCCAGTATTTATTCACTTGTATCAGTAGGGCAAACTTCCTTAGGCCACCTTGTCTATTTTGTCTATTTACCTTTACATTGTTGTATTCCTTAGTATAATTTCACAGAATACATGTAGGTTTGGCTCTATAAACATAAAGAAGTTAACTCAGAAATTAAAGTAAAATGAAATGTGTGGGATTGTCCCTTTGTTTACTTTCTTACTTATAATAACATTAACTTTTGTTTTCTTTTATCCTTTAATCTCTTCTTGCCCATAGATTTCTGTTCTTTATATTGCTGGAATGAACTGCTTTTTGAGGGATTAAAAATCTAAGGAGTGTGAAGTACAGGTTTGTCACTCATGGGCTACTACTTGTAACAGTCCCCAAATATGCTACGTTTAAAAATAAGCTAATTCTTGAGAGTTAAAAAAACCAATTAAAGTGTCATTCCTGCCTATTGGATCTGGGTTTTGCAAGCCCTAACCTAGTGGTAGATGTTGCTGAACCTGAATTATGCAATAGGAAAAGTGTAATTTATTTTTCCATTCTAATCTAGCCTGCTACTCCATGTTGAAATACTGTGCTTTGTGCACTGGGTCTTTCACTGTGAATATTTTCTGGTTCCCTAGGACTTGCCAACCTTGTTAGATAACACTGTGAATGTCATGAAGGATGAGGAACTGCTACACTGAGGGAAATGAAGGAAAATTAGGGCCAGCTGGGATTCAGAACTGGTTTGGGGAGATTCTAGGATCCAGGTACTGCCTTTCCAATGTAGCTATGGAGAAATTCATGCTGACAGGAAGCAAGCAGCCAAAGAAGAAACCTTTGTACACTGAGTTTTTTACAGTTCTGATTGGACTTCCTCTGTCCTATGCTGATTTGTTGTTTGCTACAAACACTTTCCCAAATCTTTGCTAAAATCTCTTTACCTCTGCTTGAGTCTGCATCTTCCCATCCATTGTCCTCTTCTCCCCTCATTCCTTCAAATGCCCTTTTCCTTTGTTTTTCTTTCCATTTAGCTTATTTCCTAGAGACCCATATACCTTTTCCTATACACAGAAAAGCTAACAAGACATTTTCTGCTGATCCCGTTGTTCAGTCTGCTTGTGCATTATGCCCCTTTACTCCCTAGCTTCTAAGTGTGGTACCCATTTGCATTGCAAACTGTTTCGGGCAGTGGCTTTCTGCTACTCTGTATGTGCAGTGCCTTGCTCACAGGATCCGCATTCGTGGTTGTCCTTACACAGCAGCAATAAATCCAGATACTAATAATGATAAAAACTCAAATGAGAAGACCAAGTTGTGGATAGGATTTTGAATATGTTTTCTATTCCTGTAAAGTTTAACTTCCTTTAGAGGCATCTGCCATTTAAAATTATAGTCCAATAGACTGACTTTTCTATGGTTCTTCACCTTACACTGACAAAGCTACGTGAGTCTTGCCTGAAAACACAATCATATCTCAGCTTCACTTTCCCACAGGGCTGCAGTTGATGCTGTATGTATGACTTGTTTACCTTTCCATATGAATCTGCCTTCCTCGAGGTACAGTAGCTACTCCTCTCCCTCATCTCTCTGTCTTTTCTTTCTCTCCACTTTGCCCTTTGGGTCTCTACTTCTGTTAACATGCTCATTACCAAGAGCACGCTTATCCTGGAAAAACTGTCTTTTGCATGTGCATACATAATTTGGAGTGTGCCAAGGGCTAATATTTGACCATGATATAATACAACTGGGTTATTAATGTTAAAGTTGATGAAGAATATTGTACATATGGCAGTTAGCATATATATTTTTAAAGAATAGCTTGGTATATAGACCACAAGTTTTGTTTTGGTTTGGTTTGGGGTTCGATTTTTTTGGGGTAGGGAGGTTTGCATCTCTCAGCTCTAGAAAACTGGAAATAAGAATTTGTTTGAATGTCTGCCACTCTGAGCTGAAAATTATAGCACTGGAGAAGAACCATGCATAAATAGGCAGCTAATCACATTTTCCCACAGGAACCTTATTTCTGTCCCATATATAGAAGAGCGAAGGTCAAGGAAAGTAGTTTGCCTTAGAAATTCATAAGTAAATTCTTGCATGAAACCAGTGCAACTCACATGTGAGTTATCGTCACTTTGAGACTACATTTGTAAATGCTTTCAGATATTTGCCCTGTCTGTGCTTGAGGTGCTTCTTTTTTTAGTTCATTGCTATGAAGTATTCATCCCATTAAAGAATGTAAAGAAACACTGGTAAGGAAGATATAAATGTTGCAATGAATTCCAAGACTGTGCATCCCATATAAAATAATATATATTTGTTCTACCTAAAGATGTTGTTAACAAAACCATAATGATATTTACGCACTAAAATAATTGCTCTGTTTCTGTATACAAAAAGTCATACGTTTAACAAATTATAACATGACTACAGCTATAAAATCCTATGACTCTAAGCATATTCCTAATATGGAGATGTATTAGTTTGTGTAATAAATTTCTAGGCCAGCAGAAAAAGCTGTTACCTCAGACCTTTACAGTTACAGTTACAGTGGACAAAATACTAGAAATTAGGGCTGTGCGTACCTTCAGGTGCTGATTCAATTCAGAGGAGATTTGGCCTGCTTCAGTGACCAAATCTCCAAATCTGAATCGAATCAGGGGACCAATTAAAAGGTCTGAATTGATTCAAAGCTCTCTAAATCAATTTGGAAAAGATTTGGAGAGCTTTGGCAATTTGGACAGTCCCCACTGGTTGCATCAGGGAGCTGGACCCAGACTCCATGTCAGTAAGTAAGGGTCAGGGGAGGGCGGCTGAAGGAGGGGAGGGGACCATGGGGGGACCCCTGTCAGGCCCTAGCCCCTGCCTGCTCCCCCAGGCATCCCCTGACCCCCAACCACTCTCCCAGCTCCCCATAGCTGCCCTGACCCCCAGCTTCCAGTTTTTAAAATAAACCCCTACTCACCAGGTGCTGCTGGGTCAGGGGGGTGATCCTTACTGTCCTCCCATTGCCCCATGCTGCACTGAGGGCTCTTTCAAGAGCCATCTGACCCCTTCCCACTGTCCTGGCCCCCCTCCCAATGGGTGCCTTATCCATGCCAGCTCCCAGCCCTTAAAAAATAAAAAAAAAACCCTCTGGACTCACCAGCTGCTTCATTGGTCTTGGGGCTTCTGGGGGGCTCCTAGAAGAGCCCCCCATGCAGTGCATGGCAGTTGGAGGCAGCAGGGATCACTTCACCTGCCCTCTCCCCCACCATACAGTAGCTGGTCAGTCCCGGTTTTGTTTTTTTTTAAAGGGCTGTGAGCTGGGATGGGTGGGGCAGCCATGGCAGGGGGCTGGGAGAGTGGGCAGGGGTTGCGGGATTTGTGGCAGAGCCCTACATTTGGCATGGGGCAGTGGGGATCACCTCCCGCTGGGCAGGAGCCAGTAAGTGGGGTCTTTTTTTTTTTCAGAGCCAGCAGCCATTGAAAGTGGGCAAGGGATGAGGCCTGCATGATTTGGAGATTTGGCTGATTTGGCAGCAGCTAAATCTCTGAATCTGATTCAGCCAAATCCAAATCCAAAGCAAATACTAGCCACTTTGCACACGCCTGCTACAAATGATATGGGTGGAAAATTCTGCCCTGGCAAGGAGATGAATACACTGATATATTCTAGTCTTATCTATGCACAAGTTTTACTGCTTGACTCTATGACATTGTTAAATATCACAATCCCCTATCATGAACCTAGTTATATTGTTATAAACTACAAGGTTTATAATGATATAGTTATTCTCATATGAAAAGGGTAACAAGCCATATCAGAATAAAAATGTATATACTGATGTAAGTGCATCCACACTCACAAATCATGCCTCTAACCATCATAGTTGTTTTGCCAGTGTAACTGTGTGTTTCTGACTTCATGATTTTAACTAGAAATGAGAGTGCTGCTCTGATCCATAAAATCTAAAAATGTCTTACTGTAGGATTTAAGGAAGCAAAAACATGCTACGCTCAGCCTTTTTTCAATTATAGTGATTTTATATACACACACATATATATTATATTTATTATTTATATATTTATATATATATTAAATATACATATTAAAAAGCAAATAGTGGTTGCACATAAAAACATGCCATTTTCCTTTGATAGTTGTGTAATATTACCTCAGTATTATCAGTATTACCTTATCATTCCCATCTCTAAATATCAGAAATACTGAAAATCCCGTGATAATGATATCAAGTTACCTAAGGCATTATTAGAATATTTCTCCAGTTCAAATACTGCATAAGGAAGAAAAAAAAAGTGCACTCTGGAACTCATATGAGTCATTTTTGATTTTCTGGTTTTAGACTTTCTTTGATGCCTGAACAGTCTCAGCGATGCTTCTTGGAGGTTGTTAGGTTTATAAATAGTCATGAGAAGCCTATAAAAGGATGATTCTTTCTCTAAGGGTGCTGACAGACATGCAACTCCCCCAGTCTATCTCATGGTGCTTCACAGAAAGCACCATGAGTTAGACTGACCCTCCCAACCCAACAGACATTTGCTGGAGGGTAGGGAATCAAGCTCTATTTTAGAACCAATCCAACCGAGGAGCTGACTTTTCATGGTAACATGCTGATAAGCTTGTAGGAGAAAAGATGGTTGATTGATGAATATTTGATACTTCTCCATATACTATAGACAGTGGGGTGACAGACCAAAGTCTGTATTGCTTTGCTTGTATCCTATTGTCAAGCATTATAAGAATAGTAATTGCTACAACTAATACTTATTTTATGTTAAGTACTTCTATTTTTACAGCAGACCAGTGGAAAATAGTGAATGGAGGGTAGTAACAAGGGAGTGTGTTTGGGATTTGTAAGGATAATTTGTTGTGTTTTCCTGTTCCTGCTTTAAAAGAGAGAGAGGCAGCTGCAGAGGAACTCCAAAGAATGACAGCAAAATGAAGATGACCAAAATGCAGAAGTTGCAGGCATATATTTTTGTTGTGTGGGCACTTAAAAGAAACTATATGTGCATGAAATGTAACTTTTTACCAACCAGAGAAAATACAATGTGAGGGCCTTCAATGGGGAGTATACTGAAGTTTAGAAGAGAAGTTGAGATTGTGATAGAAGGCTGGAGAGAATTGGATGCACATACAATTGAACAATTGGAGATACTTACAAAACAAAAAGAAATGAAGGGCAGCCACTAGAAAAGGATGGTGATTGTTTTCATGGGGGAGGACTTTAGTTAAGCATTTGATAATGTGCCATGTGAGAAATTATTACTGAAGCTGCAGAAGATGAAGATTGGTGGAGAAACTGGTAAAGAAAGGAACTAGCTAAAGGTGAAAATGTTAAGTGAAAGCATTGAAAGTGTTAGATTGGAGGGAGGTTTCTAATGTGAAGTTTTTCAAGGATCAGCTTTGGGACTGATCTAGCTTTATATTTTCAGTAATAACCTTAGGTGCAGAGACAGGAGGGTGCTAATAAAATTTGCTGAAGGCAAAAAGTTGAGAGCATGGCCAATCCAGAGGATGATCAGGATATCTTACAGAAAAAACTTGATCTTGAGTATAGAGTAATACAAGTATATTAAAATCAATAATGCAAAGTTTTGTATTTGGCGACTAATAACAAAAAACTTTACATCATAATTTGTACAAAACTGAACGCAAGGATGACTTTGGTGTAATGACTGATGCCAGGATAACTGCGAGTCACAAATGTGATGAAACCATGAAGGGAAAACAGGATTTATCAGAAGAGGTATTTCTCTTAGAGATAGGGAAGACATTGTGAGATACCATCTAGAATCCTGTGTACAGGTTTAATCACTTGCATTTGGCTAAGGAACTTAGTAAGAGAGACACTGGGGACCTTGGAGTCCAGGATGGGTGGTTGTTCCTTAAGGAGAGGATCCTCCGAGATCAGAGGGAGTCAGTCCCAATGTGAACCAAAGGGGGCAAGAGTGCTAAAAAGCCTCCTTGGCTCAGTAAAGGCATCCAGGAGGGCCTGAGGGCAAAAAAGGGGGCATACAATCAGTGGAAGCAAAGGACAATCACCAAAGAGAATTACACCTCCGTTGCTCATGATTGCAGGGAGGCAGTTAGGAAGGCCAAGGCAGAGACTGAACTAGGGCTGGTGACCAGAATTCAGGATAACAAAAAATCCTTTTTAAAATACATAGGAAGTAAGAAGAAGGTACCAGGTAATGTGGGGCCCCTTCAGGATGGGCATGGCAATCTTGTGATTGCAGCAAAGGACAAAGCTGATCTCTTCAACAAGTTCTTTGCCTCCATATTTCTGAGCAGGGACCAAGACAACTCTCTAACTAGGATTATGAACAGGCTCAGGGGACACAATGCCAGGCCTAGGGTCATGGATGATCTAGCTAGGGAACTCATGGAGAGGCTAGACATGTATAAATCAGCAGGTCCGGATGCTCTTCATCCAAGGGTACTGAAGGAATTGGCAGAGGTTATAGCAGCTGTATGAGCACTCATGGTCCTCTGGCCACGTCCCAGAGGACTGGAAAAGAGCCAGTGTGGTCCCCATTTACAAGAAGGGGAGAAAGGTGGACCCAGGTAACTATAGGTCAGTTAGTCTCACCTCAGTCCTTGGGCAGACCTTTGAGAAAATTATCAGTGAACACATTTGCAGGGGCCCAGCATGAGAAGTAAAGCTCAGGGGCAACCAACACAGGTTCACTGCAGACAGATCCTACCTGACTAACCTTGTTGCCTTTTATGACCAGGTTACAAAGTCCTTGGATGTGGGCGTTGAGGTGGATGTCATCTACCTGGACTTCAAGAAGGCCTTTGACACTGTTTCTCACCCCAATCTCATAAAAAGCTAGGCAACTGTGGCATTGATGCCTACACAGTCAGATGGGTGACAAATTGGCTCTATGGTCGCACCCAGAGAGTGGTGGTGAACAGGTCATTTTCAACCTGGAGGGATGTGGGCAGTGGAGTTCTCCAGGGCTCAGTCCTTGGGCTTGTGCTATTCAACATCTTTATCAGTGACTTGGAGGTGGGCATGGAAAGCACGCCATTTAAATTCATGGATGACACAAAGATGTGGAGAGAAAAGGACACACCAGAGGGGAGGGACAGAATCCAACTAGATCTAGGTAAGTTACAGAGGTGGGCAGATGAGAATAGAATGGAATTCAATGCAGATAAGTGCAAGATGCTGCATCTAGAGAGAAGGAACCTGCAACATATCCATAGGGTGGGGAACTCCCTTCTCAACAACACAGTGGCTGAAAGGGATCTTGGAGTCATTGTTGACTCCAGGATGGATGTGAGCCACCAATGTGAGGAAGCAGTCAGTACAGCTAACTGCATCTTGTCGTTGCTCTACAGATGCATCACCAGCAGGTCCAGGGAGGTGATCCTCCCTCTCTATGTGGCGCTGGTCAGGCCATAGTTGGAGTACTGCATCCAGTTCTGGGCGTCGCACTTCAAGAGGGATGTGGCTAACCTTGAAAGGGTCCAGAGGAGGGCCACTTGAATGATCGGGGGCAGCAGGACAGGCCCAATGAAGGTAGACTAAAGGGCCTGAATCTATTCAGTCTCAACAAGAGAAGACTGAGAGGGGATCTGGTGGCTGTCTATAAACTCACTGAGGGGACCAGAGGAAAATAGGTGAGGCTCTGTTGCCCCGGGCACCACCTGGGATAACAAGGAATAATGGTGGTAAATTGATTGAGAGTAGGTTCAGGCTTGATATCAGGAGACATCACTTTATGGTTAGGGCTGCCAGGTTCTGGAATCATCTCCCAAGGGAGGTGGTGCTCTCCCCTACCTTGGGGGTCTTCAAGAGGAGGTTGGATAGATATCTAGCTGGGGTATTATGATACCAGCACTCATTCCTGCCCCGGGCAGGGGGTTGGATTTGATGATCTATTCAGGTCCCTTCCAACCCTAGAAACTATGAAACTAAGAAAGAGGAGTGCAAAATGGAGCAGTGGAGAGAAGAACTAGGAGAGTGACTGGGGAAAGAAACAACCATAAAGAGGAGATTTAAAAAAAGTTTGTTTAGTCTGGCAAAATGGAAGCATGTATATGCTAGAAATGGGAAGATTGCTAAATCTTCGAGCAATGAAACTTTGAACAGTAATGGAGCAAAATAACTGACTACTTTTAAGAGAGCTTGTAAAGAAGCTTGTGTGTAGTGGCTAGTATTCTCTTTGGACTTGGCCGATTCAGGGGACAGTGATTCAATTCGGTGATTCACATCACTGTCCCAGATTGATTCAGCTGAATCTCCAAATCAACCAGGCCCATCCACCTCAGCCCACTCTCCCAGCCCGGCAATGGCTGCCCTGCCCACTCCAGCTCCTGGCACTTTGAAAAAAAAAGCTTCAGCTCACCAGGTGTTGCTGGGAGAGGGGACGATCCCCACTGCCCCACACTGTGTGAGGGTTCTGCATGAGCCTCCAGCCTCCCCACAGGTGCTCTGCCTGGACCAGCTCTGGCCCTTTAAGAAAAAAATGAGAAAAGCCCCAGACTCACCATTTCTGCTGGCGGGGGTGATCCCTGCTGCCCCCCACTGCCCCCCACTGCATGGAGGGGCTCTTCCACAGCCCCCTGAGGCCCCAAGGCTGCTGCAGGAGTGGTGAGTCCTGGGACTTTTCTTGGGTTTTTTTTCTTAAATGGCCAGAGCTGGCCCAGGCAGGGCACCCATGGGGGGGCTGGGGGAGCAAGGGGGGGTCAATGGGGGTGGGGGGTTGTGGGGGCTGGCAGGGGTTCCCCCATGGTCTCCTCCCCCCTTCTCCCACCCCTAGTACTTATCAGCTTGGAGTCTGGCTGCAGCTCCCTGCTGCAGGCATTGGGGACTGTCTGAATCATCAAAGCTCTCCAAATCTTTTCCGAAGATTCAGAGAGCTTTGAATTAATTCAAACCTTTTAATTGGCCCCCGATTCAATTCGGCTTTGGAGATTTGACCACCGAATTGGGCCGAATCTCCTCCAGATCAAATCACCACCCAAAGCTTCGCACAGCCCTACTTGTAAATTTATAAAAGGGGTTATAGTACATGGTGTCTGCAATAGCAAGGGGCTGGACTCAGTGACCCTTCATGTCCAGTTGTATGTTCTTATACATGCTGTGCACTGAAATATGGAATGATTTGTTTGAGTATAAACAAATCTTTCTGTATAAATTAAACCTGTAGTAATATAAAATAAAAAACAAACAAGCAAGCCAGCATTTAGCTTTGTTTCCAGTTAACCTTTAATCCAATCAACCCTTTTACAACTCCTAAATTGTCAATTTAAACTTATATTCCACTGACATCTATTGATTCTTAGGCTATAGGAAGCATGTTCAGCATCCAGTCTTCTGGCTCTTCCCATGAATTTAGCAGCATTTAGTCAGAAAAAATCTTGTTCTCTTAATGGGAAAATATTGTTATTGTGATCCAAAGCAACTCAGCATATATTTTCTGCATACAACTAAAAACAAAATGCCATGCTTGTTATGCCCAGGAGAGTCCACATTTATTGTTGTAAAGATAAGTATATTGGATGGCAGCTATTTTGCTGAGTGGGGGTATCAAGGTGACAGATACATTGCTTACCTTGCTTAAGTTGGGCAGTGTCCCCTATTGTGTTTCTATTGCCATAGTTGTTAAGCACGTCTATGGAACTTAGGTCTCCACAGTCCTGAGACAATGGGCAAGAATATTATACATATGTGTGCACACTTCAGCCACTGTCCAAAGGCTGAAGTGTGCTTATTTGAACTTTTTTTATTTTGGTTTAGTGATTTCACCCAGACTCTCTCTTTATTTTTTTTAAAAATAAATGTTAGTAAATGCAGAGGAAAAAATTGTTGGTCTGATTTTAAGAATAAGTAGTCGATACTCAGTTGTGGGTAGAGTGCAACATCTCTAAAATGACCAATCACAACATAGCCCATTGATAACTTGGAGACCTTTATTGATGCACAGTGAGTGTGTCTACACATCAATTTGATCTGGGAGCAGTTTACTCTTGAGTAAATGCTCCTGAGCAGGCATCTACACATGCAGGGAAGTAGGAGCACATTTGCTGCTCCTAGTAGCTAAATGCTCCCCACTTCTGGGGCCCTGTAATGGACCCCTGCCACCACCAGGAGGAACTGGAGGCTCCGGCTGCAGCTGCCTCCAGGCAGAGGGCATCTTTAAAAGGCAGCCCCATGCCCTGCTCCCTAACCAGCCGCTTCCCTGTCTGGAAGCAGTGTGCACTGCTCCATTCAGGTTCTGCCCTTGGCAATGATGCCCAGTGACCTGGGTTCCTGCTGGCTACTTTGCTGGACCTGCTGACCCACCAAAGTTCTTGAAGTTGCATTTCAGAGAGACTTCGTGTGCAATGTTATTAATAAAACTCAGTCCCTCAGACACAGGAAAACAAAATATTTTTTAAAAGTGCAGCATATATGTGAAAATTAAAAGCACTGATGAAGAAAACACAAACCAGTATGTTGATATTATTCTTGCTGTGATAATATACTGATAACATTTTATCTGTGTAAAGAAGAATTTCAAATAGGGTTATTTGTATTACTTACATTTGAGAAAGGAGATTAGTATGATTTGTTTTATTTTGTGTTCCCTGTAAGTCATGGATTTGAATGACAGAGCAAAATGTAAATAAAAGGTCTGGGGGGTGGGTGTTGGAGAATGAGCATTAATGATCAAGGGACAAGAAGTAATAAGGAATAGAAAATGAGGCTGAAACAGGAAATAAAATATGCAAGAATGAACAGACAACAACAAATTATAGCCCCTGAGCACATTCTTTTTGTCTGATCAAGGTTTCTAACAAGTAATACAAAGAATAAATTATAAGAGAAATATAGAGCAAACTATGGCAACATAACCAATTATACCGTGAAAATGGATCATAAAAATGATCAAAGTGAAAATACAGTGACTTTTTAAAATTCATTTTTACATAGTATCATTTGGTAAGCCTTCTCTCAAGATTTATCAGAATAAGTTTCTGATTCAGTCAACATAAGTGTACATATTCAGGCAACTTACAGTGAATCTAGAAAGTTGGTAAATCCTTTTTTCAAGTACCTTATGTAGCTTCCGTGTTATATAACTGTTTCTTAAAGTACAATTGAGCTTTCAAATCTGACTGTGCAAAATAGTATCCATTTACTGTGTGCTTGTAGTCAGCTATGGTTACCCCAATTGATTTTGTTATTTTTGTTATCCTCCAGAGCTAGTTCAGCTAAAGAAGAAAGAATCAATACTGCTTAGAATCCCCTCTTCGTAATGCCATTAGTTCATCTGGTTGGATGGTGTGTTTTAAAGAATTTCCAACATCAGATGCCCAGTAAGTGGATCTGTCACTTTTTAAATTAAATTTCACAAAATTTTCATAGGAAATAACAATTAGGGGAACTTGTATTTGTTATTCTTTTAAGTCTTAGTTTTATGTTGCACTCATAATAATGGGGTAGGTAAGGTGAGGTGATGCTGCTTGTAAGTTGCATGCCTGGACACCATCGCTAGAGTCAGCCTCCATTAAACACATAGATTTCTGTAGTTTGTAGTTGCAAAGAAAAGCATTAAAAAAGAAACAAAACAAATGTGATCTGTCTGAGTTTACAAGCAACCTAAATGAGTATCTCTGAAAGGTTTCATTCTCCCGCATATATATTAATGGGATTTAACTGCACAATACACTGTAGTGATTGGATCTGCTAACACTACCTCATTTAAGAATTTTGTAAATAGCATAACAAGCATACAACATGCCTAGACTGCCTATAAACACATATACAGTCCAGGTCCTAAAGTAAGTATTGAGGGGGTCTCTTAAGAAAGGGGACCTCTGGTACCTCTCTTGGTGAGTGAAGGAAGGCAGTTTGAACTTGCACTCATCTGTCTTGGGGGGGGGGAAGAAAGATGCTTTCCATCACCCCTACTTCTCAAGGCAATAATATGGAACCAGAGAAGGCTTGTTTCATGGTACGTTTTCAGTTGGCCTTAATTCAATCCTGGCCCAAATCTGAGATGCCAGAAACCTCAGGTGCTGGAGCTGGCTGCCTTCCCCTCAGGGGCTGTGCTGCAGGGGAGGGAAGCCCCAGGCATGGAAGGCAGCTAGCTCCGGGCCTGAAGTTTCTTTCTGGTGCTGTGCAGCCCTGGCAGGGAAGACAGCTGGCTGCAGCATGTGGGGCTTCCCTCCCTGTTGTGTGAGTGACAGGGACCACTAGCAATACAGGCAGCCATGTGGAGGCTGCGCCCACACTGTGATGTGCAGTGCTGGACACAGCCACATCCTGCTGGGGACCTGTGCCCTGAGCACCCCACCAGTTGCTCCTGCCACTGTCTGTCGGGGCTGCACACCATGGAGGGCATGTGAGGGGTCTCCACAATCCCCACTCTCCCTCACACCCACATTCTGCCTACCCCAGCTCCACGGTGCCACCATCCCCAACCCCATGCTCCATGCTCCCTCCCAACTGCAGTCTCACCCCTGCTACTTCCCTACCTGCTGCCCAGAGCTAGTAGGAGACCAGGGAGGTGAGCAAGTCCTGGGGGCTGCAGCAGCAGCAGCTCCACACAGAAGCTGCGGGCTGCCTAGCTGGGCTCTTTCACCCACGAGGGTGGAATCTAGGCAATAGGGTATGTTTTGGGGGCAGCCAAACTTTCAGAGACTTTCTTTCCTCTCCTTAAGGAGTTTTGTCTCCAGCAGCTGCCACAGTACTCTCCCTGCCAGCCCCAGCCCTGGGGCTTAGATGTGCCCAGGGCCCTGCATCCTTCCAGTCAGCTGACTGAGGACAGGTGCTAGGGGTGTTAGTCTAAGCAGATGGCACTGGCAGACAAGGTTCTTTGTGTCAATCTAATTTGGTATCTTTTAGCAGACAAACTGAATAGTTATAGAAATATATCTTAGCAAGGTTTCAGTCCCTGGTGCTCATATAGACATTGAAATTCTGATACACTGCAACCTGTCAGACATCTGACTCCCCTGGTACCTCTCCACTTTTACTAGCTACATCTCCCTCTCCCCCCCACACCGCAGCCTGTTCCTCACCCCTGACGCCTCCATTTCTGTTTTCATTGACTAGCTTTCTTGCCTGCATTGTATGCCAGCCTGTGGCTTCTTTACTATTCCTTCCATCCAAGAAAAGCACACACACCAACTGCAGGTGCTTCCTCAGCCTGACAAAGGGTTTTTCAACCTGAAAGCTGGCATTCCAGGCAGCTAAGCTGAGCTCAACTGGAGCTTCACAACTCCACTGCAACCAACAATCCTCAGGCCTGTCAAAGACATGACTGGTCTGGGCTTTCCCCAGTCAGGACTGTGTGCATGCATGTTGTATCTAGAGGTTATGGCCTCTCCTACCTGGCTTTCACCAGAGGGATCCTTGGTCTTGGCATTTCCTGGGGCTGCCACACAACCAGCAGTTCCACCAGGCCTCCTGACCCTGCCAGAGTGCAGTTTTAGTGGTCATGCCCGGGACGTGGGGCCTTCTCCTTCCCCATAGCCCCAACCCATACCTCCAAGTTCATCCTGGCATGGAAGATCAGCAGGGACCTGTTCTTTCCCTGCTGGCTGGTGATGCAGTGAGTGCCCCCTCCAGCTCCGAGAGCAGGGCATTAAATGGTTTTTAAAAAAAGGAAATAGGTACGGATGGAGTGAGGAGAGGGGCACTCACTCCGTCAGCACCTGAAGCTTGGGGAACCCCAACATCAGGAGGTTCACTTTCAAGAACACCAGCTGCTCCACCAAACCAAGACACAAGCAAGTGCCGTGGGGTGTCATTACATCCCCAGCAATGCTAAACACCCTCTCACTCTGGGTATGGAGGGCTGCACCCAGAGAGTGGTGGTGGATGGGTCATTTTTGACTTGGAGGGATGTGGGCAGTGGGGTTCCACAGGGCTTGGTCCTCGGTCCCGCACTGTTCAACGTCTTCATCAGTGACTTGGACAAGGGGGTAAATAGCACCGTGTTCAAATTTGTTGATGACACTAAGATGTGGGGGGATGTGGGCACGCTAGAAGGGAGGAATATGCTGCAAACAGACCTAGACAGGTTACAGGGGTGGGTGGATGAGAATAGGATGGGATTCAACACGGACAAGTGCAAAGTGATGCACCTGGGGAGGAACAACCAGCACCATACCTACAGGTTGGGGAACTCCTTTCTTGTCAGTGCAGAGGCAGAAAAGGATCTTGGAGTCATCATTGATTCCAAGATGAACATGGGCCGGCAGTGTGGGGAGGCAGTCAGGAAGGCCAACCGCACCTTCTCATGCATCCACAGATGCATTTCAAGCAGGTCCAAAGAGGTGATACTCCCCCTCTATGCAGCACTGGTCAGGTTGCAGCTGGAGTTCTGGGCGCCATACTTCAAGAGGGATTTGGACAACATGGAGAGGGTCCAGAGGAGGGCCACTCGCATGATCAGGGGGCAGCAGGGCAGACCCTAAGAGGGCAGGTTACAGGACCTGAACCTGTTCAGCCTCCAAAAGAGAAGGCTGAAGGGGGATCTAGTGGCCTGTTACAAACTAGTCAGCGGGGACCAGCAGGCATTGGGGAAGTCCCTGTTCCCCCGTGCACTACCAGGAGTGACCAGGAATAATGGTCACAAGCTGGCAGAGGGTAGATTTAGGCTAAATATAAGGAGGCGCTACTTCACGGTCAGGGCGGCTAGGATCTGGAACCAACTTTCAAGAGAAGTGGTGCTGGCTCCTACCCTGGGGGTCTTTAAGAGGAGGCTAGATGTACACCTTGCCGGGGTCATTTGACCCCAGTACTCTTTCCTGCCATGGCAGGGGGTCAGACTCGATGATCTGCTCAGGTCCCTTCTGACCCTAGAAACTATGAAACTATGAAACTTGCAGCACTGGCTGGTGGACAGGACGTGTTCCCAGGCAGCCATTGCCAAATCCAGCCACATCTGTCTGCAGCTTGCCCAGTAGGCCAAGGGGTCACACAGCAGCTGCTCCACATCCTCAGTGAGATAGGCAGCCTCCAAGGCCTAAGTGCTACTTGCCTGATGGTGGGGTCTAGTACCTCTAGGCCCCACCATGGAAGCTATGCCCATTGCCCAGATTGGCAGCGCCTGTGGTGGAGGAGAAGACTGGCTGGTGGATGGCATGCTAGCATGGGACAGTGGATCCCCCTCTCTTTGACACCCCGCCGCTTCTGCCGTTCTGCCACCAGCAGCTCCAACCACTGATTCAGGCTTTGGCTGTTGCATATGCTGCCCATTCACCCTCAGATAACACATGGTGGTCAGTACATGGACCATACTGGACCGCAAAGGATCAAGCCATTTCCTGATGCCCTCCTTCAGCTGCCTTACCAGTGCCTGCGCATCTGTTGACAGTGGCTTGCCCCAGCCAGGAACATTGATCCCCTGGAAGCTCTCCATTTGGCTCTGAAGTTCCCTGGCTACAGGGATCACTTGGCTAAGGAGGGCAGTGCCAGCAGTGAGGGTCTCAGTAGCCTCAAAGAAGGGCTTGAGGGCCACCAATATCTGGGAGATGTTATCCCACTCATTTCTGTTAAGGGGGCCACTGATCCCAATCTCCCCAGCCAAGGCCATTTCACTTCTGTTGCTCCACCAACCTCTTGAATGTCACATATGTGGAGTTCCACCAAGTCCCCACATCCTGCATTATTTCGTGTTGCGGGATGTTCAGCTCTGCTTCTTTGTCCTGAAGCATCTTGTCCCCCTTGATGCTCTGGTGGAAGTAGTCTGCCACCTTCCTGCATTTGGAAATGAGCTTGCTGGTGGTGCTGGTGCCATCACTGGCAGCCCTGTCCCCCTCCAAGTCATCCCTGACAATGAGGTGGAACTTGTGTGCCACACAGCAGATGCCAACAAAGTTGGCATCATGGACCGCCTTGACCATATTGGCCCCATTGTCCGTGGCCATGAACCTGTGGGTGAGCTCGCCCTGCCCAATGAGCCACTGCTGCACTAAAAGGTTCCTGGCCCCTATGATCTCTGTTGCTGTGTGGGACTCATCCATCAGCTCAGCTTGAAGTAGAGCCCACCAACAGCCTGACTAATCACACCACTGCCCTGTGAGGGAGAGGTAGGCATGATCTCCACCCTGGCTGCTTCAGATGTCCGAGGTGAAGTATAAGGCTACCTTCAGTCCTGCCTCACACAATTCCTCCCTCAAGTACTCCCTGCATGCCTCATACAGGGAGGGCACCATTGTTCTGCTGAAGGTGGTGCATGCAGGCACTTGATATGAATGAGCCTCCAGAACCCTGGCCGCTCAACTAAGGAGAAGGGCTGACTATCCAAAGGAAGTATCTTCCCAATGTTCTGCACACCCCACCATACACACATACGCCCCCGCACTGCCATACATACAGACCCTCATGTCCACACCCCATCACATACCCCAGCCACCCTCCCCTGACACAGACCCCCACAAAGCCCAACCCATCTACACCCCACATAGCCACACCTGCATGCTCCCTCACCCCCCACACCTATCCAGCTCCCACAGGCAGACCCACACCTCCCCCATACCCCACACACCCACACATGCACAGCCCCCCACAAACCTATACCCACCCCTACAATATATAAGAATGAACTTCCCCCCCAAACACACACACACTGGGGCATTGGCTCAGGGCCCTGTGCCCCCGCAAGCTGGTGATGCAGCTGGGAGCCATGTGGTGGTGGAGTGGTGTGGAGGCAGGAAGGCAGGGAAATGGCTGGGTGTGGGGCAGGGCTCCTGTGTCCTGTTGCTGGCTCCCTCTGGATGCTACTGCTCTTGGCTCCTGTCATCTTTGACAGGCAGCTAGGAGCAGATAAATATTAATTTTTGAAATTTTGCGGGGGACCCGGTGGGCCAGACTGAATGACCTGGCATGCCAGATTCAGCCCACGGGTCATATTTTGCCCACCCCTGGTTTAGTTGCTGTTGATTGTCAAAGCGTGCATTCCAGTAAGGCATAGAGACACAACATTAAGTGTCCCAGGGTCATTAAATCAAAAATAAGAAAGGTACATACAGAATTTAAGTACATCCATGGATGGGCAGCAGCTGAGCACAGGCTTTCAGAATCCTGGTGAGGAGCCTAATTCCTTCTTGAGTTTCACTTTCAGCCACCAAATCATTTTTCAGGTCTTGCCCAAAGTGCCTTGCTCAACTACAGATTCCATTTATTTCCTGTTGTAGCTTGATTTTATCATATGTATTTGTTGTCAGAAATCATTTGTTAATTAATCATTTTTGGAAATGAGTACCTCCCCATTTTCAGCAGGAAGTTCGGTCAGACCAGCAGAGTGATGTCCAGCTCCTGGCAAATGAAAAAATGTGTATGTCATACACTTGGATTTTAGGAAGGCCTTCAATATGGTATCTCATCCCATTCCCATAAATAAATTAAGAGGCTGTGACTTAGGTGATCACACAGCCCAGTG
Organism: Crocodylus siamensis; assembly: GCF_052110815.1. Classification (NCBI taxonomy): domain Eukaryota; kingdom Metazoa; phylum Chordata; order Crocodylia; family Crocodylidae; genus Crocodylus; species Crocodylus siamensis. The sequence continues at coordinate 158,818,268 of NC_143397.1, read as the reverse complement.
GGTGGCAAATTGACTTAGGGGTTACACTCAGAGAATGGTAGTGGACAGGTTGGTATTGACCTGGAAGTCCTTGGACCTGTACTTTTGAATGATTTCATCAGTGACTTGGATGTTGGCATGAAGTGTACTCTGTCCAAGTTTGTGGATGATACTGAATTGTGGGATGAAATGAACACACTGGAGGGTAGGGAACAATTGCAGGCAGACCTGGACAGGTTGAAAAAGTGGTGAGAACACAATAGGATGCAGTTCAACAAGGACAAATGTAGAGTGCTGCACGTAGGGCGTAAAAATATCCAGCACACCTATGGGTTGGGAAATGACTCTCTCAGCAGCACAGAAGCAGAAAGGGATCTCAGAGTCATAGTGGACTCTAAGATCAACATGAGTCATAAGTGTGACAAAATCATCAGCAAAGCCAACCACACTTTATCATGCATCAGCAAATGCATGACTAATAGAACCAAGGAAGTGATATTTCCCCTCTATGCACTCTATGCAGTCTATGCGGGCATTGGTCAGACTGCAGTTGGAGTACCGTGTCCAATTTTGGGCACTGTACTTTAAGAAGGATGTGGATAACCTCGAGTGGGTCCAGAGGAGGGCCACTCATGTGGTTAAGGGTTTCCAGGCCAAGCTCTATGAGGAGAGACTAAGTAACCTGGATCTCTTCAGCCTCTGCAAGAGAAGGCTAAGAGGGGATCTTGTGGCTGCCTACAAATTCATTAGGGGGGCCCAGCAAGGAACCAGAGGTGATTTGTTCACCAGGATGCCTCTTGGGGTAACAAGGAACAATGTTCACAAACTGACAGAGAGCAGATTTAGGTTAGATATCAGGAAGAACTTCTTCATGGTGAAGGTGGCCAACATTTGCAATGGGCTTCCAGAGGAGGTGGTGCTCTCCCCTACCTTGGGTCTTTAAGAGAAGGCAGGATAGGCATCAAATGACCCCAGCACTCTTTCCTGCCCAGGCAGGGGGTTGGTCTCGATGATCTGTCGAGGTCCCTTCCGACCCTAGCATCTATGAATCTATGTGGCTAGGCATAGAAGGCCCTTGCCCCTTCTCATGTCTCATAGTTGTGTAAAGGAGTGTGCTTGAAAAAAAGAAAAGAAGGGTGTCTGTCTCTTATCAATCTTCAACCAGGGGGAGTTTAGGGAGCCAGTTGGCTTTAGCTTTCCTATTCCTCTAAATTAAAGAGTTGCTGGGTGTCCATCTGGTTGCCTTGGCTTAATTTCCTGAGCTTGACAGATTTGTCTGGTTTGGGAATTAGGAATGGATATTTCCCTTTGAACCAAACTAACAGGGGGCTGGAGACTTTCTCATCTTCTGCCTAGAGTGATTCATTGAGATACACTTAAGGTTAAAATGCATAAGATTAGCAATTTTAATGTTGGTAGATAATATAGGAAAGTTTAGTTTCTTACAATTTGACTAGGACAGAGAAAAACCAAAAGGGTCCAAACATTTAATCTGAAAAGAAAAGGTGAAATCTTAAGTCTTTCTAGACTTGGGCCCCCAAACCCTTCAAACTTCCTACAGAATAATCAAAATCTTTGTTTTTCTATAGTATTGATCCTTATTGAGACTTTCTATTGAGACAATATAAATAATAGTAACAAGCGGCACCAATTTAGGAAAATGCTTTATTTAACACATCTGCAATGAGAAGAAAACTGAGGAAATACAGGTCTCTACATAATAAAAAATAAGGTAAGAAAGTCCATAATTTAGTCCACCAGCAAAATCTGAACACAAGTCATGGATTCTCACTATGGGGGCAGTGGAAGAACGTTACAGAAAATTTACTGACAGAAATCTGAGGATTGCGCTGTATATGTATTTGTGTTTTCTGCATGCAGCTATTACTGTATGCTTCTACTATTTTGTAGATGAAATGTGTTTTAAAGTATAGCAAATCATAGCCCTTACTATTTCTCTCCATGATTAGAAAACTAACAGTGCGAAGCCAGGCTCTGAAGACTCCACTAGAGCTTTTAGCCGCAGCTTTTAAATATAGTTTAAGCTCTCGGCTACTTGTTGAGTCTGTGGGAGTTCAGAAGCAATGCTTGCTATATTCCAATTGTAAAGTTAACCTTTGTATCCCTGTACCACTGGTCCACCATTATACAGTATTTTTGGTTTGGATATTTTAAGTATCCAAGCAATGATTATCCACTGGTCGATCACTTGTACACTTATTTATCCTCTCATAGACTCAGTTTATATTGGATGTAAAATAGTATATAATCTATGTACTCATGTTGCACCATTGTAAATGTCTACATGACACAAAAATCATTGGAGAATCACACCATCATTACGCATCTAGAAAGAAGTCTTCACATTGTGTTAGAACTCTGTAAACCATCATCTTCTCTCTCAGATGTCCTAAAGTAGGATGTATTGTTGCTATTTCTGTGACCTCAGTGCAAGAAATGATCAATAGCAACTACGATCATTGGTACTAAGAAAAGACAAAATGGCCCAAACAGCTGAGGATGCAAATTACATTTCGGCTTTTGGGGCAAATTTTCTTTAGCAAAAGTTCTTATAAAAAAATCTCTTCTATTCAATCAGCACTTGTTTGAAGATCCCTGCTCTCAGGGAATAAATTACAGAGACTCCAGTCACCTCATGGTTGCAAACATATCTTAAGCTTCACAGCTGGCTGCAGAAGTTGCTATTGTGATGAGTGACCCCCAGCTCCCAAAGTCACATCCCTTTCTCTAACTATTTTCTAGTTTTACTTCTCTTGCTCCTTTTCCTACCAGCCAGTGTCTCCACATCTTTCTCCCCCTTTGCTTTTCTTATCTCTTCCACCCCTTCTTTTTATTTTTCCCCTCCTCATATATAAATCTAAGACTTCACTCTAACCGTCTTCTCCAACCTGCTTTTATTAAGCAATGCTGGATGCTTCTCAGCAAGACTTTAGTACAGTTCAGAGAGATAACACACATTGCTCTGGTGGATAACATTTCTGTACACGGAAAAAAGACACAACTGTAGTTATTTTGCTGAGTCTCTCTGGCATTCCAGAGCACTAGCCACCAAAGACTCTTTACCCATCTCCAAGGGTGCCTATACACATGTTCCAACACATTCTAATTAGAATGCATTGGAGCAGACTCAATTAATCAACTCAAATAATTGAGTCTGCTATGTGGTCTAATTAGAAGATTGTAGCATTGCCACAGCATCATGTGTATAAGTCTCTGCAGATTTAAAAATGGCCACTGGAGCCATTTTTACTCATTGAATGAGCTTTACTTAAAGCATCCCCTGGCCATTTTTAAATGCACAGTGACTTAATACGTGTGAAGCTGCAGCATTCTAATTAGAGCAGCTCTCTGGGAACTGCTCTAATTCAAATACTCTCCCCCAACTCCCAAGTACATGTAATGGCACTCCAAATGTCTGCAGATAGAAACACTGTAAAATTGCATATCGCCTTTCTTTCAGAATGAAACAAGTGCACTGAAATCAACAGTTTCTCTCTATCCAGAAGGCATTATCTGCAGAATCTTTTAAGATTCAATTTGAAGCCTGTGGGAAATGGCTGAAGTGCCAAAAATACATAGAAAGCACATTTTTTTCCTTAGGTCAGGTACAGACATTACACTTTTACAGGTATAAGTGATAAGAAACCAGTCTATACCCATAACAGAACCAAAGTTTGGCACACAAAGACTGGTTTAAAAGTGGTGGAACCCAGTCTATGATTTTCTCCCTCCCCCAATCCCCAAGGGTGAATGTGTCTTCTGTTTGCTACTGATATAACAATGCTACGTACAGAACACCACAAAACTTAGATCCATTCTGTCTTGGGCTTTTTGAAAGTTTGTACTTAGCCTCAATGTCAGATTCAGTGAGGGTCTTTCCCAAGCTTTCTCAATGCCTCATCTGAAGCAGCAGAAGCTGAAGATCAAATCAGGCAAGATTTAAGTGGTTCTGGTGAGAAGATAGAGGGAAACATTACAAAAATCTTGCCATTTTAGTTACATCCTTCACCTTCCAAAACTTCTGTTCTCAGACTGTTTTAATTATGCAGCTATTTTTTGTCAGATTTCTGTTATTTGATCAATGACAAGATCTTGCAAGATCTTTAGTCCTGTGGAATCTAACACTGAGCCTTAACTCTTATCATACCTCTCACCCAAATCCAGACCTGGACACAGCCTCCTTGGCCTACTGTCACATTTCTACATAAAAGCAAAATGAAAAGCTGGACCTAACATTTCTAAGAAATCTAGATCCTGAATTACTGAATCATAGTGTCCTCCCAGAATTTCAATTCCTAAAACTGCTTTGCTCTTTCTCTTCTGTCCTTGTGCTCCCATAGTCCACTGAGGCTGCAATGTTCCACTGAACATTACAGTATCATTAACTGCATGAAGTAAGACCTACACCTGATGTGTCTTGCACAAAAGGTAGCACCGAAGTACTTACTTAACAAATGACATCATTAGTTTGCTTTATTCCAAAACAGTAGTTCTCAACCTTTTTAGACATGAGGCACCCTTCCATAATTTTTGTGAATTGTGCCACACCCATTTAAAAAACAAACTTATTACAGTTCTTAACACCCTGGCAATGAGAAAATGGGATGGGCCAGGCAGAGAAGAGCTTGATCTTCCACTTATCTGCTTATTTCCTTACATTTTACATCACCTTTCAAAGACTTATAGCACTGCAGGGTGCTGCAGCATGCTGGTTGGGAATCACTGTTCTAGAACCAGTTCTGACATCCAAAATTCAGATTAAGATTTGGATTTTTTCAAATTGTAAAGTTTATACACAGAGCTCAGGTTTGGGCAAATACGTATCCTTACTCATTACGCCTTCTCTTTGCCCCTCACTTTGGCCAATTTGGGTGACCCCTCTATCTCCTGGTTTTCTTCTTGCTACAGGCCGTTCAGTCAGGTGACCTCACCAGATAAATTCCTGGGGGGTGGGGGAAGCGCCTTCTTTTTCCAGTGGGCATTTTGAAACCATCAAGCAAAGACCTCAGGCTGCTGCCTGAAGATTTTCTCTAAGTAAAAACCTGGAAATTAGTCTGGAGTTAGGACTGTTGTGTAGACCAGTCGTGTCTTAAAAGGATTTTTGCATCCAATTTCTGTAAAGACTTATGTGCTTATGTTTACTCAAAGTATATTCTGACTTCCTCATACTACCCCTACCCCTTCCTCTGATCAGTAAGGTGCTGGGTTACAGCATGCCTTCCTGTGGTGGAAGAGGGAGAAGAGTCTTTCTGCCCCTTTGATTGGCCAGAGAAGTTTGGCTTTTCTTATTTTCCCTCAGTTATCTGATACTATCTTTGGATGCCTTGGGATGAAAGAAGCACCCAGAAATATTACTGTGTGCAAAGCACCCTCAAGGTTTGCAGGGTCTGTGCACCCCAGGCTGCACAGAGTCCTACCAGAGACCAGTGCCTGGGTGGTGGCTGTGATACCTCAGGCTTGCAGGTGTTCTCCAGGAAGCGGGACAGCCAGCTGTAGGCTCCCTTAGGGAGACTCTCAAACAGTGGTTTTGGGCCTGGCACAGTGAGGTGGGTGGCTCTGCATAGTAGTGCCCCCCTCCTGTGCCACCACAATATGTATAAAAAGTATACGGTTATATGGAAATCAGCTCATTATTTCACCGTTATTTAGGGAAATGTGTTTGAAAATATATTGTTTGATGCAGACCTGTGTAATTTAAACTTTAAAATGAGTCATATGTGAAAGTCCATTCTGTAGCTAATACTTCCTCAGGCAGCTGCAGTTATTTCTTCATATTATAATTGCATTCAGAAAGATGTCTTCAGCTTGGAATTATTGTATTCTCACTCTGTATGGTGCAGATTGTTCTTGAAATTGATTATATTATTTGTACTATGTAGGTAAATCCTATATGCAAATACATGTTGGTAACCTTTGCTGAAATGTCTGTCTTCCATTGTTTCTGCTTAGAGAAAGAAATATTCTGTTAGTTACTAGATGAACCTGCGCTTTACTGTGGAAGATTAATTTTATTATTTTATTTTTTTATAACTTTTTGTCACAATCATCATCACCTTCACCTTATGGTTTATGCATCATTGCTTGCTCCAACTTCAAATCTTTCAGACTATTGTTTCCATCTGGTTTCTTCCCTTGTAGACTGTAATTGAAATTTTTGATATGGGTGAGCTACCAACCCCTTGCACTACCCCCAAACTGGAGGACCAGTACAGAGCCCCTTTGGCCAGCATTTTCACAGTTCTCTGGAGACTTTTATAGCACTTTAATAGCATAGCAAGCATCATTAGATGCACTGTAACTGGTATCTAGGCAACACTGAATCTTGAGCAAAGCTGTTACTGAATGGCCCATCATCATTCTATCACTATGAATTGCACATAGGCCAGGGGTGGGCAAAATATGGCCCGTGGGATGGATCTGGCCTGCCAAGCATTTTATGAGCTGGTGAGGGCTGTACAAGGCCCCCCAACAAATTGTGTCCTGCTCAGCCCTTCTGCCCATGAGCATGGGAGCAAGACACCCATCTATACACACAGCATGCTGCTTGTGTGTAGGGCTGCTGCAGCCCCTAGGATCTGCTCAATTCCCTGGTCTCCTGCTGGCTCAAGGCAACAGGTAGGGAAGCACAGGGGTGAGGCTGCAGTTGGGAGGGAGCCTGGAGCATGGGGCTGGGGCTGGTGGCAGCGTGGACATGGAGCTGGGGTGGGTAGTGTGTGGGTGTGAGAGAGATGGAAGGTTTGGAGACCCCCCACATGCCCCCATGGTGTGCAGCCCTGGCAGGCAGTGGCAGCAACAGCAGGCAGGGGGCTCAAGATGTAGGCACCTGGCAGAGTGTGGCTCTGGCCAGCACTGCACATCGCAGTGAGGGCGCAGCCTCCACATGCCTGCCTGTATTGCCACTGGTCCCTGCCACTCGCACAACAGGGAGGGAAGCCCCAAGTGCTGGAGCCAGGTGTCTTCCCTGCCAGGGCTGCACAGCACCAGAGAGAAACTTCAGTCTCCGGAGCTAGCTGCCTTCCCTGCTTGGGGCTTCCCTCCCCTGCAGCACGGCCCCTGAGGCTTCTCTCTGGTGCTGTGCAGCCCTGGCATGGAAGACCTATGGCTTTAGCATGTGAGGGTTTGCTCCCTGCTGTGCTAGTGCAGGGGCTGCACATGAGTGGCAGGGAGTGCCAGTGAAACAGGCAGCCACGCAGAGGCTGCACCCCTTGCTGTGATGTTCAGTGCTGGCCTGACCCATGCCATGCTGGATGCCTGCACTCTGAGTGCCTGCCTGCTGCCGTACCATGAGGGGAATGTTTGGGACCCAACCTCCCTCACACCCACACCCTGCTCCCACAACCCTCCACATCTACACAACCCCCCAGCATATCCTATGCCCCCACACACAGCCATAACCCCTCATAAATCCCCCACACACCCCCAAATCCTACCACACATCCACACACCCCACCATACATATCCACCATACACACATACCAGACACATACTCATACCACATATACCACACAGACACATACCCCCCACACACCACACATACCATGCACACATACTATGCATACCACACATACCATGAACACACCACGCACCCTGCCACGCACCATGCACACTCCATGTGCACACACCCTCCCGCCACAATATACAAAACTAAAAATTTTTAAATTATTATGGAATCCCCTCTATATACACTATGGAAGCACAAATCATGAGAAAAAAATTTTTGTAATGAAATTAAAATATGTTCTAGTAGGTGTTTGACTTTTACTGTATGATTTGTTTTTTTCCTGATTCCAAGATGGCAACCCCCACTTCCAAAAAGGAGTATTGCCAGAGGGCAAGGGGAAGGACTTGCATTGGCAAAGGCCAGGTGTTAGGGGGTGGGACTTCTGGCCTCAAGATGGTGATAAGGGGGTGGGGCAACTGTCAAGGGATGGGACTACCCATGCAGCCCTCAACAGTTCATTAAAACACATTACACAGCCCTCCACCCAAAATAATTGCCTGCCCCTGACATAGGCCGACAGATCTGGCCTCTGGAATAGGAGATATTAGTTATCAAGGACAACAAAGAGTCCTTTTTCAGATATGTGGGGAGCCGGAGGAAAAGCAAGGGCAACGTTGGACCCCTGCTAAACCAGATGGGGCAACTGGCAACTGACGCCCAGGAAAAAGCCAACCTATTAAATAGGTACTTTGCATCAGTCTTTCATCAGTCACATGGGATGCCCATGCCTGCTATGGGACAGGGAAATCTGGGTGAGGGGGATCCCCTACCCTCCATCAATGCTGACCTCGTGAACGAACACCTTGAGAAGCTGGATACCTTCAAGCTAGCTGGCCCTGACAATCTGCACCCCAGAGTACTCAAGGAGCTGGCGAGCATCATAGCCCAGCCCCTAGCACAGATCTTTGAAAACTCCTGGCGCTCTGGTGTAGTGCCCGAAGACTGGAAGGAGGCCAATGTGGTGCCGATCTTCAAGAAAGGGAGGAGAGTGGATCCGGCTAACTACAGGCCCATTAGCCTAACTTCTATCCTGGGGAAGATCTTAGAAAAGTTTATTAAGGAGGTCATCCTTGAGGGACTGGCCCAGGCTAACATTCTAAGGGATAGCCAGCACGGGTTTGTTGCGGGTAGGTCTTGTTTGACCAATCTCATTTCCTTCTATGACCAGGTGACCTATCATCTGGGCAAGGGAGAAGAGATTGATGTCATATATCTTGACTTCAAAAAAGCTTTTGATCTGGTATCCCATGATCACCTCTTGGTGAAACTGGCCAGTTGTGGCCTTGGCTCCACCACAATCCGCTGGCTGGGAAATTGGCTCCGTGGTCAGACCCAGAGGGTTGTGATTGATGGCAGTCACTCATCGTGGTGCCCTGTGACCAGTGGGGTCCCTCAAGGCTCTGTCCTTGGACCCATACTGTTCAACATCTTCATTAACGATGTGGACATTGAAGTCAGGAGTGGACTGGCCAAGTTCGCCGATGACACCAAACTTTGGGGCAAAGCATCCATGCCAGAAGATAGGCGGATGATCCAGGCTGACCTGGACAAGCTCAGCAAATGGGCAGACGAGAACCTCATGGTGTTTAACACTGAAAAATGCAAGGTTCTCCACCTTGGGAGGAAAAACCTGCAGCACCCTTATAGGCTTGGCAGTGCTACGTTGGTTAGCACTACAGAAAAAAGAGACTTGGGGGTCATCATTGACCACAAAATGAACATGAGCCTGTAATGCCATGCTGCGGCTAATAAAGTGACCAAAACGCTGGCTTGCATCCATAGATGCTTCTCGAGCAAATCCCAGGACGTCATTCTCCCCTTGTACTCGGCCTTGGTGAGGCCGCAGCTGGAGTACTGCATCCAGTTTTGGGCTCCACAATTCAAAAAGGATGTGGAGAAGCTTGAGAGAGTCCAGAGGAGAGCCACGTGCATCATCAGAGGTCAGGAAAACAGATCTTACGATGACAGGCTGAGAGACATGGGACTCTTTAGCCTGGAAAAGCGTAGGCTCAGGGGTGATCTGATGGCCACCTGTAAGTTTATCAAGGGTGACCACCAAGATCTGGGGGAACATTTGTTCAGGGATGACGAGGTCGAATGGTCACAAACTCCTGCAAGACCGTTTTAGGCTGGACATAAGAAAGAATTTCTTTACTGTCCGAGTCCCCAAGGTCTGGAACAGTCTGCCAGCAGAGGTGGTTCAAGCACCTACATTGAACACCTTCAAGAGTAAATTGGATGCTTATCTTGCTGGGATCCTATGACCCCAGCTGACTTCCTGCCCTTTGGGCAGGGGACTGGACTCGATGATCTCCCGAGGTCCCTTCGACCCTAATGTCTATGTAATCTATGAAATATAGATTTTGGAAGTCCAGGGAAACAGGAGGATATTTATTTGTCCCCAGAATTGGCCCAGTACACATGGTCACTGTTTCAGAACCCTCTGTTAAGCTTCAATAAAGACATGGTCTACCACTGGAGCATGACCAATGGTAGGCCCTCAGATGTCTCAGACCTTTGATGACTAGGAGGTGAGGGCCACTGCTGTTCAGCTCTCAATAATATGCTGCTGCTCTTCTGGTATCCTGGATTCAGTCTAAGTGTTTATGTATGTGTTGACACTCATGGTAGTTTTCCAATGATTGCATATCTGTTCCTTCTTTCTCTTCTTCTTATCAATGAATAAGAAAGCAAAATAACGTGTTGATAGAAAAATGCTCACTTGACAGCTTGTTAATGGTGAAGTATTCTGGTCATTGTTATTAACATTAGTACTGATCTGAATCAATGACTTTTTTATTAGCTTGTAATAACATTCAGTGCCATGCCATAGGTGTGTTTTACTTCTTCTGACCCAGCTTCGTTAAGCTAATAGATACTTTGTCATTCTGAGTCTCAAAAATGGGATTCCATTTACAACCAAGTATATCAGCAAAACTATGCATATATAAAAGTCAGAATGTTCCAGTAGAGTGCATCGTGGGATAACAATTGCAGCAAAAGAAGATTGATTGTGACATTTAATAGGTGCTAGAAGTGAAGTTCTGATTTACAATTTTGAATTGGGGGTTTGGGAGAAAGAAACAAAAAAAGGCTTGAATAAACTCTAACATTTAAGAAGATATAAAACTGTTCAGCAAATTCTGTTTTATTCCTTGAAATATAAATAGAATAGTCTTCTAGTGTCAAAAATGTAAGAATAATCTGTTAGCTTGTGGAAACAAAGAAAAATTGTTATTATATAGCTTTCTACTATAACAGAATCTATTTTCTGATAATGCCCCTTTTGGTGTTGGAGGACATGTTATGAACTAGTTATGTTTTATTGTTTGTTCTACTGTAGAAACATACATGATAGCTCAAGGAGAACACTTTCAAAGACAAGACTTCAGTTTCAATCCCCAGCACTTGATGACAGGCAATTTAGTGTTGAGTAACATAGACAAATGAATAATATTTTCAGTGTATTCACATGAAGCATGCCAAGTCTGCTATTATTCTGCGTAAGTATCATGAAAGTCTAGTGTAGATGGAGTTTAAATATTTATTAATGTCTGAAGTCCCTTCATCATTCTCTCTCTCTCTTTCTCATACTCTAACAGGGAGCCTAAGGCTCCTGTTACTTTAAGGGAGAAACAGCAGGAAGGAGATCTCCAGGTGGGGAAGGCTTCCTATTATGGGCTGCAGGAGAACATGTCCCCAGGGATTTATCAAGGAGTCTTTATAGCAGAGCGAGACATACTGCAGCAGTACATTAAAGCCAAACCTGCATGGGCAGCAGAGTGCCTATTGCAGTGCTAGTGGTTCAGTAATGGTACTGTGAGGTAGAACCCAACTTAGGAGACACAGCAATGCCACAGCAGCTAGGCTAGCAGCAGCAGGCTACCATTGAGATCAGTAAGCAAGCCTAATAAGGAACACCTGCAACCTATCTAGGATAGTCATTTAAATGGAAAGGGGCATGCCTGGGAGTTACATAAACCCAGGGCTTGAGTCAGGTCAGGCAGCCTAGCCCCAGAGGCCAAAGGAGAAGGAGCTTTCTTGTGAATTGGCTGGCTGGATAACTGAGACCCCACTAAGTCTGAGAATAGCAAGTAAGTAGCTAAGGGCTGGTAGAGGAGACTGAGACCTAGAAGCAAGAAAGAGTTCAAGACCAGGGACTGACATTCCACATAATCCAATTTAAGTGATCAGAAACTGGTTTAAGTGTGTAACAAAACAGATGTTCAGTGTATATTAACCAGTTTGAGATAAACCTGGTTGAATGTAGTATCAGACTTAACATCTGACTCCCTAGGTATCTCTCCACTATTCATCCTCCTTCTCTCTCTTCCCCGCCTGTCTCTCACCCATTGACTCCTCAATCTACATTTTCACTGACTACCTGTCTTATATGCATACCAGACCAGCCTCTGGCTTCTTTACTTTTCATTCTATCCAGGAAGAGCACGTACCAACTGCTGAAACTTCCTTAGCCTGATGAAGGGTTTTTGAACCCAAAAGCTTGTTTTCCAACTATTTAAGTTGGTCTAATAAAAGATATCAGTTTCACGCAAAGAACCTTGTCTGTATCAGACTTAACTGGATTTGTCTCAAACCAATTTATGCAATGTCTGTCCCAGACCCCTTGCTGGTTTAAGATAAACCAAACACCATCAGAATCCCAGCATGCTCTCTGGGCTGGGCAGGGCTCTCTGCTCCACAGCATGTCTAGTCCCACCCCTCTGTTCCCTGGCTGCAGTTCCAGAGTCTGTGGGCTGCTTCCCCCATCCCCACACCACTCCTTGCTAAGCAGGAATTCTGCCCTCCCCTCTGCCTTGCTGTGGAGGTATCTCCTTATTAGCCAGTAGACCATATGCTGGCTACTGTCCATGCTGAATCAACAGGTAGAATCAACAGGCAGAATCAACAAGTAGCTGGTAATGTCCCTCTGTTGTTTTCTTAACTGAGTGATAAACACTGTTATCAATTCCCTGTTGGGCTAATCATGGCATCCTGGTGGAGCCTGGCCAGGACCCCCTCAGCTCCATGCTGTGGAAGGAAGGGAAGGCTGCTCTAATGCCCCCCCACCCCCAGCTTCTAGCCTGAGCCACTGCAGGAATGTGCCTGCATTTCTGGGATGTCTGTCCGGTTACCAAATTGATTTGGCATAGCCAGGTTAGACTAATCTGCAAAGATTGAATCGATCCAGACTCAGGCTCTTTGAATGTCTGTCCCTAGCCCAAGAGTCAAACAGAAGGCTGAGACTTTGTGTTACAGCCAGAGTACCTGTGTTATTCTGTTTGAGTTTTAGCCAGTGGTTTGAGTTTGGGGCTGTGAAGGGGTCAAGGCCCCGGAGGGCCAGGGTCGGGCGAAGAATGAAGGAAGTGTGGTTGGAAGCTTGTCCTTTCCCGGAACTCAGACACGGCTGGGCTGGGATCGACCCAGAAGAATAAAAGGAGCCCACCTACCCCAAACAGGAGGAGGGAGAGGCTCCAGCCGGAGCCTACATGGGCGTCTGCGGAACCAGGAGCCACGGAGCTGGGAGCTGCGCAGCTGGCACAGGGAGCCACATGGCAGGGGGCAGCGGAGCCAGGAGCTGTGGAGCCGGAGGCGGCGGAGTCCAGAGACGCGGAGCTGGTAACAGCGGAACCGGTGGCAGCCGCTCCGGAGGGGCGCGGGGAGAGGGGCCTTGAAGGAAGGACCCTTCTCCGGTGGCTGCAGGCCATTTGGCCGCTTAAGAGGACCTGCGGGAGGGGAGGGAAGCCCCCACACACCCCCGGGTCTCGAGAGACAGGCAATGGGGGTATGGAGACCCCAGACCAACCGGAGCTAGCGGCACCTGGCCAAGGCCAGGTACCGTGAGGATTCCTCTTGGGTCCTGCAGGGTGAGGGCAGAACCCCACTGCAGGACTGGTGAACGGACAAAGGGGCCAGGAGTCCCTGCCCGACAGGGCCAGAGGTTATTGGGAGTGGGAAGAATCCCCTCCGCCCCCAGAGAAGTGGGCGCCGCCGTTGTACGGCCATTATACTACTTCGTTTGCTGTATATTTGTTACCTAGCAGGGGTTAACCCCCACTGCATGGGAGCCACCCTGACGAAGGCTACCCCGGAGGACCGGGTGAGGGTGTAGGGGAGGAGGAACCCTCAGGACCCCTGGACTTTGGAGACGAGGGACCGCATCCGGACTGCCAGCTTCCCCGCACGGGTGAACCCCCTAAATTACATCTAGTCATGGCAGGAGAGACCACCAGAAGCAGGAACAGATAGCTGAGTACCCCCTCTTCTCCAGGGGCCATCGAGGGGATACGTGGGCTCACATCAGGTGACACACCCCATCCCCTCACAGGGGCTATTGGGGATGCAGAGGTCCCAGCTGTGCCTGAGGGGCACATGACTTCCTTAAGCCTAGCCAGGGGTTGGGATCAAACAACAAAAGTAGTAGAGACAGGGCCAGGGGCCCAGTGCCTGAGCAGAGCAAAAACCAGGGTCAGGGACCCCTAGCCCAAGAAGGATGAAACAAGTGCCCAGAGTGATGAGAACCAAGGTCAGGGATTTGTAGCCTAGGAGGGGCAAGATCAGCCCAGAAGGGCAGAGACCAGCTGCCCAGTTGCTCAGCTGCCCAGCTCCCCAGGTGGGCAAATTCTGGGACCGGGGGCCCAGAGTGAGGGAGACAAGCACCAAGGGCCCAGAGATGTTGTTACCTGGCAGGGGTGAAGCCAAGAGAGCCAGACCCAAATTCATGGGCCACAGGGCAGAGACTTGCAACCAGAAGAAAGGGAAGCTGAAGCCAGGAAAACTGAAGTGTCCACTGCAGCTGAAATGGTATAGTAACACCTATGAGGCATGGGCATGGCTACAGGGGAGGTCAGAGGCTGTGAATAGCCCACAAGACAACAGGTTCCCTGGGGAGGCATGTATGTGCCAGGACCAACTTAGAGTGAAGACGGGATTGGGGACCAGTAAGTTCTGAGAGGGATTTGCTGGTAGAAGGATAGAGTGGAGCTCACTCTAGGACCCTTGGGCTACTTCCCTTTCAAAAATCAATTAGGAACATCAAGGTATGGCAGGATAAAAAGGAGGATGCACTAGAGCTTGAGCTGAACCGGAGCCATGTAGCCACCAGGCAGCATCACAGCCACCCCTGAAGCAGCAGAACTGTTACATTCACACAAACAGTGTCACCTTATAGTGAATCCTGTATGATTTTTAGCAATAGTTACACAATACAATCTAAGATGATAAATTTATCTTTAAAATTAGAGTAAGGAATATTTGGGATAAATGTGTACTAAACATTGGTGAATATTGACTTTATGACATCTTTTAAAATTCTCTAAATTGGAGATATATAAAGAATAACAAAAATCTATATGCACCCTGAACCATTTCATAATATTTATATGCATAATACTACATTAAAGTTAATCAGATATCTAGAACTGAACATCATTTAATTCTTATTACAGATATTTACCTTTAGACTGTCATGAAATCCTCATTCTTCTTAGATGAACATATAGGTAAAAGTCTAAAATAGAAATTTTCTTACCTTTCTGCAAAATGTATACACTTGAGAAAAATTCTGAGAAAAGTTGGTCTTTTTGAAACGTGTCCTATATATGGCATCTTGGACACCCCAAAGTAATGTTGTTGGTCTTTTTAATTAATATGCAAGGAATATCATTTAACTTTTACAGCTAATCAATTCTTTAATAACTAGAACAGTATATTTTATAGAATTTTTTTACCAAAAAATATATGACTCCAAGTTTATTCTCATCTTAATAGCAACTAAGTATGCTTTTCTAGTATGCATCAGCATTTTTTCTTTGATATAGGGGCCAAATCTGTGCAGTGAATCCTAATATTTTAGATCTGGGCAAAGTTTAGATTTGGATTAAGACACAAAGTCCAAACTTAGAATTTTAGGCTGAAGCCAAAGCCTTAGATCAGGGTCTGTCAATATTTTTACACATGCAGAACCTGAGGTGGCTGGCCTGATGTCCAGGTGAGATTTGGAAACAGCAGGACAATTCCCCTCATTAGAGATCTCAAAGCATATTACCACACTAAAAATCCAAAGCACTTTTTGAGATGAATTAACATTAGACTCATTTTTCTAGGGGAAGTTGATGGAGATGAAGTAGCCACACTGCTGCCCTTTGCCAAATCTTGCCAGAGCCAAGAATAGAACTCAACCCAATAGAACAGCTGTGTTAATTTTTTTTAATGGAAATGCTTTAGCCAGTCTGAATTTGAGATTGCTGTTACACCTTTATGAAGATTTTCCTTTCAGTTCCATAGCTACACTTATTTCTTAGTCAGAGTTTCTTGAACGCTCATTTCCATAATAACAATACAGTTATATCTCAGTAACCTTAAAGCATGCAAATCTCCACACTCTGAATGGCAAAAAGCCATTATTAGCTAAACAGAGTACAGGGATTTACATTAATCAATGTATGGCTATTTCTCAGTAATGGTACTGCAATTATCTAACTCCCTCAACTTTGATTAGTTAGGATGAGAAAGGAAGGTATTAAAAAAACAGAGCTGAAGTGAATTGAGGTTTCAAAGTTGCTATGCTTATTTTGGACATGTGGATGGTGTGTTTCCTAGGTGGTGTCATTTTGAGAGTGCATTGAGGGAGTATAATACACAGTTTCAGCATAATTTGGAGGCTACTCTGTTAACTTTTTCAGAACCCTTCATAAAGCCAAATCACATTACTCATTTTCAGGCATCAAGGCAGATGTTGCCAGGCCCGGCTACCTCCCTGATGAGGCCTGATGCATCTCACACGGCCTGGCCCACATGATCCATTCACACCGCAGCATGAAGGGCAAGCCGTCCCACATCTCCATCTACTGCTCCTCACACACTAGCATGCTGCCCAGGGCAGCAACACCAGCAGAAACACAGACACCCATTATCTATAAGATACGATGAATTAAGAAAACTGTTGAAACCTAATTCAGTGAAGTTCTCAATTTCAATTTTAGTTCAAATGTTCCAGAAGATGGTGTTTTCAAAGCTGCAAATCCAAGGTCTACTAAGAAGAAGGACCCTCTTTCTAGGAAGATGGCAACAAATATGGGAGCACCTCTGAGCCGATACAGAGTGGAAGCAGAACTGAAGTCAAAGAACCAAATGTTGGAAATGACCAAAGACCAGCTACATTCACAGCTAGAAGGAGCCCAGGATACTATAAAGGATCTGAAGGAAAAAAAATGAGGTCCTGGAAGAGGAAATTGAGAAGCTGAAAGAATTTAAAGAGAACTGCATGTTGATCTTAGAAAGCAGAAATATTGATCCAGTTACAGGTAAAAAAATCTTGAAAGAGGACGAAAACATGAAGGTGTGTCAGAAGCAGACAATGTTGTTGACAGAGAACCTTAAGGAAGAATTGCAACAATTCAGTCAAACGGCTGCAAAACAGACGGAAGAATTTCAGATGTCAAAAGAGAACTGGAAACTGGATGGAGGGGAGAGGAGAGGAACCGGTTCCTGGAGAAGCAGCTCTCCTTTCAAACAGAAATGGAAGAGTTTGCTACTGTCCTTAGTCAGGTGGAAAACCTCATGAATATGTAAGAAGGAAAGTGTCGCCTCTGCCCTGGCTTCTCAGCTCTGGGACTTGGAGCTGGACTCTCTGGGGCTGCAGGACACGGGGCTTCCCCCTTGTTCACCAGACTGCACCTGCATTGTTGCCTTATGCAGCCCCTGCCTCCCCTACCAGTCCAGTCCAATAAACAGGTGGGCCAGGCTGCTGTCTGATACCCGCCCCCTACATTTAAAAAAATTTTTTTTTTTTTTTTTACTCATTTGCAAAATATAGAACTAAGATGACTATGAGTAGCCCTAATCCATATGGTCTGTGCATTTTCCTTGATAACCAGACCCAGGGAGTATTACATATTTCTGTAGCTTGGTAAGGAGGCTGCTCCTCTAGGAGAGAGGGAACCCTGGGTTCTGGTGCCTGCACCCAGTGCTCTTTGTGCTTTGTTTTGGGGTTTGGGTTTTGTTTGTTTTTTTACATTAAGTAGTCATTGAATAAAATGCATGAAGAGCTGAATAGAGTTCCCTCTCTCCTTGGGAGTGCTCTGTTCACTAAGCTACAGAATCAAGCACTCCTTCTGGCCCCTTGACTCTTACTTTCTTTTCCTCTTGGTGGGCCAGCTTCAGCAGGAGAGGTGGAATGTGCCCCTCTTGCCTGCCAGCGTGCAGCCTTGCTTTCCAAGGAAGCAAGATATGTGGGTATGGACCTTAATGTGTAAGTTCACTGTTTTTTGAATAAGTGTTGTAACCACATGGCTATTGGATAGAAGGGACATAGGTTGCCCTCTTATGCTTCTTCACTTGCTATGCTTTGCACTGAAATCCACTGAGGCCATCTCTCAGTTAGATGCATCCATTTAAGTAGATATCTTCCTTCTCCATGCACTGCATCCTAGCATGGCAGAAGTACATGTATTGCAAAAACAGAAGTCTTATGTGCATAAGATCACCCTCTGGAGTCTCATGTGGGAAGGCAAAGCATCTCCACAGGGCGAAATGGGATTGTCTTTCAGAGGGCTTTTTTGGCTGCCCATTGAGAAAATGGGGGAACTAGACTTCTCAAGTCAAATAGGATCACCATTCTGAGACAAGCTTCACTTTGGGGCTGTGTCTTAGAGGTGAAATAGGATATGAGTCCAAGTACTTAAGAATACAAGCTTCTCAGTCACTTAGGCCTAGCCTTTCATTTGCTCCAGAAGAGATTTAAGGATGTCAGAATTTATACATGTTCTTAGATTTCACCTCTCCCATTTCAGAGGCTCTTAAGCTGGTATAATTGAGGGAGAAAATATGCTGCATGTAACAAGCACAATTTTTCATTTTTAGGAGACAAATTCTGCACTGGCAGCACAGCTTTTTCTGCTGTTACTGACGAGTAGGAAGAAAGAAGTATGGCCAAGTTCTCCAATTTGTTTTCCACAATCCCCATGGTTAATTTAGTGAATTCAGTGGAGTGACAGAAATGTTTATTACATAGGTGCTGAACAAGCTGAACATGAATCAAATAACTGACAAACCCGAGTATTCCCTAGTTTGTAGAGGACACTTACCCATCAGCTGCAGTTCCATCTGTCAGCTTTATTTCAGGTCACACACTGAGTGGTAGTAGGTATCTAGGAGAAAATATGAGTTTTCTCCTTTGCTTTTCATCACCTTCTCTGGGAAAGAAAAAAGTGACTGGAACCCAATTAAAGTCTGCCTGGACTTTGGCCCAAATCTCTAACCAGAAGTAGAATTCTTATGGAGTAAATGAAGGGGTCTTTCTGAAAACAGCTATGTTCACTGAACACCACCAGTTCTTTCTCACATCACCTTTGGTCTTGTGAACTGAATGAGGCAGCAGCACTGGAAAACACATTCTGTAATCAGACAGTTAAAGAGTACATTGCAATACATTTGGGGCAATGTGAGGGAGGAAAAATGAAGTTGCACAGGCCATATTTTGGTGTTATATGGAATGACTTATCAATGTTCCCTTAGGCACATGCAAGAGGCAAAAAAAAAAAAGCTTTCTAAATATTGGGCTCAGCTCTGATCTGCACAAAGTTAACAATAAGAGCAAGCTTATCTGAATTATGGCTCAGAGGCTCCCGTAGCTGAGGCTCTGATATTGTGTGTTCTGCTCCACATTCCCTCCCATCCTGTCATACCCTCTCCTTCTCTCAGGAGATGCAAGTGTGGGAAGGATGGTGATGTCCAGCTGTGATAAGACAAAGCGTGTGTCTGCATGAGAGCCTTTACTGAAACAGTAGCATAGTTTACTGTGCAGTAAGCACGTGTCTACATGTGCATATACTTACTGTGCAGTAAATGCCACTATTCAAGAGTAAATTTGCTACCTGAAAATGCAAGTAGCAAATTTACTCATGAGTAGTAACTGCACAGTAACACATGTGTAGATGCCAACCTCTGGGGCTGAGGCTATGGCAGCCTCAGCCTCAGGCCTTTAAAAGACTGGAGATACTACGAGCCCTGGGGCATATACAGGCAGCCTGAAGCCACTCCAGGCCCCTATGTCCCCCTGGGCAAGCTGCAGGCCAGTTGTACTAGCCTGCCTGAACCCTGGTGCAGCTGCTTGGCCTGCACCTGACTCCTGCCAGGGCTGTTAGAAGCCAGGCCCAGCTGCAGGGAGCTCCTGGCTACTGGAGCTAGCTCGAGCTGCCCTCAGCCCATCCCCTGCAACCTGCCCAGAGCCTGCAGGTGGTGCAGGGCATTGCTTCACTGTGCAGCTGCCAGTCCCATGCCATGCCCATGTGCTAGGCAGAGTAGGCGGCTGCCCAGGCTTCGCCCCAATGGCCTTATCATCACCTACACCAGTGCCCACCACCTGTGGCCCCAACTGGTCACAGGAGGAGACTGGTGATGTTGTGGCGCTGTGGGGCGAGGTGGAGGTGCAGCTTCTGTTTGCACAGGGTGGGCATTTCAATGCCCATTTGTATGAGAGGCTGTCAGGCTGGATGCAGGAGTGTGGGCACAACCAGTCAGAACAACAGTGCCACAGAAAGGTCAAAGCCTTTTTGGCACAGTGGGTCATCATCACCAACCACCATCATTGGTCAGGATGTGACCTCAAATCCATGCCCTTTACAGCAACTAACAGAGATCCTCATGCCCCGGGACCCAGGCTGCAGCTATGCTGTGTACAGCAGCATGGGGGCCTGCCTGATCCCCTACCCTGGCCTAGCACCCACAGTAATGTGTCACTAGGGGAGGACCCTTTGGGGTACCAGCAACCCATACTGCCAAGCTCCCCATCTGCACCCTCTACCAGCAGCTCAGGGAACCCAAGCCAGCACCTGCCCTGACAGCTCCTCAGCTCCAACCATGAGGCATGGCCAGCTGTGTCACTACCAGACACCAGCAATGCCAGCTTCTCCCTGGGGGCCCCTGCCCAGGTGCCCACATGCTGTGCCCTGCCTTCTGAAGAGTCCACCCAGAGCCACATGCCATCGCTGCCAGCCGGCACCAAGTGGAACCATTGGCTCCTGCCCCACTTGAACCAGCTGCACTCCCCTGGCCCCCAGGTTCCCCCTCCATAGCATGCAGGGAGGTGGAAAGCTGAGAGACAATGCCAAACTTTATTGTGCAGCCCATGCCCCGCAGCTAGGTGGGCACAGGCATCTCCCACACCAAGGCACGCATCTGTGCTGGCACCAATATCCTGCAAGTAAACTGATCTCAGTTCAAAGGACCCTATGTTTTTAGTTTCATATAAAAGTCTCAGAATTAGGTGTCATTAATACTTATAATTGCTTGAAAGATTGCAACAATGAAAATAAAATCGTCACCAAGCCTGGTCTTCTAATCCAGTTACCATTATTAATCTTTTCTCCAAGGAATCTTCATTTTCTATTGATGAATGTCAAACAGCATTGATTTGTGTTCAAGAAAATGTGTATATAAAACTAAATATAAACTTGCCATGTATTTTTCTGTTTTCACTGTTGGCCAGTAGAAATAATATGAAAATTACTGGTTCTATATAAATAGTTGTAAAATAAGTAGTTATTTTATACCACAGCATTTAGGCCTTATGTTGGCAATGACTTATACAACTTCATATTTTTATTTTTAATGTGTTCAACCCCATTAAAGTAGCAAGAAAAGAAAAGGCACATATGTACCAATGAAAGACTGAGGTATAGATCTAGCTGGCCAAAAAGTCTGGCATGACTAGTAGGTTAATAATAATAATAATAATAATAACAATAATAACACCTAACTCTTACATAAGGATTTTCATTAATATATCTCAAAACACTGTGCAAAGTACTATCCCTATTTCATTCATGGGAAATTGAAGTATGCAGTGGTTATTAGACTTTTTAGCATCACCCAGAAAGATATACAGGACAACAAAACATACTCTAGCACAGGGGTTTCAGTGAAGCTGGTGGCACACAGTGGCATGGGGAAGCAGTGCAGAATGGTGAATGGGGGAGGGGGGGTAAGAGGCACACAGAGCAGGACAGGAGTAGCCCTGTATTGAATTTCTCCCATCTGGAGCAAATTTGCTCCTGACAGGCACTAATGTAGATGTTGGAAAGCTTACTGCATCTTATTTTACTGTGCAGTGAACTTAAAGTACATAAATAACATATGTAGACACACCCAATACCTACTTTTTAGGCTTTCCATCTCTGGAGTGACTACAAAACTCCTTTAAGATGCTTAGCTTCTCTGTATAACATGGATAGTTAGGTTCCCCAAAATACAGTTCAAAGCAACCAGTCTGTTCATCCAGCGGGGGCCTACAGGTAGAAAATAAGAAACTTGGAGATCAGGAGTATGTCCTAAACCTCACTACACTCTGGAGCTTATGTACCTGAATCAGGATAGCAGTGCCACTTTCCAAAGCCAGGAACCCTCTCTTTACAACAGACTCCTACAACCTCTCTTTCAAAAGCCAAGCAGTGTCACACTTTTTGATGGTAGTTGTGTTATGCCCTCCTCCTATCCTATATGTCAGTGAGCTCATTCAAAGTTCAATTCTGTCCTCATGTATGAAGATTCATACCCAAATCCCAGAACCTCCAACTACCAGGCAGGGAGTGAGGGCTACAACGGGTATGAGTTTCATAGGGTCACAAAGAGGGAGAGATTAGGCTCAGAAAGGACCTTTCAGATGATGATTGTTGCTGCAGCCTGATACTGTAGGTGTATGTTAGACTTGGTCTAAGAAGGCATACCAGAAAAAATACCTGGTTTCTGGATCCTGCTCATTTCTATGAAGACTGAGGTGTGTCTGACCATGCACGGAAAAAACATTTTAGGCACCTTATGATATATAACATAAAAATGTGGTACCTGTGGAGAATAAGCACCTCCTGGATTAAGCAGCATAAAATCATATGGTTAGGAAGGCCTCCGGAGGCTCATCTAGTTCAACTGCCTGCTAAGGGCAGGAGCATCCCTGCCTAAACCATTCCAGACAAATGCTTCCCTTACCTGCACTTAAAAACTTACAACAACAGAGATTCCACAATCACTCCTGGTAACATTACAGTATTTAAAAACCTCATATTCAGAAAGTTCTTCCTACAATCCCATCTAAATGTTGTTGAGATTTAAGCCCATTACTACTTGTCCTGCACCCTGTGCGCACAGAAAACAATTGAGCACTGTCCTTATTATAACAACCCCTTTTGTATGTTTGAATAGTGACTTTAAGGATAGAAATTTTGGACTTAGTAACTTCCTAACTTCCAACAAAGTCATGATTTTAAACACCTAGGACCTTTCTTTTGGATCTGTCCCTATCTTTTTTCAAGAGGCCATTACACCTCTCCTTTCTTTAATTGTTATATAAATCATCCTTGCCAATATTTAAATTAAGTTGTTCTGAGAAGAAAACAGTAACTCTATTTCCCTTGAAAATGGGAGGAGTTTGATTGAGTTTAGAGTCAAGGACCACTAGCTGTAATAGGGGAATCTAATAAATAATTCACTGAAAGAACTGTGAAATTCCTTACAGTTTGTCATGTGGCAATTGTAAAAAAAATCACAGATTTGCTTTCTTCTAAGACTGAACAAGGGACTTTATTAAAATAAAAATATTCTCTTCAGCCCCTGAACTACTGACAGATTTAGCAGTATGTCTCTCCTCTCATACACATTTTATATGTCAATAGAGAATGCAAAATGTTCACAACAAAATTAAATGAAGCAAACTTTTTTAGTTTTTATTTCCTTTCAAAATTAATGAATTACAGATTAAACAAAAGCTTAATTCACAAAATTATAGAATGAATCTGTTTTCAGTTATAAGAAAGCCAGATCTGTATTTATGAAGTCATGTAGAAATGCTATGAAATAAATATTTGCATGTGGTTTACACTAAAAAGAAAATGTTCTATGGCAAGCGTTGTCAACCAGGGGTACGCGTACCCCTGGGGTACTTGGGATGGCCCCATGGGGTAGGCGCAGCAGTGCAGGGAAGCAGCACGTGGCAGAGGCACAGTGGTGAATGGTCGAGGCGGCTGCCATGTGTGAGCTCCCCACCCTCCACTACTGCCATTCACCAAGCCGCACCACCGCTGCTTTGTGTCTGGCTGGCCATCAGCACCCCCTTCCCCTGCTAGCCGGCCATTAGTTCCCCCCCTCCCTCTGGAAGAGGGTATACTCCAGAAAGGGTACACACCAGAAGGGGTACACTGCTTAAAAAAGGTTGAAATCTCCTGTTCTGTGGAATTTTGACAGGCATTTAATTTGAGATTCAGAGTATATTTTAACCCCACTGTGGAAACTGAGGGCTACAAGTCCAAAACATCAAATATTAAAAAGCAAACTAATGAACAAGAGCAACAACAACAAGCATTTTCCAAGGGTGGAAAATATCCTGTTCCACAGAGTTTAAAATATGAGGGGAGCAAAGTATTAGGGCAAACAGGGTAGCAGCTACTGAGGACAGAGTGAATGCCCTACAGTGATGGTGAAATACTCTGTTTGCTAAGATAAATATGACATATGAAGTGACAAATTACTAAGGGGGCAAAAAATATAATTTTTGAGGACACTAAATGTGCTTCTCAAGGATTAAACTCACACCAATATTTTTCCTTAATTGGACTTTTACAGTCACAGTAGGAGCGTTAAATGGTTACTATATAACTCTTATACGCGTGGTGGGGTGAACATTCATTGAAAGGTCAAACTTGCATTTAATGAGTTCCTTTGAACTTTGATTCATCAAAGGATTAATATAGAGTAAATCTGAGGCTATAGACAGATAAATAATTATATTGGTTCGAGGGAGTAAAGTGGCACTCATGAATGTTCCTCAGCTGATCTATTGCTTCTGCTTCTATCCCACAATAACTGGAGGTGAGCCCTGGCAACACAACCTGGCTTCAGCCAGGAGTAAATACTCTGCTTTAGCTTTCACTTGCTAGGTGCATCTACATGTTCATTAATGTGCTGTAGTTACTGTGCATTAAGTTTAGTACTTGGATAACCAAGTACTAAATCTGTGCACAGTAACTCATGCAGTAGCACTGGCTTATGGGTTTTTAGTGACATTTACTGTGCAGTAGCCTAACACTACTCTGCAGTAGTGTATTAGCATGGTTTTTGCCTGGCACGCTACTGCATAGTGTTATTAAGCTACTGTGCAGTTAGCATCTCATGTAATCACACCCACTGTGTGATAGGTAAAGGGAAGCAAAACAGCTGCAATGGATTTAGCTGAATCACAGTAGGTTGTCCCTTTGTTCTCCCTTAAAATATATACTTTTGTAATTTTGTGAGCTTTTCTGAAATTTAGAACAGGCTTCTTGGTTGTACATAGCTCTCATCATTAACCACTTGGAGATATTTACAGAATCACAAATTGATATAAAAATAATTTGGATGTGAGCAAAATGTCTCTCATAAATGATCTAACTTTAGCCTGATATCAACCAGGAGTTTATATATAGTTTCATATCTTGAATTTGAATAGCTTGGTTTAATCCTCCTTTAATTATCTCTCCCTGCTATTGAAAAATTTGCTTCAAAGGTCACAAGAACTGTGGAATCAAAATCCCTTCTGTTATTTATTTTTAATCAATAGATTTTTTTTTAAGTGGTCCAAGCTGCAGGAAGTACCTATTTTTTAGTGTGTAGATTTGTCTAAATCTTCTCAAAGAGACAAAGGATATGTTAAAAGGCCTGCATCTTACCATCCATCACTTGAACCCATTTCCTTTTTAACTAAGAATCAGTATTCATCAGGGCAAAACATTAGACAGGTCATCAATTTGCCAATGCAAAAATGTGCATTCCCCCACAACTCTATTTAAATATTAAATAGATTAGATGGTTATATTTATGATGAGCCAAATATTTATAAATAACTTGACATGGAGCAAATCCATCTTATGCATAGAACAGTAATAGCATTCTTACAAAAATTAAGCCCTAGCCCTAAGGGGATAATGGAAGCCTGTTGAGTCCAGGACCTGCTTGAAGCTGCTCTAAATTATATTAGGAGACAGAACCAAAAGACCTGGAAATAATGGTCAGTGGAGAGCAGTGGTAGCTTAAATTATCTTTTCCTTTCTCTTCAGCTGAAGTAGAGTTCTAATTTTTATCTTCAGATAGCCAGGACTACCATCTGTCCCAATGGCCCTCAACCTTTTTAGACTCAAGGCTTCCCTCTATAACTTCTGTGAATTGAGCAGCACCCCATTTCAAAAATTATCATGTTTATTGTGGCGGCTACCTCATTGTTGAGAGGCTGAATAGTGGAGGCAGGGGAATGGCCAGGCAGGGATTGAGCCTGACCCTGGGCTTATGTACTTATCTCCTCACACCAGGTTCATATCCTTACACAGCTCCTGGCACCCTTAAAAGTATTTCACAGCAGCCCTACATACCCTGGCACCCTGGCTGAGATCTATCCATCTGCTGACATTCAAAGTAAAATAAATAAATTAAGGGATTGATGTCAAAGTACTATGCAAGGTTTCTTTGTTGGCTTCAATTTTGTTTCTTGTTCTTTATTATATGCCACCCTAGTTCTTATAAGTTTGAGTGTCTTTTTTGGGTGTGTGTTTCTATCTGCAGCTATAGTCATTCACGAGTTTTAGGCAAATGAGTTTTATAGCTGTCTCTTTTGAAATTTGTAAGATTTCTCTACAGTTTGGGAGTCTTGAACAAGTGCTCTTGTTTTGACTTATCTCCCTGATTGCTAACTGTGACATTTGGCAAAACCTGATCCTGGGGATCTGGGACAGAAGTTCAATAAACCAATTTAACCTAAATCAGTTAAGTCCGTTACTACATCCATCCAGGTTATCTTAAACTAGTTTCAGCCATTTTGAAAGAAGTTTATGTGCACTGAATTTCTGTTGTATTACAGATTTGAAACAGTGTCCAGTCACTTTTATTGGTTTATGTCTAAGTTCTGTCCCTAGCTTTGGATTTTTTCATGACCTGATCCAGATCCCATTAAATGTTTTTTCAGATGTGACTCAGGATCCATTAATGTCAAGGTTAAAATTCTCCTTCACTTCAGTGGAGCACGGTTTAGCTAACATGCTTCTCTACACAGTAAATCAGTTTATTGTGCAGTAAACAACCGCGTCTACATGTGCCAATGCTTACTGCATAGAAAACTGCTTTAATCATGAGTAAATGTGCTACCTGCAAAGGCAAGTAGCATATTTACTCACAAGTAGTTACTATGTAGTAGCATACATGTCAACACTGTCCAGGAGCTAATTTACTCCTGGTCAGCCCCAACACTCAGGGGCTAGCCCCAGGGCCATGGGGCTGGGAGTCTTTCCTGCCCCTCGGCTAAGCCAGCTCTATGCCTGCCCCAGCCCCAGGCCCTTAAAAGCCTGTGGGGATGCTGGGGCCCAGGTGCATGTGCTGGCAACCTGTGGCCACAGCTTGCCACTGTATCCACCAGCACAGGCTGGAGAGCAGCTGCAGCAACCTGCCCACACCCTGGCACTATTCCCTGGCACCACAGTGCTACACAGCTGCCAGGGCCATGCTATTCAGGGGGCTCCAGGCACCTGCCAGGCCTGGCAGTACCCAGGCCCAGCTGCAGACTGCAACAATTACCCATGGGATGTTGGCCTCAGTGAACTCAAGGCAGGTGGTGAGGGTGTGCCAGCATTCCTTCAGCTGACTGAAGGCACACTCCACGAGGGTGTGGGTCTGGCCCAGGCACCAGTTGAAGTGTGCCTGGTGGGGGTCCAGCTGGCTGGTGTAGGGCTGGAGGAGGAGTGGATAGGCAGGTTCCCCAACGAGGAGGCATGGGACCAGCACCATACCCAGCCAGAGGTCTGGCACCTCCGGCACAAAACACCTGCTCTTCAGCAGAGCTGGCAGGGCAGAGTTCTGAAACACAAGGGCATCTTGGACACTGCGCACCCAGCTCGCACTCAAGTTTCTAAAGGCACTGTGGTGGTCAATAAGGGCCTGGATCATGACAGAGTGGAAGCCCCTCTGGCTGAAGTAGGGGCAGTCACCTTGGAGCAGGCAGACAATGAAGATGTGTGTCCTGACCAGGTCCCTGATACACTGGGGGAAGCCCAGGGTTTGGAAACCACCCCTACTGCCAGGTGGTCATACACATAGAGCACCACGTGCCCCAGCACATCCTGGAAGCACCACCCACCTCCAGGATGACCCCCCCCCAGCAATGGCCTTGCTTATGCCAAAGAGGCAGCCAATGTTGCAGAGGTTCACAGGCATGGCCAGCTTCAGCAAGGCAATGGCCAGTCAGGTGTCTGTGGGGAGGCGCTGCCATATGGTGCTCTCCTGCTACTGCTGTTGTGGGTGGAGCTGCTCCAGGAGGTCTTGGAAGGTGGCCTGGATCATCTGGAACACCTCCAGTCACTACTTGTCTTCCCAGGTGATCTGGATGACATGAAGCCACCAGTTCTGGCTGGCTGTGTAGGCCTGGAGGTGATGGGGCTGGAGGCCCAGGATGGCATAGATGGGCCTGTTATTGGCATCCAGAGGTGCATCACTGGCATGCCTGCCAGGGTCAGGCCAGCAGGACAGGGTCCAGGTGGAAGCTGTGGGGTGAGACTGCTGTGCAGTGTGGCTGTTGAGGCAGCTGCTGCATGCAGAGGCCAGACTGCCCTGGGCCAGATGATGGTCACTGTGGTGGGCCAGCAGGGCCAGCAGTATGACCAGCGGGATCACAGAGTGCTGGATGTCATTGCCAGGGGCAGGGGTTGAAGCAGCCATGGCACAGGGAGGCAGAGGCTGCAGCAAGAACCATCATTGTGCATGCTGCTCCTGGCCAGAAAAGTGGCTAGGCAGGGAGTGGGGCTACTTTTAAAGATGACCTTTGCCCACAGGCACCTGTGGCTCAAGTGTCCGGTTCCCCCGGTGGTGGCAGGTGCCTATTGCAGGGCTGTAGGAAGAAGGAACAGTTCACTGCTAGGAGCAGCGGAATCTGCTTCCGCTTCCCTGTACATGTAGATGCGTGGCCAGAAGCATTTACTTTCAAGTAGTTTACCCAAGAGTAAACTGCTCCCAACCATTTGCACATGTAGACACCTCCACTGAACACTTTTAGAAACTTCAACCTATTATAACAGCAGTCTGATATAACTGTTACTGTATTCATGGAAAAAAATCCTATTGATCTCAATGGGAGACTGGCCATGCAGCAAATCATGAGGATTACTGGGAAATATCCCAGCATAATATACAGCAGCCTCAGGTACACTAAAGGCTCAGTAGGCTTGTTACCAGCTACCAAGATCTGACCCTTGGGATCATTTCTGATTAAAAACATTGTCTTTTTCTAGAAAATACAACCTGGGATGAACTGGAAATGCTTCATTGACCACTGATAACTGTTGAATACCAAGGCTCAACAATGGTTTATACAAAGTTTTTTAAAACTTCCCCAATGCATGTAAAAAAAAAAGTGGAAAGTAGCTGATATTTTGTTTTTAGTACTGTTATATGCACAGATAAGTTTTAACTGATTTTTCTTAAATGTTTCGTAAGTTCTTAAGTAGTCATGATATTAAATTAGAAGTGAAAGATAGAAATAAGGGTGAACATTATCTTGTTTTCTAGTTTTTTTCAGGACTACCAACAGTTTACCTGTAGAAATGAATAGAAAATGTGCATCATCTAAAAAGTATTTTCTGCATGAAAAGAGTTTTGGAATCTAAGATTCCAAAAAGCCTTTAGAAGAAATAAATGGGAAAAAATGAATGTTGTTTTCCTGTAATTGCGGTGCTGTGCCTCTTAATTATTTGATTTTTTTGTATAGATATCTGAATTCCTTATTCTTTTTATACACTGTTATTTTTTATGTTAAGCTTCTTGCTTCATCTGATCCAACTGTGCAATGCCCAAACTATTTTTTATGATTGATCATGTTATTTATGACTTCTATAAATCTTACCTCCTTTTCTGTAGCTCTTTTCTTGCAATGGAAGAGCGGTGTTTTCTCCAAAGAAAATTTAAATGTTCATACTATGTAATTGAAGTGTTTACACACATCTTTTATTTACCTATTAACTTTATCTAATACTTAAGACACACTAGTAGAATACTCTGGTGTTGTTTATCCTCCTTTTATATTTCCCTCATCAATTCTAATCCTAAATACTTTATCTGACATAGTAATTGAAATACAGAGAGGATTTTTAAGGTCAGTAATGGAATACTAGAGCAGAGGTTCCCAAACTTTTCTTATTGAGTACCCCTTTCCAGATTTACCAGCTGCCCACCACCCCTACCAGAATACATTTTGTAATTTAACCCCTTAAATGCCAATTATTATCATACTGAAAATTATATTACACAATTTCTCCTGCGTACCTTCCAGAGATGTCTTGTATATTCTCAGAGGTATGCATACCAGAGTTTGGGAACCCTTGTACTAGAGCATTTTCTTTCTCCTTGTGTATCAAGTTGACAGTTTTGATTCCACATAGAACTGCTGTCTCTTTCAATTTCTTTCTCAAAATAAATTTTGTTTTAATAAACAATTCTCTTTCAATATTATTTAGCTTAATTATGCAAATTTATAGAATCTGACAGGAAAACAGATGTGGCCTAAAGATATTATTACTCTTGATCAAATAAACAATCAGTGAGAAGAATCCATTATATTAGACAAAAATGATTTAGGTAGCTAGGATTTGATAAATGAATGTGAGCTGACTAAATGCCCCTGAAACTTCCTGGGTTTTTTTGTTTGTTTGTTTGGGGGAGTTGTTTTGTTTTGTTTTTACTTCTGTAAAAGATGCAGTAAAAATATGAAACAGAAAAAGAGTTTGGTGTTGGTCCTTTGTTAAATTTCACTCAGTTTCATCCGTCTATAACTTCTCCAAATTAAGAATTCAAGAATTCTAGGTGTGCTCTAAGGCCCTAAAGTGTTTAAACTGCAATAGCTTTATTATAAAGAACTTACAAGACAGTACAATGAGACAATAATACAAAAGGGAAGAATAGAGGCTCATGTTCACTAATAAAGGGGCTTACCACACAGACACAATTTTTCACATCCTACTGTGAGATCTGTGCCTAAAAAAACAATTTGTCACTAAAGACTTGTTGGGTAAGACTGCTGTATGGAAAAGGATGGAAAAGAGTTATCATTTGATAATAGGATGACTACAGCTACATACAGATGCTATACTTCTAACTCATCTAAGTGCTAAACTATACATCGGAGAGTTTAAATCAGACAAAAAATTGCCAACCCAATTTAACTTAGTTCCTGAGGAAGTGCACTATGTAGATCAGGCTAACCCATGCCCAGTCTAACCAAATGTGTATGCATGTTCAGAGTGAAGCCCCAGAACTAGGGAAGTCCAGCAGCTCACCCCAACCCTGGGGCTGTACCTTTCTGAATTCCACCCCACAACCAGGCTACTTTTATCCCTCCAATCCTCCCACTCCTGGATGGAAAACCCTTCCCTTGCAGAGCTACCAACCCTCCTCAGCTCTGTAGACCCACCAGCTCTGGCTTAAAGTAAGCCACATGATTGTAGGTCAGATCCTGGGAATATGCTTCCTACTCTTTTAATGTTGTAGGAAATACAGGGTAGTGCAGAATGCTCAGCTACAGTGTGTAAATTTAGCCTGAGATTGAGTTTCAGTGGCCTCAGGGGAATCAAAGATGGCCAGGCATGTGATATGACTATCTTTGTGGGGGAAGAGTTCCAAAAGATCAGAGTATTCCATTAAAAATTACCAGTTTTTAGAGGCACCATGTCAACTTTTTGGGCAAGCTGATCTAAAAAAAATTGCAAATTAACACATATTACAATTGTAAATTGTAATATGGACAATCCAGGATATAAAATACATCTGGGGAATAAATGTCATGATTTTCAGTCCTGTTTTGCAAAGTCATTACAGAGCATGCCTACTCATAAATTCTATTTCCTGCCTTATTTTTTTATTTTTTTTTTTTGCATTTAGTTAATGAGAATCTATAGCTTTTACTGTTTGATCCCTCTGGAATTCATACCAGCACCTTTACAGTTTTTGCAGCCATAGGCAGTCTGAAAAATGTGCTCCCCCTCATATTCCCACACATCTACTTACACAACAGAGTCTCTAAACATTTTGCTGCCCATAATAATTTGCTGCCCTAGGCAGCTTTTTATTTTGCCTATGTGGTGGAACCTGCTCTGGGAATTAGTGATGTCTGATATCCAGGTTTCTTCTTGGCTTGCTTTTTCATTTGGCCGTCCATACACAACTTACTGGCTCGGCTGGTTGAATCGCTCCTAAGGTGGCTCCCTTCCCAAATGTGTTGGCTACCATCAAATGGCTTTCTTCCTAGCCGCTGAGCTACTCATCTGACTTTCTTGACAACTTGCAGCTGGGCAGCCTGACTTTCCATTTCTTCTAGCAGGCTTATAAATCCTGAGAATCTATATATGTCAAAAGCTGAACTTTTATAAGCACTCTCACTTTCTTCCATCCTCTCACTCCCTAAGTCACTCACTTACTCTCTCCATCTTCCCCTTTCAGTTTCTGGCAGGCTACAGCTTTGTTGTCATTTTGACTGCCCTGCAATTGATGGTAGGCACTTTGATAGCCTTCTGAAGTGCTGGTAACTACTGCACTACTTCTTGAGGTATGGCAGGAAGCCACAGACTTAAACATAAAATAAATAAACAGCATGAAGTGTTACTAAACTGCAAGCTCTAAAGTTCCTCCTTCTTCCCTTTCATCTCAGTTCTAGTCCCTAAAATGAATATGCTGTATGATTCCTTGTAGGAAATAATGGTTGTAGGTATTCACTTCTGAGTTCACAAACTGACAGATTTTCCCTTGAAAAGCAAGTGTTATTTCACTGTGGTTAGCTACAGACATTCAAGAAATTCGTGGCAGAATTGATCAAACCTACACTGTTTTCTGTAAGCAGAGTAGGTTATTTTGGGAGCAAACAGAACACATGTTCTCCCTTTGCTGGGGGAAGCATGCAGGATGCCTGCACTGGCCCAGGCCAGCAGGGTGGGTGTGCTCCCGCATGTCTCCCAGCAGGCTCCATGTGCTCCCCGAGTTGGAGTTGCCGGAGGTTGCCAAGTGCAGCTGAGTGGCTGGGCCACTCCTGATTGGCTGGCGGGTCCATGTGACAGAAGTCTCCTTCCCTCCTTCCTCCCCTCCCCAGGTGCCTGGCTGCAGCTGACAGTTGGCAACAGGCAGGAGATACGCTGGGGAGAGAATCTGTGCTGGCTCAGGTCTGGGACAGCCAGCCAAGGTCAGATCCATGTGGCAGTAGCCTCCGTTTCCTCCCCCACCCCACCACCTTTCCCACTGCCTGTCTGTGGCTGACAGCTGGCCGCAGGTAAGAGGCAGAGCTCAGGAGAGAGTCTGTGGTGGCTTGGCCTTGTGACAGCCTGGGGGTAAGATGTGCTAGGCTGTGTGTAGACAAAACGAGCATATGTGCACGACACTTTAAAGTGGACTAAAAGCTTTTGCACCACTTTAATGGCGTCGGTGTTTGCATGCCTCGGCGGTGTATTGAGCATTAATTCCAGTCACTGTAGGAAATTCGGCAGTGTAATATGCCTTAAATTGCTTGGGGTGCAGCAAACGGTGCACCAGGCCCTCCGTACAGCCCCACAGCTCTGTAAGAAGCCCTGCAGGCAGCCTGGCAGCAACCCAGGAAAGCAGTCTCTGCCCAAGAAAAGTGGTGCGCCTGATTTTTTTTTTTCTTCCCCTGGAGCCTACTTGCCTGCCTGAGCTGCATGGGGGCCTGATGCTTCCCTCCATGGCTGCAGTGCCCCCCCGGATCACCCAGGCTGGGTGTCTGTGGGCAGGTGCAACCTGGGGAGGGGTTGCAGCTGCCATGGAGGGAAGCACCAGCCTCCCTCCCCCCTGCAGCCCAGGGCCTGCTCCTCCTGCCAGCAGCTCACCTTCCTCTCCCTGCCAAAGAGGCAGATAAGTCAGCAGGGTGTGTGCATGAAACGGGGGTTTAAGCAACTCTAAATTGAAGTGGTGTTTTTTAAAACCCACCACTTCAATTTAGGGCACCTGTTTCATCTACACATGGCCCTAGGCACTTAGCTGAAGTAGCCAAGCACACTAGCATGCTTCCTAGGTAGGGGGAGCTAGTAGGGGGCTGCAAAGGTGCCTAGGATACTGGCAGATAGTGATCAAACTAGAATTAGTAGAGAAACTGGTACAGAAGTTCAATTTAGGTCTAACCTAAATCAATTAAGTTTGAATGCATATCGATTCAGGTCTATCTTAAACCGGGTTCTGCCATTTTTAATTGGTGTGTGTGTGCCAAACTTCTGTTCTGTTACAGATATAGTCTGGTTACTGATAATTTATACCAGTATAAGTATAATGTCTGTTACCTAGCCTATTCTATTCAGTCACCTAGACCTCAATTCTGAAAAGGCCTTTTCATGTTTTATCTGATATTCCTTCTTTCCTCCTTACATTGCTAACATTTTACATTCATTTCCAATGCACCTGGGGACAATACTGAGTGATTTTTTAATATGGGAGTAAAAAAAAATAAAAAGGAAAATCTCATTTAAAAACTGCATCACTGTTTAAGTTCCCCAAAGAGATGAAAGATATTTGACTGCTCAACCAATTCTCCTTCCTCCTATCCAAATATACCTTCTTCCTGTTCAAAAAAAATATATGCCAGATTTCTTGAGATGTAACCTCTCAGCAATACCTTTTCTAGAAATAAAACTTCTTATTTTTGTTATATAATCTTCTAAAAATCTTGCTGGGAAACAATACAATACCCTTCCATGAACTATCAACAATTCAATAAACTGGCCAGGTCACAGGTCAGGATGGTTTACTCTAAGCATATATTGAATATAACACCTCCCTTGTGCAGGCATTTGCCTTCTGCTCACTCTGTCCAGTACACCAACTTAACTGAGCATTCTTGAAGTTGCTGAATAGTACTTGGCTACTGTTTGGCAGGGGAATGGAATTGCAAACAGAGCTAATATTGGTGCAGCTAAATGAATAGAGATTTGCTGTGCTGCATGAATAACACCATTTTGAGACGGTCCCAAGTCTCAAGACACTATTAAAAATGTTGTAGTCCTGAAATGATCCATACCATTTATTTTTGACGAAATCCTGTTACAATATTTCCAAAATAAAAAGATGGGGGCGGGGATTGCCTCAGAATCAATGTAGAGAAAACATGTAAAATATTCAAAGACTGAAATTTATAGAAAGCATTTTGAACTTATTCAATGAAACATTTCAGTTGATACCATCCTATACTTGCACTTTCATGTTATGATTTTTTTAAAAGAGTGTTTTTTTTCTTTATATTTGATTCAGGCCAGGAATTGTTGGTCCAGATGCTTTACAATCCCCAAAATCTTAGGAGACAGGAAAATCAGTGTCTTGCTCCACTTTGACCCTGATAAAAAATGAGTTTAGTTTTTAAAAATGTTTTTATAAATTCCATTCATCTGCCTTGATATTCCCCTGCCATATCAGTGGTCTTTATTGAATCTCTGACCCCATGATGTCTGAACTTCCCACAAATCTGGACAAAGTTGGTGTTGCAATGTTAGCAGCTTGACTGCAAATCAATCAAAATTATTTTGAAAGTACATGTTGGAAATAAAAGAAAAGGCTAAAGGTGACATTTTGGCCTGGGGGCTTTCTTCATGCTGTGGGAATATAAAGTATATTTTTCCCTCTTACTGCCTGAAGAAAAATTTCTGGAGGGCAAGGACAAAAGTGGTATTTCTATATGTACTGATCTATATACAGGATCAGTCTGTCTTCATTCACTGCTGGCACTAGTATTGCCTATGGCCATGGGTATGTTTTAAGTTCATTTCAGTTAGGCAGATACTGGGTTCATAGTGTGAATCATTAGACAGTTCTCTACTTAGGCACCTTCCTGATATTTTGCATCTGAGAGATGAGTAACACAAAAAAAACCTGAACTACATTTTTCCCTGAAATGGAGGCTGGGTACTGTTTCGCTGAACCTGTATTTCATACTTTTCTTTTTCTCCACTATAATACTTTTTGTGTGCTTATACACAAACGAGTCTCTATTCCCAAATGGAAAGGCTGTAAGGAGGAAAAGTAGTCTCCTCTGAAAGCAAGTAAAAGGTTTATGGGCATCTTCAACATTTATTACCCTGACAAAAGATCCCTGGGGCCCCAGATTGCTCAGCATAACTGGGTAGGATTCACTATTTTACAGCTTCTAACATTAATAAAAGTGAGGAATTCTGAAGGAAGGGGTGATGTAAATGCAAATAGGCAAATTCCCTCTATTTGTCTCCTGACATGCACATTCTTGAGACAACTGCTGAGCTTTTACTTACAAGCAAAGTTCAAGGTCAGTCTTTCTACCCAAGGTTTCATAGTATAGATTTAATCCCTTGAAGAAAATAAGCTTTTTTACTCAAAGAAAACACTTCATTTTATTTAGCTTCTTGTGTTTCGTTTCTTTTCTACTGCAAATGAAACTAGCCTTCTTGTGGTGTGATGAATAGTTGGTCCAGGAAGACTTGATTATAAGAAATACATTGAAAGAACTATTCAGAAGAATCGTGCTGTAGCTCAGAAGAAGCACTTGACATCAGGTTTCATGGAACAGTATCCCAAACGATCTGGAGACCTATCTGTAATGTCTAAGAAGATGTTCTAGTAATCTCATGAATGACTAGAAAAGCAAGTTTACCTATTATAAGGTTGCACTGTATTAATTAAATCTCCTCCAACTTTTGTTTATTATCAAAGATCATTTTCAAGATTTGGAATCATGTGGTCCTACCACTCTTAAACTAGATCCTTGCAAGCATTTGCCACCCTGGACCTATTAAATTCAGCTCCTGTAATTTTTTCTCCAGGAGTCTGAGAATAATTTAGGACACTTAAAACAAGTTCTTCAGAATAAGCCATTATTTGTGCTTTCAGCCAAAGGTGAAAAGCACAAAATTCACAAGAACAAAGATGGAAAAAGGTCTATATACATAATTTCCTTCAGTTATATCTCAACTTTTATTAGCAGTCTCTTATAAGATCCATTCAGAACAGTTACTTCCACCTCTAACCTGAAAGAAGAAGACTATTGGCACATTTATACATGCGCCCAACTCCACAGTTGTTACTGGTAGTCATTTAGTACTTGCTGAAGCTGTGCAGTAACTGCCATTACTATGCTGTCCTGGAGGTGCATGGGTTGTTTCTGACCCCACTGCACAGTAGCTTATTGCTACTACACAATAGTGTCAGCACCATGGCTTGTGCCTGCCAATGCTACATTGCCGCAATGACAAGCTACATTGCTGTAGCTTGTCGCTATGGCGATGTAGGATCTTGTGTAGATATTCCCTGCTTGTGGCATCTTCTATCTGTGACCCACTTGGTCCATGAGTTAGCTTATGCTTGTTGACAATCCAGTCTTCCTCACTTCCGATTGGGCATAATGTCAAGCCAACTAGTGAAAAGAATTCAGTGCACCAAAAGCAGGGATCGTAACAGTGGGCGATACAAAAAGCAGCAAATCACTACTTGGACCTCAGGTTCCAAATGACCCTCTTTTTAGAACCTCCTTCTCGTTCATAAAACGTTCAGCCTATTCTCTAACTGTATATATTCGTTTTTGAAGTATTCCTTACTTCTAAATTTCCCAATAGTTATTACTCCTCTGACTACATCTGCTTTGGAGAGTTTAAATACTTGATCGCGGGGATCATATTAGATAACTGATAAATTAAGTATCCAGCATGCATACTCTTCCAGCAAATACTCTCCCAAGACAGTTGAAAAAACTGTGAAGAAAAAGCATGGGACACATAAGGACATGCACATCACACACTAGATTAAGTCCAAACGTGAAATATCTCCAGAAATGGACAAAAAATCCTTTCCAAGTTCCAAGGCAGGTTAGGTAATTTCCAACTTTATTGCATTTTAGTAATATAGCCTTAAGGTTATAGTCATATAAGCAATGGTTCAAAATATTTTCTATCAAAATTTTCTTGTTCTAGGTAGCTGAAAAGACAGCTGAATGAAGAATGGGTCTAGACAGATATTTTGAAGTCAGTTTTGCCATCACCATTTAACTAGGATCATAGTATTGAAATTTTCTAAGTGTTTTATAGTGTTTAAATGCCTAGTTCAGCTTAGTTTCAGTGTTTTTTTTTTAAACTTGATGCTATTAGATTTAAAGCTTAAGTGAGACTTCCTAAAGATAATCTTGTCTCTCTTTCACTAATCCATGGTTGAAAAAGTTGTAAGGTTAAAAAAAACAAGTCATAAATCCAAATAAATGATTAAGCATGTGTTGTCCTTCCCCTTCTTCCGCCCCCCCCCACCTTATTTTGCACAGTCAGGAATTAGAAATGACTGAGATGACAAACACTGTCCCATTTCCATTCCTTCCTGGTAGCAGTAGTGAAAAGTTGTGCTTTCTTTTTAAGAAGATACTTGAGGCAAAGACATCACTTCATTTTTTTTTCATGAAAGAAAGGTAACATGGCAGTGTTTACCTGTCTTTGGTTCAAAATGTTATGACATTGCGACAAAGCTATCTGAGCTCTGTATTCATTATTGGTAATAATTGAGACAATGAACCATAGCTGAAAGATAGGTTTTAACATTTTCAGTGCAGGCAAGGCCAGAGAATGAGAATTAAGCAGACTTTCCATAATATGCCTGAAAGTAAATACATCTTCTTTTCAGTTTTAGAAACCATTATGCTGCCTTGAATAGTTATTTCCTAAACAGTGATTCATTCTTTATTCAGACACATTTTTTAAATAGAAACAAAAAGGATGAACAAATATATGCTGCCTCCATAGCAGAGCATAATATCTCACTGAAATCCAATTTAAATAAGTGTAATTAAAAAATGCTTTGCTTTATTGATTAAAACATCCTATCTGCCAGTTCCAAAAATAAGGAGGCAGCTCTTTATACATACTCCAACTGCAAACTCATTTGCTCTTTACTTCACATAACACTAACAATGAGCTAAACACTGTGAACACTAATATGTAGACACAGTATATGCTCGAAGGAGCTAAAGTGGTAGGTGGGCATTGCACTGCCTTTCTTCCTAGCTGAAAATTTCACCCAATATAAAAGAGTTCACTGTTTATACTGGCTCTCATGAGAAACAAAAATTTAATTTCTGTGTTTTAAAGTTAAAAGGATCCAGGTTTCATTTTAACCACTTCTGTAACACGCCGAGCAACATAAACATATCAATTTAGGTTGATATTTCTCATAATGTGCATTTTGAAGCTCCAAATGGACTGGAGATTGAAGCTAGGTGTAGATGTTACACTTATTGTGTGATAAGCATGCAAAAAGTGCTCTATAGCTGTAACTGAACTTGACAGTCATGACACATAGAGCACTTTAAAAATGGTGGATCCCACTCTAAGTTAACTGTGAATGGATATGATATCAAACTAAAGCACTTTAGGTTAAAGCACTTTATTGAAAATTTGTACCAGATTCCACTGCCCATCAAAGTAGGTCACGTTTTGCCAGCATCCCAGGCAGCTTTGCATAGGGTGGTAGCTCTAAGCTTGGGCAGAGCTCATTTGCTCTGCCCAAGCCCCAGGTGGATCCAACCGCAGGCTCTCACTGATCACAGATAGTGACATCCTCTGATCCCAGCAGCGTAAGTTTCCTCCAACCAGCTGTGAGCCACAGTTTGGTGGGGCAGAAGGAGGAGGAGAGGGGAAGGGGTCTGTGTCTTTGGACCTGACCCAGCAGCAGGGTGCCCACAGGCTGTGCCCCCCCCACCATCAAGACTCACCCCACAGACATAATACAGAGCCTGGAGAACACCCCACATATGGGCACAGCCCCATCAGAGCCCAGCCCTGGCAGTAGCACTCCTCCCAGGAAGCCCTAGGCCAGGTACCCTGCCACCCAGACCCCAGCATGCTCCACCCAAGCAGAAAGCCAGTGCAGGTGGCAGTGGGCAGAATATTGGCACTAGGCCTGGATGGAGGCAACCTGTGACCTCCATGGCTCAGGCACTGCCTGCAGGTATTCAAAAAATGGGCATCCAGCTTGCTGCAAGGCCTTTTTGCCCTGCAGCTGCAGGGTCCCAAAGTAATGTGTGTGTTGGTGGGGAGGGGAACACTGAACATCCAAGCCGGGGCAGGCAGTAAGATGCCCTTGGAAACCTCAGGAGCAGGTCTGGTGTGGCCAGCTCCCTCAGCTAGAGGACAATAGAAATTTCCAGCCCAAGGTGAAGGGTGTTGTCAGAACCACGTTGTGTCTGCTCTAAGCCCTGGAAAAGTTTGAGGTTGTGGAGGTGCCAGCTCTGGTGTGGCTGGCAAGTGGTACAACACCACTTTTCCCTCTCCCCTCTGATTCCATCCCTCTGATCATGAAGTTCATTGGGCGCTGGCTGATTCCTATTCTTATGGTGCAGGCAGTCAACTTACCAACCAGTCAGCGCAATACCCAGCACCAACCTCCTGCAGTTGTGACTGCATCCCAGCCCTGGACCACCCCCACTGTACCCAAACTCTTGAAGGCAAAGCCAGCCCTCTCCCCTCCACCTCCCAGAGTGTTCTTAGTAAAAGAACAGTGCTAGAAAGCCAAGGGTGGTGCATGGCAGGAGTTTTGTGGGGGGCAACTGGGGTCTGGGAAAATTCTCTCTGTGTCAGGTCATGGGCTGAGCAGCATGAAAATAGTGGGGGTGATCGCACACTCTTTTGAGGGGGTCAGTTCATTGTAACGGAGGCACAGGTAAAACCTGAGGTGGATTCTCATGTTGAATGGTGATGCAGGGTTTCCTGGTGTACCATTAAACATGTGTCCTTTCCCCAGCTGTCAAGATGTTCCCAGAGTACCCAGGCTCACTGCAGGAGCATTCTATATTGACTGGCTCTCCTCCAGGAGAACTGGAAAAAGCTCATCCCTCCCAGATGGAAGAGCACACACCAACTCCAGATGCTTCCTCAGCCTGACATAGGGATTTAAACCCAAAAGCTTGCTAAGGAGAATTTGTCCAACTATTTGAGGTGGTCTAATAACAGATATCAGATTAACCCAAAGAAATTTGTCTGCCTATATCCTTAAACCAATACAGCTACAACCTACACCCCTCCACAGTTTATTGTGTCATATCTATTGGGCTAATTGCAATTTGATTTGACACTTCCTATTAACACATTTTTAGAGCATACTACTGTCTTATCATTTCAATCAACTTCTAAGTTTATGGCTTCCTCTTGATGAGCAAGATTAATTTATGTATTTCCTTGTAAAGCCATTGGAAGATCTTTATATAAATCCTCACAGGATTTTGCATTAGTGAAGGACAAAAAATACAGAAGATATTGGACACAATGGAAGTCTTTGGTTTAATGGAGATGGTAAAGGATCAGAAAGCAGACTTTGGAACTGTTTGTAAATTATTTAACTTCCTTGTACCTCAGTTTATAGACTTTTAAAAGAGAGATGTTTGTACTTGCATGGCTTAGTTTTCCCAAGTCTAGTTCCTTCAAATCCTTTAGAATTTCTTTACAATATAATTAAATTACTTTATATTATTACAAAAAACAGCAAACCAGGACTCTGTGACATTTAGGCATTTGCTATTTGTTGGTTAGTCAGTTTAGACTTTCTAATAATTAAAAAAAAATCTCTAAAATATCTAATACTTCTCTTTACATATTTAGGAAGAAAGTTATATTTTAATTATGAGAAATGCCATAACAAGGTGTGATTTGAATAAGGAGGAGGTAAAAGTTTATGGGTTCTGTCCTGGAAGTGTCTCTAGAAAAAAAATAGATAAAATGATAAATTAGGATTTTCAAGAGCTCTCAGTATTGGCCTAACCCTCATCCCATTGAACTGACCTGCCTATCATCCCCTTGGAGTTACTGGCAGATACACTTATGTGCCTCACCTACAATAAGAATGACCTTCAATAATTTTTATTAGGTATTTGTATTTTTAAATGTGTTATGATAATAAGTGGCACTAAATAAGTAAGATTTTATCCTTCATAAAACTTAATTCATATTTTCAAATAAAATACCCAACCACACTAATTAATGCTATTTCTTTTCAGAGGCCACATTTTATCTGTTGCCTCAATGGTTATTTAATGAAGACTTAACTGTAGTTAGTGATAAGTACATCAGCATATGTAGCTTTAATTCAATACCTGGCTTACATCCTTCTTGAGCCCACAGTATAGTGAGCACAAGTAATTATAGTATATAATTTTGCTCAAAATTATTTGTGGGTGCAATTTAGATTATTGAGATTTCGAAAATCTAGTTATACCTGTAAATGACTTGCCTAGATATCTAAATTATCACAATCAACCTGTAACTGAGGACATAAAACTGCACTTAAAATTATTTGTGACCACAAAAATGTGCAAAATTAAACCAGTTGTAAAAACTCTGGCCTAGAATATTAGCATAGTGCCATTTAAAACCTCATTTGTACTCTATGTCTTGTGCTTAGAAACAATCCTATTCCTACAAATTAAGAGGTCATTCATGTTGAGGGAATTAAGCAAAAGTTTTAGCTGGGTGTCCTTCTGCCTTAGACTAGTGTCTATAATAGCCCTGAGAAAGTTTACCACAGCCTACATGTTGCCATGCAGTATGATTGCTGGTTGTTGACTCCTAAAGTTATTCCTGCAGTCTAAAATAGCCAGATTGCAGGGGTCTGGGTATACCTGGGGTTTTCCAGGTACAAGAGTAGGAAAACATACACTGACACAAGACCAGCTAAGGAATTTCTTAGCTGGAGAGATCTACCAGCTTCCAGCATCTTTCCACCATGGAAGGAGGATACAGCAATCTACCTCACTTGCATTTTGTAACCCAAAACAGGGGAGAGACCTGTGCCCAAAATATATACAATGAAATGAAAAGTAAATCAATTCTGTAAATTAAAGTATAAGTTGTTCGTGTTGCAAAGTGTAGAAAATCTAATAGGAAATTCCAAACTATTGAGAAAAAACAGACTGCCTCAAAAAGGTACAAGTAGCACAGAGAACAACAGAGAAAAAGACAATCAACAGCTAGGAAGTAATATTAGGCACACATGACACTAGTTATTTTAATTCCTTTTGCCAGCTCTCTCCTTTTCCTGTCTATCTTCCTCCTGTGTTCTCACTGTTTCCCACTAATGCTGCCTCTATGCATTTTATCTGAATCCCCATAGTATTGCTTCAGGCTAACAAACAGCAGTCAACCAGGTGTAATACTTTTGGCATGTTTAAAAATAACAGTTGTCAATGTGTCTGAATACTTCATGAGCACATTCTCATTCAGTTTGTAATGTGTTAGTTCAAAGTGTCAGGAACAGAGAGGGAAGACGAGAGAGAACATAAAAAGTCAGCCGTGTCACTGACCTGAGAGCTGACCTGTTCCATTCTTATTTTGTAATGGTGGCTGCAGCAGCATTGAGGATGAATTGGAGAAAAGGTAGGAACTAAACGTTTTCATGATTAATGATCTCAAAAAAACAATAACGGGCTTTTCACAGTGCCTGATGGTTAGCCTTTTCTACAGAAATCACTGGGACATGGGCAAAGATTGAATGCCATTCAGCTGTGTCTAGCATTGCTGGGGAAGAGATAAAATCTATTAAATGATGCCAATCACTAATGAAATAAGTATTCAGCTGACATTAAAATATGTTCTGGAGGGATGAAGGGGATCTGGGAATGTTCCTCTAGATGTCCAGACTGGCATATTTAATTTCCCCCCATTAGTTTTCTGCTGCAAAGATTATCTTCAGTCAATCTGGGTCACCACAGAAGGGTATCTCTTACATTTAATTGTTGCTAAATACTAACTGGTCTATGAGGAGATTCATAATCACATTTCATTTGTCAATTGAAGCAGTGCAAATCATATATTAACACAATCCTAGCCAAAAGGGTTAGGGGTTTTTAATCTTTTATCTTAATTGAAACACAATATGAGTGCTGTGGAATTTAGTTTTCTATATTGTACATCAGTGATGCTATGAAAAATATATTCACTGCATGTCTTCTGTACAAGATACTGGATTTACTAAAAAGGATGAGGTGTACTAAATATTGTAGACTTCATTTAATTATAGATCTAATAGATACCAAAATAGTTAATGACCTTGGATTGTTGATAATTAACATTATTAAAAGGAAGTTTAGAAACTTCTCATTGTTGTCCTCATGGTGTTTCATACAGTTATAAAGAAGGCACTTGGGCTTCTGTTCAACTACCTTATTGTCATAGTTATAAAGTAAGTGTGGAGAAAGAAAAAGAGTTCAAAAGGAAGATTCATTGCTAGGGAATAGAAGGTTCCTCGGAGTGTATGTCTTCACCAGCTGAAGAGGGAAGGGCATGGTCAAGATCAGAGTGAAGAGAGTACATTGAAATAGAAACAGTCTATATTTTAGTGATTCTAGTTCAACTAAAATAATTCAATTTGGTAGAAATCACTAACTGTCTTGCTTTCAGGATACTTTTACCTCCAACAAATATGCAAATCAAATAAGATAATGGTTATGTATCCCCAGAGCTCCTTGTCTGAATACCAATCCCTTCCCATCTTTTTGTGGATGTCAGAACTACCCTTAAATGTTTTCTGTTTAAAGCTGCATAATGCCTAATCACTACAACAAGAGACTGCCTCCCAGAGCTAACTGAAGTTTTGGTGGGTGTTCACTTTTAAAAACCCAAACAGATTTCTGACTTGGTGGGGCCTTTTTTTAGTGACACCCTTTGGACAAGGTAAGGCAGAGCTTTAAGGTCCCTGCAAGGGAACAGAGATCCCATCAGAAAATGTGAGCATTACTCGGGCATGCAGGGATGAACTCAGGAATGCCAAAGTGCAATTGGAGTTGCAGGCATCAAGGGATGTGAAGGGTAACAAAGACGGTTTCTACAAGTATGTCAGCTACAAGAGGAAAATCAAAGAAATTGCGGGTCCCTTACTGAATGGGGGAGGCAGCCTAGTGATAGATGATGCAGAAAAGGCTGAAGTACTCAATGCCTTTTTCACCTCAGTCTCAACTGAGGCAAATTTAGCTCCCAAACTACTGCACCTCGCAGCACAGCTTGGGGAAACTGTGAGCAGCCAACAATGATGCAAGAACAGGTTAGAGACTATTTAGAAAAGCTGGATGTGTACAAGTCCATGGGACTGGCAAATGTCTATAAGTCCATGGAAAAAGCAAATATAGTGCCCACCTTTAAGAAAGGGAAGCATAGGGATCTGTGGAAATACAGAATAATCAGCCCTGGAAAAAAATCATAGAATATGTCCTCAAGAAATCCATGTCCAAGCACATGGAGAAGAAAGTGATTAGGAAAAGTCAACATGGTTTCACCAAGGAAAGTCATATCTGACTGACCTGAT
Organism: Crocodylus siamensis; assembly: GCF_052110815.1. Classification (NCBI taxonomy): domain Eukaryota; kingdom Metazoa; phylum Chordata; order Crocodylia; family Crocodylidae; genus Crocodylus; species Crocodylus siamensis. Next base: position 158,773,435 of record NC_143397.1, on the reverse strand, counting down.
TGCCTTCTATGACGAGATGACTTGCTATGGATGCAGGAAACACAGTGGACATGCTATACCTTAAACTTTGATACAGTCTCTCACTACATTCTTGCAAGCAAGCTAAAGAAGTATAGGTTGGATGAAGGGACTGAAAGGTGGATAAAAAACTGGCTGGGTCATAGGGCTCAGAGGGTAGAAGTCAATGTCTCGATGACTAGTTGGCAGCCCGTATCAACTGGAGTCCTCAGGGGTGAGTCTTGGGGCCAGTTTTGAATGTTACTTTGAATTACCAATTTATCAAATCAAAAGCAAGACCTTATAAAGGGGGATAAGGCAAAATGCCACGTTTATTGATTACATGAATTAGACATAGAGGTTTGGGCATGCCACTCATACAGACACACATAAATCATTCTACACATCATTACACTCAGACATACACAAACACAAAGCAACCATTCCATTTAGATATTATAGTTACCAGCAGCAGTTGTTTAATAGGAGTACTGGGTGGCTGGTCCAGGCTTATTGAGTTTGCATATAGCAGGCTGGAGTGGGGTAAACAGACGTGTCTGTGCTCCGAAGAAAGCAGCAGTTGAAAGAGACTCATCCAACCTGGTATATTCCAGAGTCCATTTTTTATGGGTATTGGCATCGGTTGTTTTGCACTTTGGGTTTTTTCCATACCCAATTTCTGTTTTTGCAGTTGCTTTTCATCCATTTTCTGCTTATCTTAGCCCAAGGTCAGGTTGGTTGTAAAAGCTCGTATCTCAGCCTTGGACTGTCCTTGCTGCCCATCTGGCAGGATGTGTGCATTCCTCCTCCTCATTATCTTCTTTGTGCCCTAGACCTAAAAGCGATTTTTCAGTCATCTATTAATTAGTTTACTGACCGGTAACTTACCCATTTGGCACCTTGCTGCTTACAAACACAGTTAAATCTTCTTTTCCTGTCTCTATGCCATTCTCTCACCATTCACCCTTTCACATACACTCAGGCATAAAGAGCATGCAGAGTTCATTCACTTATGTCAAGCAAAAGAATACAAAAATGGAGTTTTAAAGTTACTTACAGGACAAAACTAACAGGGTTACAGTTCACTACTATTACATCCTGTGTTAACATCAGCTACATTAGTTCAGTTCATGCTACATAGTTGGCAGCCCGTATCAAGTGGAGTCCTCTGGGGTGAGTTCTGAGGCCAGTTTTGTTCAATATCTTAATCAACAACCTGGAAGATAGAAAGGAGTTCATTCTCAGCAAGTTTGCAGATGACACCAAGCAGGGAGGGAGTAGTAGATATGGTGGAGGGTAGGGCTAGGATCCATAAAGACCTCAACACATTGGAGGATTGGACTAAAAGAAAGCTCACAAGGTTCAATAAGGACAGGTGCAAGTTCCTGCACTGAGGTTAGAAGACTCCCATACACCAGTGTAAGGCTGGCTAAGTAGCAGCTCTGCAGAAAGGGACTTGGGGGTTACAGTGGAGAATAGGTTGAATATAAGTCAACAGTGTGCCCTTGTTGGGAAGAAAGCTACCAGGATAATGGACTGCATTTGCAGGAATTGCCAGCAGATTGAGGAAAATAATACTTCCCCTATATTCAGCCTGGTGAGGCCACATCTGGAGTACTGTGTCCAGTTCTCGGTTCCCCACTACAAGAAAGATGAAGACAAATTAGAGAGAGTCCAATGGAGGGCAATGAAAATGGTTAGGTGGCTGGGGCACATGAATTATGAGGAGAGGCTTCAGGGAACTGCGCTGATTTAGTCTAGAGAAGAGAAAACCAAGATGGGATTTATTAGCAGCCTTCAACTACCTGAAGGGTCATTACAAACAAGACAGAGCTAGACTGTTCTCATTAGTGGCAAATGACAGAACAAGAAGCAGTGGTCTTAAGGTGTAGCAAGGAAAGTTTAGGTTAACTGTTAGGTAAAAACTTTTTCGCTAGGAGGGTAGTGGAACAGCACTGGAACAGTAGTGGAATAGGCTACCAACAGAGGTTGTGGAATCTCTATCCTTAGAGGTTTTTAAGACTTGGGTAGATAAAGCCTTGGATGGGATGATCCAGTTGGCGATGGCCCTGCTTTGAACACAGGCTTGGACTACCTGACCTCCTGAGGTCCCTTGCAAGACTTCAGTAACTCTATAGGTCATATATAATGGAAGATATAATGAAATGATCAGTGGAGCAGTTGTGTGGATTAGCATTTGTAAGGTACTTCTACTTCTACCTCTGCTCTTTCTGCAGTGATGTTGTTAGCTTTTGGAGAGGGTCTAGAAGGAGGAATCATAATTTGACTGGAGAAAGACTTTTTTTTCCAGAAACTGTAAATAACTGATGTTCAGATAACTGCAATTCAGATTAGCACATTTTGCAGAGCATGAAAATGCCACATACATCATAACAAATTATGTTGTTGGTCCTCTACAGAGGACTGGAACATGAGAGTGAATTTCTGGTTAATAAATTACATTTAGATGAGTCCAGGGGAATTACCTTTTTTTTTAATAATCACCTTTAAGTAAATCAGATAATAATATAGGGAAAACAAAACATACTCAATTAATGAAAATTAATAATTCACACACAAAAAAAAGGTAAGTCACTGGAAGCGCAATGTTTAATAAGAAAGCTATTTTGGGGGTGCAATTTCTTTATACAGACAATGCCCAAGTGAACCACATTTTGTTTGTCATTTGGTTCCTTTTTAGCTGGCTTTAGATTTTTTAATCCTAAATGCATTTAGTACTGCTGTAGATTTCCTATTGCTTCTTGGTCTCAAATTTTTGTTGTTGTTTGTTGGTTTGCTTGCTTGAGTTCTGGCTCTCAGTTGGAGAAGTTCTTTTGAGAGCAAATACTAGCAACAGTGCCTCATGGGTATATAACCGACTGACATGCAGTGTTATAGGATATTGCAGGCAGCATCCATCAAATAGGAGAATGATCTCATGCTTCGAAACCCCCAATGTGCAGTAACAGCATCAGAAAAACTGGAGCATTTTTTTCAGTGCGCTTATTTCAGCCAGTCCTCTAGCCACATAAAGTCACATAGCAGAGCAAAATTGTTTTGTTTTTAAGCTTTACTTATATCATAACCCCTTTCTTTGAAAATGCTTTCCTTTATCACTATCCACAGTTGCTATACTGTTGGGACAGAATGCTGAATATGGTTTGGATGCTGCAAAATGATAAACTTTATTTGAATGAATGACTGAACAAACTAACTGAAAAGGATATATTTTTTTAATAAGCATGAAGATTTTGAGGAATACTGACATTATTTTTACATAGAAAAAAATTCCATGAATTTTACAAAATTAATTAAATAGCTTCAATCAAGTCCAGCAACTTTACATAGTCACATGAGCATGCTTGGCTATTACCTCTGAAAGTTTAATATGGTGACTATAGTAGGTTTTTCCATTTTTTGACTTAGATTCATCAGTCATCTCTTTCATTGTCATTCCTTCAGCCACAACATAACAAAAGAGGTCAGCTGTAGTAGAGTTAAGAAAGATTTTGCTAAGTATATTTTCAAAATGCCTACTTATCCATTAAGAATCAAAGGCAAAAAGTTCTCTGAAAAATAAAGAATACAACAACATACAGAGGCTTTTTAGTTAAGGAAACAAATGTTGTTAATATTTAGAGCAAAGAATAATGAGCCACAAAAGTTTTTAATTTCTAATTAGACAGGGAAATCTAATATGATAAAATGCATGCACATTAGACATTTTAAAGTTAAAATAGTAACTAGAGCCCATAACATATCAAAGATTCATCCTGGACCAGCAGAACAATTATTTTCAAAATCTTCTACAAATCCTGTTCCATTGCAAAAGCATTTTTCCTGAGACCCAATTCCCTAAACTTTATTTAAGTAGAGTTACATTACATTTCTATCAGAAATATATACAATGTGTGATGCATCCTTGGAAAAAAATCTAACTTTTGGCTTTATAATAAAGGCCCATCTCATAGCATTTAATCAATTTCTATGAAGAAATACTTTATAGATATTAGTCTCCTTCAGTTAATAAATGTGTTTACAAATCTGCACACCAGATTCTTTCACACATGAATTATCATTATTATGTGAGGCTAGATACCATGCCACCTTTCAAGTTTGGATTCTTCCTAATTACCTGACTTGAATAGCTAGTAACATCTTCCCAGGCTCTGTGAGCCAGATTCTATTATGTTGCTGTACGAGGGGTAGAAAAAGCCACAGAATGCTCCAGGCATCAAGCTGGATGTCCCCTAGAGCTCACACAGCTGTCATACACCAGCCCCCTTTATGAATGCTGTGGCTATCTTAATTGTTCCAGGATCCAAAAATATGCCCTCTAAGACCAGAAGGATCTGTTCCATCAGTCAATACTGTAAATATTCACTCTTGCAACATTGTTGGTCCTTCGAAGCAGACTGCCAGATTTTGGTTTGTAATCATTTTTGCTGTTGGACCTTTAGTGCAAAGAGTTGCGGACCTGTTAGGACTAGAGGTTACTAGCATGTAGTTTAATAAGGGGGCACATACTTTACTGCTGTCCTGTTTCAGTTTTTTAGGCTTCATAGTTCCTCAAATATGCTTGCCCTTGGTTACATAAATTGTCACTGTAGCCACATAGTTCCTACCGGTAAAGTGAACAAGTCTGTTCCAATCTTTGGCCTGGCTCAGTAATGTAGTTGATACACTTGTTGGCATACCTCCAAAGGAGGCATACCTCCTTTTTTAAGCGGGAAGCATATATCCATCTCGGGGCACATGCAGGCCTTCCCAGGAACCCATCTACAATCGTGGAAATTTAAGCCACATGATCGTGGTTTGGGTCCCACTTGTGCAGTCATTCATTAGTGCCAGGAGCTGCACTGGGAACATGATTTCAGTCAGTCAGGGGAAAAGGGGCTAGTGGATCCATGGGGGAGTTTGGCCAGATTGCTGGGAGTTGGCATGTCTATGAGGTTATTTAAAATTGATGGGTCCTCAGGAGGTGCTGTCTGTCCAGGGATGGGATGGTCAGAGGGCTAAAAATAGTCTGGTCAGAGTGGGACAGAGGTAGGAAAAGTGCAGCTCTGGGGCTTTGCTTTGAACATATACACATATCTGGTCGTTCCAGGTAGCCCATACCCAATTTAATTTAATGCACCTCCTCATCTGAACTAAGATTAGTCCAGCCATTTTTTGCCCAATATGCTCTCCCCCAGCGTACGTACAGTTCAGCACTTAGATAGACCTAACCTTGGTTACATCAATCTAAGTGTAAAATCTACATGTAACCTCACACTGTGAGTTCCTATATCTAGGACAATGTGTGGTCAATTCCCTTTAACAAGAATACTGTTTTGCAGGGGTGATTGTTGCCTCCTGAGTCTGGGAGGGTACAATTTGTGGGTGGGCCTGGTGGCAGGCCAAAAACCCCACATCCATTCTGTGGGGGGTTGGGGTAGGTCACTCGAAAGTGAGATCCCCAATTCCCCGAATGTCCCCTGGAGAGGAGGGGGTACACGCCAGACCGCCGCGTCGCCGCCAATCTCGCCTGCCACGACTTGATGGAAAACAAAAGGGGTTCACCCGGGCGGTGAGTTGACGGTCCACATAACAGGGTACCCCGACTCCAAAGTCCAGGGGTCCTGAGGGCTCCTCCTCCCCTACACCCTCGCCCGAGCCTCCGGGATAGGGGGCCCCACTGGGATGCCCCACTGACGGAATAGTCCGGCAGGATACCCTTCCACTGACGAGCCCGCCTCGGAGTCCCCCCCAGTACCTAGTGTCCCTGATACTGGGGCTCCTCGAGTCCGGATTTTTCCGGCCCTAACGGGCCTGAGTCTCTAGACCCAGGGTGGCTACAAAGTCCGCCGCCCTGCCCGCGGGTCCTCCTCCGTGAGCAACCGGCCACCATCCGCCGGAGGAGAGTCCCTCCGGCCGAGGTTCCCTTTTTGAGACCCTCCATCGGAACTGCCACCGGTCCCTGTGCTACCTGTGGCTTGGCGGGACACCTCGCTGCTCCCGGCTCCACCGTGGTCCCCTCTGCTGCCGCCGGGGTTCGCCGCGTGGCTTCAGGTCCCGCTGCTGCACGCCCTGTTGGCGCCGGCTCCTCTGCTCCCGGTTCCGCGCTTACCGGTTCCGCGCCTCTCGGCTTCGCTGCTCCCGGTACCGCCGCCGCCGGCTCCGCCGCAGTCCGCGCCTCCCGCGCTGCTCCCGGCTCCGCTGCTCCTGAAGCTGCCGCCGCCAGCTCCACCACAGTCCGCGCCTCCCGTGCTGCTCCCGGCTTTGCTGCTCCCGGGTCTGGCTCCGTCGGAGCCTCCGTCCCTCTCTTCATGGGGTAGGGGTGCTCCTTTTATCTCCCCGGGCCGGTCCCACGCCGGCCCGGTTTACGTTTCGGGAGACTTCAAAGTCCCGACCAGACTTCCGGGTCGGGTCCCGGAAGCTGGGCAGAAACCCGGGCTTCCTTCCTCGGGCCAGGTCCCCGGCGCCCTCACACATTCCTATACTTCTGTGCCGTGGCTTAGTGTCTCCAACCTCCTGCCTACCCCCACCCAACACGCCACCAGCCCTCATGGCAAAAAACTGCCCCATCCTGAGTGGTACTGAGTTGGGGGCCAATCTCAGGGCGGGGGGGAAGAGAGGCACATGCCTGCCCATGCAACCCCTACCAGTTGCCAGTGCTGTTTTGCACTCACAACTCATCCCTTTCCTAGTAATAGGCAATAACTTCCTGTGGCACTTACCAAACCCTAGAGTATGGCCTATTTTACTGTTTGTAGCATCCGATCCTGTTCAGTGTATAGCAGGCCTATCTTGAGCCTCCCACCAGAAATGCAAAGGTGTTGTAGCATGTTTACAGACTCATTCTTCTGCTCCACAGAGCCATTTGTGATGGACTGGAAAATGTGCCTTGCTTCCAGTAGTGTCCTTCCTGGACAGTATTATAGTCTCAGATTCATTACACTGGACCCTCACTAAGTTTTGTTGTCACTTGAATGTAACAACAATGACTTCCTCAAATGGGTTATACTCAGACATGTGACAAAGATTAAATTTTTGATCCGTTCCAGAGTGTGCAGCCAGAAATTCCTGTGCTATCTGAGCATATTCCCTTTTCTTCTTAGTTTGTCAGGTCCTTGCTCGCAAAGACTGACTTTGCATCAGTGTATGCTTCTAGATGTCACACTGTAGTTCTAGATGCTCCCCAGGGTTTTAGAAATGTAAAACTGGTCAGTTTTTTTCTCATTGTCCTCTATCTCATGGAGGAACATTTGTTGTCAGACAGCAAATGCATGGCTTGCACAGCAATGGATGACATTCCAGTGTACTAGCTATTATAAAACCCAAGTGATAATATTTTTGGTGATAAGAAACTAATGAAAAAGTCTGCATTTGCCTGCTGGCCTCAGAATTATTTTATAGTCTATCACTCTTCTCCAGTAATATTGTGGGCTATCAGTTTTGCTGGAATTACTTTGCAATCAACTGTACAATTTGGGTGGGTTTTTTTAGCATAGAGACAGCAGTCAGTCTTCTTCTGCAGTGTTTGCACATTGATAGTCTTTGGATATGCTAGTCACATTGTAAATATCCTCCTCTTCAATGGAAATCTTTGCATCCTGTGTCATTGTAAATACCCTAAAAAGCAAAAAGCATCCATATGGACAGCACTGGTGCATAACCAGTCTGTTTCCCACACACTCTGCCTTATTACCCATGAGATGGACATTTCCATGTGTACTTCTGCATTAGTGTCCGTCTTTGCTTTTATACTTTTCCTGAACGGTTGAATTGCCCTTTCTTAGTTGGAGATATTTATCTAGGTTTCAAAAGTCTCTGCTGAAATAGGATCACTTGTCCCATATGATCCTGTCTTTAATAAGGGAATCTTCAGTGTCTCTAAGTTATATATAGATACCAGAATTCTCAGTTTTATCATATTAATTTGTATTCTCTCTTCTGCCCATTGGTTTTAGATATTATAGGTAGTATCTCACTACAGGCTCATTTTTTCTTGGGGCAAAATAGTCAACAAACACTTTTATCAACTCCACAACTTCTCAAAAATGAACCCTAACAAGTTTCTGTTGCTTCTTATCCATTTTTACCAATAATTAAAAAGGTTTATTTTTATTTTCTCCTTGATAAGTTCAGTATTCAGTCCTTGCTTTCACTGCTTCACTAGTTGGACAATGTGTGTTGTGTGAAAATTCAGCATTTCCAATTTCCATAGTAGCTCCATGTCGCCTGTCTTTTTCTGTATTCATCACACTTCTCCTTACTCTTCCATTTCTCTACACTGAATGCTGCAAATATATTTCTCAGACCATTTCTGAGTAAAATCTAGGAAGGACTCTATACTTGTAAAACTAAATATTACAAACTTTATTACTGTGTATAATAAATACAAACTAGCACTATGTGGATTTCTACAATTAATGTTAACAGCTGTATAATAATTAACATTAAAATTCCCTTGTTCCTCCCCAGATAATCAAATCCTGAGTGCCTTTAAAAATAAGAACACATGCCTCCTCTGACAATCATTGTTTCCTATTTATACTGTGAACATAGAGCAAAAACAAATTTTGGTAGGAGCTATACAAATGCATAAAAAAGACCATTTCTGTTTAGTTCTTAAGAATAAGCAGCCTGATTCTCTACTGCTTGTCATGCTTTACAGTCATTTAAACCACACCTTCATGGTTCACAGACTTCAGGAGATAGAAGTTATCTATGGACCTTACAATGCTTTAATTCTATTCCTTTCTGCTTGAATCTTTTGCCTAATGACCCTGCTTGAAAGGACTCTTGGAATTTTTATAAAATGGACACCACTGACTCCAGTGGGCTGTCCTCTACCTCTCCACCAGAAAAAGGGTCAGGTCCTGATCAACCTGGTGATCAACAGGGATCCAGGTTTTCCATTTCCCATGGAAAAAATGGAGAAAACCACAGATTTCCTGCTTTTGCAAAGAGCTCATGCAGACTGGCAGAGTTCCAGCCTACAAGAGCTGATTGCAAAAAGGGCAGGAAAGCCCCAACCCTGCCCAGAGGGGCAGGGGAAGGGGGAGGGGGAAGGGTGGGGCCTGAGGCTTTTAATTAGTCATAAGGGTTGGGTCAGGCTCAATTTCCTTCTGGAGCCTGTAAGGTAAGTGGGGTTTGAAGCAGGCTAGGGGAACAGCTGTGGGCTGCACTGGCTGAAGGCTGAGGGATCGGGGAGGTATTGGGGAAAGACACAGAGTGCCCAGCCGGCTGCACATGGAATGCAAATGGCTTGATTGGCCCAACCCGGCTCAGTGCTTCCATGTGTCGCTTCCCTTAAGGGCATAGAGGAGCTGAGCCAGGTCAACCCAATCAAGCCACTCACATTCCACATGCTACCAGATGAGCAGTCTGCATCTCTCCCCAACAACTCCCCACTCCCTGCAGGAGTGCCCAGCTAGCTGCGTGTGGAATGTGAGTGGCTAGATCTGCCTGACTGGGCTCGGCACCTCCATGCACTTAAGAAAAGCCACTAATGGAGGTGCTAAGCCCAGTTAGGCTGATAAAGTGGCTTGCATTCCATGTGCAGCTGGCTGGGCTCTCTGGCGGGGAGCAGGGAGGTGTTGGGGGAATCCCTCGAGTGGCTGCCCAGCTAGCAGTGCACGAAACTGGAGTGGCCCTGGAGTGGCCACCAGTACCACTATCATACCTGCTGCTGTCATGCCCCATGCCGCTTGGCTGTGGAGCCATGCGTCCAGTTGTGGGAAGGCAGCACAGGGCAGGGCAGTGGTGGTGGCAGTGAGGTGCCAGTGGCTCCACAGGCAAGTGGTGCAGCCAGCCAGGGGGGAGGGGGGTTCACATGCAGTGGCTGCCACCACACAGCTACTGCCACATTCCGTTCTGCCTTCCCATGGCTGACTGCAAAGTTCCACGGGCCATACACAAGCTGTCCGGCGAGCCGGACAGGGGAAGGAGGCTTATGCATGGCAGGTGCCACCACACCACTGCCACCACTGTTACGCCCTACACCACTTGCCTGTGGAGCTGTGCAGCCAGCTGCAGAAAGTCAGGGTGGGCCATGGCAGCAGTGGTGGTGGCAGCTGCCATGTGCAAAGCTCCCTCCCACCCAGCCAGCTGTGCCAGTTGCCTGTGGAGCCACTACCACCTCACAGCCACCACTGCTGCTGTGCCCCGTGTTGCCTTCCCATGGCCAGCTGCACAAATCTGCAGCCAAGTGGCATAGGGTGCAGCAGCAGGTGTGGTAGTGAGGGTGATGGCCATCACATGTGAGCTCACCACCCCAGCTGGGCAGCTTTTGTGCAGCACTGCTGCCCTTTCCCCTCCCCGCCAGCCCTGCTCCTGGGAGCAGGCACAGACACAAACTCCCCTCCCCCTCATTCTCAATCTGCCCTCCACAGCCCCTGCCCTTCCCCCCCACATACACACTTACCTTTTTGGGGGGGGTGTTTGTGCCTGCATGTGTGAGTGTGCCTGCAGGGCTGATGTGAGGGGTCTGGGGGGCACCAGCAGGACTGCAGAGGCTGTGAGGGCCAGTAAGGGGCACCAGCAGGTCCAGGGGTCCTGTGGGTGAGGGGCTTTCATTTTAATCATGGATTTTGGGGTTTTTATCACAGAATTCACAGTATTTATCAAGGAAAACCCGGATCTCTGGTGATCAGGGTGATCGCATTCTGCTTGTAACCCCTTCAGTGCTTGCTCTTTGCTAGTGAGCACCTCCCCTGGCCACAGTTGGCCTTTTCTTTCCTGCATCAGGTGAGGGACATCATCCTTGTTGCTAGTGAGAACCTCCCCTGGTCACCTCAGCGGGGATGCCCTCCCATCCTTCTACCACAGCCTCACCCAGACATGGTAGGCCTACCTCTGACTGAGACCCCAGGACAGGCACCTGTGATTTCCAGAACTGCTACAAGAGCCCCTGGTCCATGACTTGACCTTTTAGCAAGGGCCTAATGTCTGGAACCCTCATTGCTTCCTTGGTCTGGTCGCATACCACCAATCTTTCCCAGTGAGCTAGATCTTGCTGGCTCTCAGCCAAGGCCCTGGCTGACTGGCTGATCTTGTACTTCATCCACTTTGTTTCAAACCTCTTCACTGAAGTGAAAGCTGCCCTCCCCATACATGTGCTTTCTGCCCTGGAAGATCACCTGTGCACACAACAAGACCTCAACCTCTCTCCCTCCCCGCCTCATTGCTGCTGATTTATCTGGCTGTCATTAGAGTAGCAGTACCCTGATGTCCGTTCCCATGCCCAATGAGAAAAGTGGTGGCATTTGCTTTGAGATTCTATCTGGGAAGGCACTGTACAAATAGACAGTGAAAGTGCACCATGCCCATGTCTTTGAAGCCTGCTGTGACACTACTTGGAGACAGCACCCAGTGGCAGCAACACTAGAACAAGGCTGCCAGGCCCTGGTTCACCTGGTACAAGCTTCCCATTGCCAAAAGAACTGGCAAGCTTCAGTGGCAGCTACTTCATGGGGTCATAGGCACCTTTGTCTCCCACTTAGACCCCACGGCATTAGGGGCCTGTCCTTTCTATGAGGAAATGGAGGAGACTCTCTTCTATATGCTCCTGGACTGTGTTCAGCTTCAGCTGCTTTTTGCTGTTCTCAACACTGTGTACATCTTCTTTTCTCCATAAGAAGCAAAGGGAGTGTGACATGCCTGGCCAATTTCCTGCCGAGCCAGGCCAGATGACTCTGGAAGGACACAGAAACAGACTCACAGGGGCCAGCTCCAATGACATCATCTAACCCTTCTGCTTCTTGGTCCAGGCATGTGTCACATTTGAATTTGAATTCTTCACTTTGCAACAAAATGTGGACCAGTTTGTGTTGATCTAAGGCCATCAAGGATTTAGACCACCTTGCTCTCTGCAAGGTGAAAAATGGCTGGCTGGTTCTGCATGTGTAACTCCATGAGGGGTGTGGGAGGGAAGTGATTTGAGTCTCTGGCGGCATGGTGTTTTTGTCACTAACAAGTGTTTCAGGCTCAGCACCTGGGAGGGCCACGTACCTTTGCACTTCCACCGTTTGCTTTTAAAAAGTTTATAATAAAGGTTTACAAAATAAAAAAAACCTTTTGACAATGATAAATACTCAAAAAATGCTATGCATAAGAATATTGATTTATATCATTAAAATATTTTGAAAGTTCCATTATGCATTTTTTTCAGGTAATAGATGGTGAGCTAAATGTGTAAAATACAATTTGAAAACTATAATATCTCCACTAGCTTCCCCTGGCTTCTTAATTTGATATTAACCTCTTTTACGAGGGTTATAGTGTGAAGTCTAAAAACATAACTAGCATTGTCTTTTTGCTATATACTTAATCACATGAAATGTGAAAGGTACAGTATGTGGTATAAATTGGAAAATTACACAGTGGCTGGACTCTGTTAATGCTAATGGTTTCACTCAATTATAGATGTATTTTATATTATTGTAACTAGCTCATAAATAGCATTATGTGACCTCACAATTTATTTCTTTATGAGTTAGTGCAGTTCAGTTCAGCCATTGGTATAATAATGCAGCCAGTAGACTCAATAAACAACAGAATCTATTTATTACTGCCAGAAGGCATAAAGGTAGGTAGCCTTCCTATTGCTCGTGGTGATATTTTAGAAGAACTTTGCTTTCTCCCCAGCGAGCAGCACTTCTCACCCTGAATTTGCTCAAAGAACTACTTCCTGAGACAGGGGTGCTTCCTGCCTTCTGGGTGGTTTGTGTGGGAGTGACAAGAAATACTCATATGGTCAAAGGCCCCTTGTGTCACAATAGCAATAATTTCTGATCGAAAAATCTATTAGGAAGACTATAAAACTGAGGATACATCCAGCTTCCCCAAAAAGTTTGATTTTCATGAAAACTATTATTAAAAAGATTTTAAAAATACACAGAATACAGAAAACAGAAAGAAAACCGCAGCAACAAACCAAACATAAAAAAGCTAATAAATTAAGAAGTAACAATATAGGAGTTTGCCATCCCTTACATGAGTACACTACATGGGAAGAGAAAATAAGTTATTTTACTTTCTACACTTTGCATAGACCCTGTTATATTTGGCCAGAAACAAAGTCCCTATATTTTGGTATGAGAATTGCCCCATAGTTATTTCACAAGGAGTGTACAATGCCGCCAAAAAACTGGAAAGATGTATAGAGCATGCAGAAGCAGACTCTAAACCATTTCGGGTGTTAAAAGTTAAAACTAATGTACTCAATTAGATTCAAAATTTCAGAATCAATCTTTGCAGTTCTCCTGTCACTGATATAAAGCACATATGGTATAACTCTGTTTAACAAATGTGCCACTTTATTCTACAATGGGCCTAGTTTCTACCTGTGGTTTCAAGTATCTTAAACTATCAGTGATTTACTTTTCAATAGCAAAACAAATGGCATCCTTCAGCTGACTCTTTTGTGAAAGTAATACATAGCTACAAATATGTTCTTTTCACTTTTTTATTTAAATGCATTATAGAACATAATGAAGGCCAAGTGAACCACTAAAATAGTTGGTGCATAAAAGGGCACAGTCTAGAAATGTCCATTCAGGACAACTGCGGTGATTCACAACTCTTATTCCAAAAGGTAGTTATTTGGTGACTTTATAATATGATCATTCTTATCAGATACTTCTGATAAGAAAGTTGGCAAAAATGTCTTCCTTAGGTATAAAGTATGGGCAACCACAGTACAGTTCTAGCTGGATTCTAATTCAGGGCCCCAGAATTATGATATAAAGTTTATAGAAGGTGGTCATCCAATATACCATATTTTCTCACATATAACACACCTTTTCACAAAAATTAGTCCCTCAACAGTTCATATTAAGCAGGGAACCTGATTTTCTGACTAGGATAGAAGAATCCTGTATAATTCTTTCTCCACCATGAAGCAGCTCTTATATTGATATTCAGGCAGCTGGGAGTCAATCGACTTAATGGCTCATTCTGTTTCACTGTGGAGGTGTTAACAACTGGCTCTTCTTTTTAATGGTATTTATGTTCCACTAATCAAGCTAACCTTTCTTAGGGAAAATTTGCTGTCTATTCCTTGTTCTTGGTTTCTCTCTCTTATTTCACACTCCAGAGACTCTCTAGCTATTTGAAGAATCACAGATCTACCCATGGGGACCAGTCTTCATCAGCAGCTAAAGTTTCATCTGTAGTTAAGCAGGAAATATAAAAGTATTGTAAGACAACATTGGTTTATTTTTCAGCTTTTCAACTTAACACTTAAATACAAATTCTTTGGATAAGATAAAAGATCCTATCTCCTCTGGTTACCTCACTACCTATTAAAGATGACAGAAGAATCCTTTTGACATTGCTAGGATTTTGATCAAACCCAAGGTAAGCATTAAAAATCCTGTGGGATTTTTCATAAAAGCAAAATTTTCACTAGGGCAAAATTTTATTCCCCATTTATATTGTACAACTTGTATTATATCTTTTTTCCACCTGACTGCTTATTTCTCCCTGACCAAATATAGGGGATATATGCATTTATAGCTTACAAAGCATCCTAGGGCATGTGTTCTTCATCAGGTGACTATAACATGGAGTGAAACACAGTATGCCCACTGTGCATGTGACAGGATGTAACACAGCTTAGTGTGGTTCTCAATGCATACTCACTGATGAGTACCCAGCACCATGACTAGTTCACATGTTTTCATGTTATAATGCATGTAGAACAGTAGAGCATAATATACTTCATTGCAGGATTCCCTACTGTTGTCCTATGGCAATGTAAACATTTCCTTAGCATCTGTTGTGATGCAAAGAACAGTATGACTGTAAAATATTTCCAAATAGCTGAAAATCTAAGTTTTCATTCCACTGAGGGAACTGTGTCATAATGACCAAGAGTTTCCAAAAGTGACCAGTGATTTTGGATATCTCAAGTGTGTACTCAGTGTGAGATATCTTAAAAGTGCCTAATCTTCAGGGAGCTACAGCTCTGAAAATCTGCCTCTTTGCAGTCTCTCAGTATCCAATAAAGATAGAATAAATAAGGTATCCAAAACTGTGAGTTACATTTGAAAGGTTTTAACTTTCCAGCAACCCAGGCTTTAATTTATTTTCCTTTTTCTCTTTTTCTATCGCATTTTCTATCTGTCTGCCTGGCACCTTATTTATGTCAAATTATATTTAAAGAAAAACTCTGACAAAAGTTAAGGATAATTTTCCCTGTATTGGCATATTAAGAAAGCTGAGCACACTATATTTTAGACTGCATTATAGTGTGGGGAATTACAGTGGTGTAAATGGACATGTATGTTAAATGAAAAAAAAGAAGCAGTGCTTTCTGGCTTAAATTAGATCTGGTTTGTATGACTAAAAATATTCTGAAAATAAACACACTTCTAAAAGTCAAGCTTGTTTATCTGGAATTTCTGGTTTTATTTATTTTTTTAAATATATATACATAAGCTGAGGTACATAACTTTTGATGTCCATCTGGAACCAACACCCTTAGTGTCTCTGGAGCAAAGCAGATTTGATGCACTATTGGTTTTCTAACTTAGAAGCACAAAAACAATTGCTGTGTACAAAGATCAGTTTTTTCTGGGTCTGTGCCACTCGGCTTTTTAATATTTGTGCAACATAAATGCTTAGTGTGGAAAAAGGGAAATCAGTCTTAATGCACATATGGAGACAAGGAAAGAAATAAAGTATTTTCAGCTTTTGTCAAAAAAGTTTAACGCATTTTTACTACACACATTATTTCTGAAAAGTACTTCATCTTAAGTATTCCTTCTTATTTTCCTTTCAAGTGCTATATTACTGAAATGTACTTCCTCTTTAATGAAGGCTAGGGGCAGGAGGTGGGCAAATCCTTGAAGTCACTCTCCCTTTCCTCTAAAGCATGTACTTGTCAGGACAGCAGGGAGGAGATTAATCAGTGGCTGATAGAGTCAGTCCTTGGGGGCAGATTTTTGGCAGTATTCTCTTCTAAGCCAAAGCCTGGTATAGGTGAGGCATCAGTCAGCCCTTTACAGCTTCCTGATTCTGAGAGCCAGCCCCAGTGGCACTATGAGCTGGTGCCAGCTGCTCTGGGTTGCACTGATGAGATAAGGTCTCTTACATATCCTATTCCCATGAAGGACTGACATAGCTCCTTTCTACTTAGACCTTTTCCTTGGCGCACAATGACAGTGAAGGAGAGCACAAGGTCTGGCTGCTGTAGATTTGCGCTTGCAGAATGTGGTAGTTCTGGTGCAGGGAATTCTCCGCTAGCAAAGTGCCATCAGTTTCTGGCCCTGTTTCACCAGATGAAAAGTAAAGGAGCCAGATCTCGACAGAGTGGCCGTGCAATCCTGTTACATACTACGACTTGTCATACTGCAGCTAAAATATTTTGATGAATTCAAGCAAAGTCATTTGTTTGGGAAAGATCTCATAGAAGTCAAGTGAAAGTGTAACCTTTCTATGATATGTTGTGCTATAAGGACTGTTATACAGTAGCTTTCACGAGTCACTGTAAAGTCCAAGGCATGACAATATTTTATACATTTATAGGTGTAAATAGGAGAATATTTAAGGCTATAATGCTGCCTGTTCATAAATTATTAGGGTGAAAGATCCTCAAGTTCACCTAAGAAAAATCACTTTGAAAATGTTTTATAGTGGTGTATATCACAACATGATATGTGTGCATACTCTAATTCACTCCCTTCTTATATTAAGGAGGAACTCCATAAGAAATTTTCCTTCTCTCCTTCTGTGTGGTCTCATTCTGTAGCTCTTTTCTGATGAGTAATTGTAACACATGCAGATATTAGTAGGGTTGATTAACATTTCAAATGAAACATTTTCCATCATAAAAAGAAGTTTATGAAATTTGATTTTTTTTCACAAGAAAGGAATGATTATGGGGAAATTCTGAATCCAGAAAATCTAAATGAAATACTTTGTTTCAGACTGTGTTCACAGGTATCTCTGGAATCTCTCTTTTCTTTTTTAGGTACCTTCATCCCTGGCTTGAAGATTTCATTTCATTTCTCATGATCCATCAGGTTCTCTTGGAGAATTCAGAATGAAAACAAACAAAGAACTATCAAAAGTAATTCCAGATTTGTGGTCATCTTAGTAATAAGCAATGGGTACAGATACAAATCTCAGATACATATAGATGATTCTACAACTTCTGGAAATGTGAATTACAATAAATAGTGACATCTTCCATTGTCTTTCCCTGGACATTGCTTTTTGTCTATTTGTAATTTCATTCTTCACCCATGCAGTATTCAGTGCTGTCTCTTATTCTCTTCACTTTCATGTCTCTACCCTTGCTGTTTATAGCACTTCCTGTATGTGGCCAAGACAGAGAAATTTACTAACATTTTTAGATCAGGATATCAGCAAGTTTTGTTGGAAAGCTTGCCTGGAAGCAATGTATTAATAGCAACCTGATCAAGAACAAAATAAGCTGCTGGTATACCATAAAATATGTTGCCCCCAAGAAGTGTAAAAAATTGCATGCTCAGTCTGGCGTAACTCTGAATAAGCCAAGGACTGTGTGTTTGCTTCTCTCCATATGTGCCAGCATGCTATTAAATAATTGCATTTTAATGTTTCTGTGCTAAAAGGTATGTGAATAATCTTTATTAACTGTTTTCTGACCATGGATCTAATCCAAAATCCAGTGAAGTCAGTGACAGTCTTCCTATTTATTTCAATGTATTTTGGATCAGGCCCACAAATGCCCCTTTAGCAAAAAATTAAAAGCCCTGTGAATAAATACAAAAAGAAAAAGAAACAGAAAAACAAAAACAAAAAACAACCAACCTTTCCCCAAGACAAAAAAAACGTGAGCAAACCTGTGGGCTATTTTCAAAATGCTGCAAATCAATGCAGCTCTAGGGCTTCAGGGGATCTATGTTGATTTACATGATATAAAACCTGACAGATTAACAAAAAAACACATTATAAAGGCATATCAACAGGACAGAGTCCAGGAGAAAGAATTTACCACCTGTTTCTGCTACCTTAATGGGACATATAGCTTTGAGGTATGGTAATCAGAGAAACGGGTCTAGATTTGGGTCACTACACTGAATCCTATTGGCTGACCAGATAATTGTTTCTCTCCAACCGGTTCTGATTTGATATTTACCATGCAACCTGAATGGTTGTTAGTACAGTAAAAGCTCCATTATCCGGCACCTTACAAGCCAGCATGTTCTATTAACCGGCATGCCAACTTGTAAGGTAAAGTGAAAATGGAAGTGCCCACTGTGGCATTTCCGGTTTCTCTGAGCCCCCACAGCCCAGGGGAAAGCAGCCTGTGGCTCTGGGCATAGCAGGCTGCACGCGGCCCGCCTCCCTGTCCCACGGGTCCGTAGGGCTTGCAGGAGGGTTGGCTATGCCACGGGAGGGTCAGCGATGCTGCAGGAGAGGCGGCAATGCCCTGGACGTGACAGGAGAAGCAACAGCCTGAACAGGCAAGGACGCTTGTTCGGGCCACTCAGTTAACCGGCATATTTTGTTATCTGGCATCCCGCATTCCCGGTCAGAGCCTTCATCCTCCAGTTTGCTTCCAGTCAGAGCCTTCATCCTCCAGCTGCCACTTTCTACATTTGTCCCGGAGGGCAGGGCACAGTGGCAAGCAGTGCAGGGAGCTGAGGGTGAGTACAGAGCTGGGGGCTGGACATCAGAATGAGGCTGTGTGAGAATGATCGCTTCCATATGGTGCAACAGTAGAAGGCATCCTGTTCACCAGTGGGGGAGTTCGCACGAGAGCATGTGTTGCAACTGTTGTGGGGAGGAATCACAATGTATTGGGGAGGGGAGGAGACACTCACACACACTTATTGCAGCTAGGGGGGAAAATGCAGTCATGCACCTGCGTTGGGGTGGTATGCCTGATGATCTGTGGAGGAGGGTGTCAACATGGGTGTGCTGTGCCATAGGAGGTGGGAAAAAGGGGAGTGTCCAAGCAGCCTGCTTGCCTGTAGTGGCCTTTACTACAAAAATAATTTCTGGAAAGTACTTAATAATAATTACTCCTTCTTCTTTTTCCTTCACAGTGTTATGTTACTGAAATGTAATTCCTCTTCGGTGAAGGCAAGAGGAAGAAGATAAGTTATTCTTTGAACTTGTTCTCACTTTGGCTCAACTGGTGCAGCCCACATAGTATGCAGCCCCCTGACTGGTGCAGCTCCCAGGGCATGTGGCCCTTTGGGCCTAGAAGTTGAACAACCTAGCTTTAATCATTTTGTCCATATTGATAATACCATTTCAGGAGCTAGAGACCATCCAGATTCTGCTGAAAACAGTGAAACCTTTTGATACATGTCTCTATTCAACCAAAGACAAGTATTAAAATCTCTGAAAATGTGATACACCTGAGAAAATTAAAAATAGTTAATTTTGTGTCACCTAGATGTAAGGGTTTCTGAATTTTTCTTTTAAACCTGATATCATTATATTCTTTCAGCTGCAGAATGAGCAGACCTTCTCAAAGAATGATTCTTTGGTTCTGGTTGCTTAGATTCGTTCCGATGACTGTGATAGATTCTTTTCACACCGAGAAGAAACAGAACTGTGAAAATCTTGGGAGATGAAACAATAAAATTCTCCAGCTCATTGTGTATTATGTGTATATGAGTGAAAGACAGAGACTTTATTTTCCTGATTCTGACAACATCTAGAGATGGTTTTTACTGGTTTTTAAGCAATCATACTAATGAGAGTAAACATATCTTATTTACCCTATAGCATAGATGAATACATTTGTGGCAAGCAAAACAAAAACTGTGGACAAGCATAAGAAATATCTAAAAGGCAGGTTGGCTGTTATCAAAGTTATGCTGATATAATGTATTTACTCAAATAGAAGATGACCCTGACTATAAGATAACCACCTAATTATTAGATTCTATAAATGGAAAATTTATAAATTTGTAATAATTTTCCAGCTACAGAACTTAATTATTGGGTATTTGCCTTGAATTTGTCCAATTCCCACTGCTACAGCAGAGCAAATAGATCTGGGGGATCAGAGAACTCTTTGATCTCTGCTTTCCCCTAACTTTCCCCCTGGCAGTCCCTTCCCCTCCCCTTACTGTCAGACTCTGGCTGTAGCTATTTGCATACAGTACCCAAAGGCGTAGTTCATCCAGAACTGATGCATGCTACCTTTTTTTTTAAAATGGCTGCAAGTTTTAGCACAGGTGTTTCATAAATGCACCTCTGAGCGGCACTTTGAACTGTATGATTGATTGCTCCAAGCTCCAGTATGAAACTGGAGATAGGCTTATTGAAAGTCTCTAGATTAAGGTCATCAGAGACAGCAACAAGGGTAATGTTGTGATGGGTATCTGTTATAGACCACCAGGCCAGGAAGATGAAGTAGATGAGGTTTTCTTCAGACAACTAAAGGAAGTTTCCAAATCACAGACACTGGTTCTCATAGGGGACTTCAGTCACCATGACATTTGCTGGGAGGGTAATACAGCAGTACACAGAGAATCCAGAAAGTGAGGTAGACAACTTCCTGGTGCAAGTGTTGGAAAGGCCAGTGTTGGAGTGTTCTTCTTGACCTGTTGCTCACAAATATGGAGGGATTGGTGGAGAAGGTAGTAGTGGATAGTACCTTGGGCAGCAGCAACCACAGGATGATTGAATTCAGGATCCTGAGAAAAGAAAGGAAGAATAGCAGCAGAGTAATGGCCCTGGGCTTCATAAAAGAAGACTTCGACTCACTCAGGGAACTGATGGGCAGAATCCCCTGTGAAGCCAGTCTGATGGGCAAAGGGGTCCAGGAGAGCTGGTTGTATTTTAAAGAAACCTTACTGACAGCAGAGGAACAAACCATCCCATTGTGCAGGAAGAATAGGAAATTTGGCAAGTGACCTGCTAGGCTTAGCAGAGAACTTTGCAATAAGCTTAAACACAAACAGGAAGCTTACAAGAAGTGCAAGCTTAGACAAACAACTTAGGAGGGTTTTAAGAATATTGCTTGGGCATGTAGGGATGAAGTCAGGAAGGCCAAAGCACAATTGGAGTTGCAGCTAGCAAGGGACATGACGAGTAATAAGATAATGGCCAGTAGCTCTGCAATCACATCAGCCAACTCCCTCAGCTCCACCAGTTGCATTGCATCCGGCCCTTTGGACTTATACACATCCAGCTCTTGTAAATAGTCCCTAACCTGCTCTTCTGCTTTTGAGGTTTGCTTGCCTTCTCCCCAAACTGTGCTGCCCATTGCAGTTATCTGGGAGCAGACCTTGCCTGTGAAGACTGAGGTAAAAAAGACCTGGAAACTTTGGAGTTCAGATGCCCCCTAGTCTCACTTACTTCTAGCCAGAAGGCTAAGAAGCAAGCTAGGAGGAAAACACAAAAGCAGCACCCCATTGCCACAGAATGCCCCAGAATGCAAGGGAAAGGTGTCACCCTATAACTTTAATTTTACTAATGAATGTTAAAAGGCGTAATTACAAAGTTGAAGGGGTAGGAGGAAATACAAATATCTGTACAAGGGTGGCTACATAGCACAGGGTGGGTGGATGTGCAGGCGTGACCCACGGGGTGGGTTATGTTGGGATTGGGGACAGGGAAGCTAAAAGGTTTAACACCTAGAGTGAAGAGAAAATGCAAAGTGCCCTGTGCAAGAAGGCTGTATCATTACAAAGTAGTGGGATTTAAGGGACACACGCAGGTACAAGAAATAGCTTGTGGGCACAATTGCAGGAATGAGGGAGAGTCTAAGTATAAGTGTCCTAGGTCATGATCCTTTGAGGAGTGGGAAGTGGTCAGACCATCCCCTCTAGGTCACTTCCAGATGGTGGTCTGTTGAAGTCCATGTACTGGTGCTTGCCTGTGATGTGCTAGAAATAGATGTCTCTCAACCATCTGGTGGTGTTAACACCATGAGGTGTCTCATCAGTTTGGCATAGTGGTGGGCTACTCACAGATACATAGGAGAGTCTTGTTGCTGCGGTGCCATGCTCCAAGTGCCCTGATAATCAGTACCTCAACAGACACTTCATAACCCTGTCTCCTCAGGACATCTTACAGTGGCTGGTATTTCACCTGCCTCCATTTGCAGGCTACACTTGATATTAGCTCAGGAAGCCAATACTTATTCCTTTATGGTTGGACAGTGAAATTCAATAACATCCTTGTTTTCGAGGGCAAATCAGTTCCAAATTCAACTGGGCAGAGCCCAACAGTAAAGTTCCAAAATTCAACTGAGCCAGAGCTCAGTTGTTAAGTCTGTGTGGTTCTTCCCCTTGGCAAGAATCCTCTCTCTGAGTCCCATAGGTCTGGGAATTCAGATACTCCCCACATCCAGGCAGGCATCCTATATGCAAGCCCCAGGCCCAGGGCCCTTGGGGTTCATACCAAAGCTATTATACCAATAAGCACTAGGGCTGTGCAAAATTTCACCGGCTGTTTCATGTCAATGCTTTTCAACTCATTTTGAGCTCAAAACAGTGAAATAAAAATGAAATGAAAGGCTTCAAAACAGCCTTGAAACAAAATGAGGGCAGTCGAAACATTTTGAACATTTCAAAATGAGGGCAGTTGAAATGTTTTGAAAGTTTCAAAACGTTTCAAGTTTCAAAGCTGAAGCTGGGTTTGCATGCAGGGAAACAGAAAGTAAGGGCGGGGGGGAAGAGGAGAGAAGGACTGCTCTGATATTGACTGTCTAGCTGGCCAGTGACTGTAATCCTTCCCTGAGTTCTCTGTCAATCCTAGTGCTCTGGGGAAGAATGGAACAACAGGATAAAAAGCAGCATTGTTTGAACTGAGCTGCTTTCTGCCTTGGGGTCAATTACTGAGCTGTGTCTTCCAGCAGGTCAGCAACGCTGGACAACAAAGGTTACCATTCATTTTCTACTTGCTGGCCTAGCAAGTGTGATTCATCAATACCTTTTCTTTCTACACCCTTTTATTTTATTATTATATTAATTCATTCCTTTCAATTTATTCCTCACCCAAAATCCTTTGTTCTTTTTAGTCTATTTTGATTCTTTTTCTCAAAAAAAGAAATCTGTACTTTCTCTCACAGTGTGCATTCCATTCACTGTTCAGGGAAGCACAACGTATCATCAGTGACTTGGATGAGGAGGTGAAAAGCACCTTGTTCAAATTCGCAGATGACACTAGGATGTGGGGAGAAGTGGGCATGCTAGAAGGGAGGGACAGGCTTCAATTGGATCTGGACAGGTTACAGGGGTGGGCAGGTGAGAATAGGATGGGATTCAATACTGACAAGTGGAGGGTACTGCACCTAGGGAGAAAGAACCAGCAGCAGACTTACAGGCTGGGGAACTCCCTTCTCATCAGCACAGAGGCAGAAAAGGCTCTTGGGTCATTATAGACTCCAAGATGAACATGGGCCGCCAATGTGGGGATGCAGTCAGGAAAGCTAACTGCACCTTTTCATGCATCCACAGATGCATCACGAGCAGGTCCAAGGAGGTGATCATCCCCCTCTATATGACATTGGTCAGGCCATAGTTAGAGTACTGTTTCCAGTTCTGGGCACTGCACTTCAGGAGGGATGTGGACAACACTGAGAGGGTACAGAGGAGGGCCACTCGCATGATCGGGGGCAGCAGGGTAGGCCCTACGAGGAAAGGCTAAGGGACCTGAATCTGTTAAACCTCCACAAGGGAAGGCTGAGAGAAGATCTGGTGGCCATCTATAAACTGGCCAAGGGAGACCAGCAGGCAATGGAAGAGTCCCTGTTCCCCCGAGCACTACTGGAAGTAACGAGGATAGTCATAAGTTGACTGACAGTAGATTCAGGCTAGCTATCGGAAGGCACTACTTCACAGTCAGGTTAGCTAGAATCTGGAACAAACTTCCAAGGGAAGTGGTGCTCACTCCTACTCTGGGGGTCTTTAAAAGGAGGCCAGACAGACACCTTGCCAGGTCGGACTTGATGATCTGCTCAGGTCCCTTCCAACCCAAGCAGCTGTGAAACCATGAAACTATATATGGCACATTATAATATAGAATTTATTCAGGAACACATACTACATACATTTATATATTTTATTTATTACATAAATACATGCATACATATATTACATAAATACACATGCATATACAATTGTCTACATAGATTACATACATCAGATTACATTACAGAAGAATGCACACATTTTTCAGCACAGCAAGACAAAGACACTATGAAATACACCATGAAGTGTGCTGGAAAGGCAGCTGGCAAGTCTTCCGGGAGGGGCAGAAGAGTGACTGGAAGGAGAGCTGTATTTTCCCCCCCACCCCAACACTGAGACACAGCCTCTTTGCTACAACAAGCAGGCATGAGGTTTCCATTTCTACAAGCAGCAAGGAGAAGGGAGCTAGATCTGCATCTGAGTGCCATAGCAAGGAAAATTCTGGGGAAGAAGGGCAAATCATCTGAGTTTGTGCTTCACACCCCTCAAGTTTCTCCTAGAGCCATGTCTCCTTCTCCAGAAGGCACTTCGAAGGAGGTTAAGGTGGAGAGTGCAGAGGCAAGTGGCTCAGCTGAGTCCACGCCTCCTGTTGCTGTGTCTCTGTCTGCTGAGGAGGGGGAAAAGGCAGCATCTGCACATGCATCTACACCCCAGAAGTGAGCAGCAAGCTAAAACCAGCTGAGGCAAAGGAACAAAATACATGAGCACCATGGGGATGGTGAAGCATCTCCACAGGCACCACTACCTTGCCCTTGCTCTTCCTCAGCCTGGCACCAGTGGGAGCATGCCCAAAAAGAAGTCCCCTTTTTGCTTCAAAACCCCCATTCCCTGAAGTAGAGACAAAGCACTCTGGAACAGTGGGAGAAAGGCGAACAGAAAAAGGGGCCCATTGCAAAGGCGAGCGAGATCACCCAGACCAGGGGAGATACTTGCTGTGGATAGCCAGCCCTTCTCTTTAGTTGAGCAGCCAGGGTTCATGTGGCTCATGGCACCCTTGGCCCCATCATACCAAGCGCCTGCACACACCACCTTCAGCAGGATGGTGGTGCCCTCCCTGTAGGCACGCACCAGGGGAGTACTTGAGGGAGGAGCTGCACAAGACAGGTTCACAGGTGGCCTTATGCTTCACCTCAGACATCTAGAGCAGCTGGGGTGAAGATCATGCCTACCTCTCCTTCACAGGGCAGTGGTGTGATCATTCAGGCTGTCAGTGGGCTCTCGTTCAAGTTGAGGTGATGGATAAGTCCCACATGTCAACAGAGATCATGGGGGCCATGAACCACTTGGTGCAGGTGTGGCTTATTGGGCAGGGTGAGCTCACCCATGGGTTCATGGTCACTGACTATTCGGCCAATATGGTCAAGGCATGTAGTATTGCAGTAACTACAATTGCTTTGATTGCTTATATTGTTATTTTTCTTTTTATATAATGAAATATTTCACCATTAAGATAAAGTTAATTTTGTTATGATTTACTTTTTATAATATTTTGATCAGTCATTATTAGCATTCTGGAATTAACCATCTGTTTTAAATTACCTATTGCTTAGAGGCTGGAGGGTGGGGAAGGGGAATTTAGCATGTAAGAGTAGAGAAGTACCTGGGGAGTCAGATGTCTGGCAGGTTGTAGTGTGTCATAAATCCAATGTCTATATTGAGTCCATGAGTTTCTGTACCTAGGAGGCTGATAAAGTGCAATTCATAAGCTCATCTGTGAGGCCTCAACAGTTCTGAACAGGGCAGAAGAATCACTCACAATGACTTGAAACAGAGTCAGTGGTGATGGGGATTGAACTTAATGAGCACTAGCATGTAATGGCCTTTTGGGTAGGAGAAAGCAAGAGTAGGGGGCATTCAGACTCCAAGGGTTCCAGACCTGGGGCTTACATGTAGGATACCTGCCAAAAGACAAAAAGGTTCTCATCAGCATATTGGCCCAATATAGGTCATGTGTTTTATACTTGTGCTTAGTGTTGGCTGCATTGAATCAATTTTTCGTAGGCGGTTTCCACTGCTGAGCACATGCTGCTTTTGGCAGCACTTTAATGATATATTTAGTGAGTTTTCCTTGTATATGATTATAAGTCAAAGGGCTTTTTCCCCCCAGGCCAACCATGGGGAAAGCCTCATTTTGGAATTGCGTAAATATGGTATTTATTTTGGAAGAAGCTGAGGTCTACTTTCTGTCTGTTTTCCTAACATAAAGTTCTCAGAGATTTCAGTAATAGTTGCACAGAAACATGGTAGCTTTTTTTAAAAATATATATGGAGCAAAATTAAGTGAAACCATTACTAAAGCAGTAAACTGTGGGAAAAAAAATCAGCTGAGATGAGTTCAGAACCACATATTGTTAAATAACTGTCCACAGAGGCACAAAATTATGTGATAATGCATCTTACCTTGGAGAAAATTGATTATTAATAGAGTGTAAAAGAGAATATGTGATAAACAAGTATAAGCCCCATTCAAGCCACTGCATAGAGGTATTAGTACAATAATTTGACCCTTAACATTTAAATTGTATTGTCCTTCTCTTCTTTCTGGCTTTCTACATGTTGTTGTTTAACAGCTTTATACTGGGAATAGCACTGGGAAAAGTCCAAAAGATCTGTGTTATAAATGAACAAATTTTAAAAAGTTAAGTTTGCTTGTGTGTGTGTTTATATATATTTAGAAAGAGAGAAAGAATATCACTCAGGTAGAATGGAAGGATAGGAGAAGGGACTGGAATAAAGAGTCAAGGGGGCTCCTGCCTCTTTAAGAGGATACAGTAGGCTCAGCCAGCTGTGTAGGGCTGTAGCTTCAGGTGTGCAGGTTGGCCCTGGATTAACAGAGAAAGCTTCTGTGCGGAGCTGGGAAGGCATGTGACAGAAAGCAGGGTATGGCTTCCAGGCCTATAAGCCCAGGATCTGAGCCAGAGAAGGCAGTCTGTCCCTGCATGCTGAAGAGAGAGGAGATCCTGAAGGAGATGTCTGCAGCAGATGGACTATTGGGTACCTGAGCTATAACCTGGAGCTGCCCAAAGGAAACTAAGGAGAGCTGATGGCCTGAGTGAGGCAAAAACCCAGAGCTGGGTAGGCTGTCAGTAGGGAAATAGTGTCTTGTATTTATGTTGTAATTTAAGCTTTAGACCAGAAGATTAAGTGTGGCTATAAGAAGCAGTCTGGAGGCCACAGGGGCATCCAGCATTGGGACCTGTGTGGATCAAGGAGCCACTGGGCTGCGAGGGGCAGAAACCCAAACACTCTAAGAGGAGGAAGAGCCAAGAGCAGCCTTGCCCTGAGACAGAGATGCCAAGGGGCTAAGCAGGGCCAAGAACAGCTTTTCCCTGGGTCTGTGATGCCAACAGGACTTGACTGAAGCAAGAGCAACTTTGCCCTGGGTCATGTATACCAGGTGGGCTGTGATGGCTAGAAATTGCTACTTAGAGGTTTGCTTTTAGGAATTAACTTGTAGGTAAAGTTGATATGCATTAGAATAATAATCCAGGGAAATGGCAAGGGTTAATTGATTTACAAGTCTCCTTTGAGACCCACTGTGTCTGACACAGGTAAGGGGAAAGCAGACGCTCAGGCTGGGCAATTGAAGACAAGTAACACATTATTCCATAACAGAGATAAAGGGCTCTGCAGCATTGATGCCAGGTCACAGTGCCCAAGTGCAAAGGCCTTGGGATTTCTGGTTTTGATAGATGGTCCAAATTAGGAGGACACTGGAAAGAACCAAATTAGGATGTGTTCACGCGATGGGTTTGTAAAATAAGGGGATTTGCCGATAGGACAGAATGTGGACAGTATGATTATCACAGGGAGACCAATCAATGATGCCCGAAGATGAAGAGTCAGCAGGTTGGGAGAAAAAAATACAAAATAAGGTATTTCAGAGCAGCAATAAGTCCCAATAAGTCCCTGAGAGAGGCATCTGAGGCCACCATGAACAGAGGGCACACCACCAGCCCATCTCACCCACCCTATGGCAGGAGGTGGGCCTCAGCCTCCAAACTCCAAGCTGCTGACATCTGACATTGAAAAGAGTACCTCAGTAAAGCTTGCGTACTGGCCAGACATACCTTGACCCTGTGAACTCTGGGACTGGTAGATATAGAAATATTTGCATTATTCTTATCTGCTATCACTGTTTATTAATAAAATTTGCCTATTATAGAATGGAGAGGTTGTGGGTAGTCTGAGGGCTTGGGTCTGCCTGGAACAAGGTATTTGGGTTGTAAATCCAGTGCCAACAGGCTAAGAAGAGCTGATAGAAACTTAATCCTGACCTGGGGATTCCAGAAGAGCTGGGCAGAGCTGAGAGTAGCCTCACCCTGAGCCAAGGATGGCAGGTGGCTGAGCAGAGCCAAGAACATCCTGGATCATGCACACCAGTGGGGACAAACCAAGGGCAACCTCAGGTGAGGCCAAACCCAGAACAGCCTTATCCTGGTCTAAGGACACCAGGGGGGCTGAGACAGGGCACAAGATAGGGCTGAGGGGCCCAGAGATACGGAGAACAGACAGAGCAGCCTTACCCTTGGTCAGGGACACTAGGGGGACTGAACTTAACTTAGAATAGCCTTGCCCTGGATCAGGGACACTGAGCAATCTGGGGCAAGGTACAAGATAGGGCTGAGGGGCACAGAGATGTCGACAGGGCTAAGGCCAAGACAGCGGAGCCCAAATCAGTGGGCCATGACTGGGGGCCTGAAGCCAGAAGAAAGGGAAATTAAAGCCAAGAGGGATGAGGTCTCTGAAAGGGATGGAATGATGCACAGAGTAACACCTGTGAGGCATGGGCATGCCTGTATGGGTGGAAGGAGGTCACAAATTTATCCTGTAAGGCTAGGAGAACCTAGAGAAAATGAACATGCAGAGAGAGGAAAAGAGGACCCTAGTCTCCACAGCCTTTGAAGGCAGCCTCCCTTTACTACTTGTAACAACAAGACCTGGCAGACAAGAAAGCAGGGTAAGGCCCTGGGAGGTAAGGGTTTGAGCCAGGTAGGATTGAGGCAGCCACTAAGGGGCATCACAGCAACCCCCAGGCACCATAGTGGTCACATAATCATTTATGCTTTGATCCTCTCCCAGATTCAAATAGCTTTTGTCCCTTCCAGTACTTGCTTTCACCAAAAAATACAAGCTGAGATGGGAATCAATAGTTGGAAGGACCAACAAATGATGACATCAGAACTTCTCATAAAAGAAATAAAAATGAAAAGTGAATATTTGGGCAAAGCAACTAGTTCTTTCTTTGTGATTTATGGTGGTACAATGTAGTTCATGTATAGAAGATATTCAGTATTTTCATATTTCTAGATTTTCACCAGGACTCTCCTTTTTTCAATAAATGTTCCTTGTATATTTACCCAGATGCAGTGGGGACATCCAAGTCACCCCTCAGTGGTCACCTTGATCACCATCGCTGGCATCTCAGGGTCCTACCCTGTTGTCTCACTTGCCCTGCCTTGATGTTATGAAGGGGGGCTGCAGTTACTTAAGGTTTTAGGCCGCTGTCTGGACTAAGGCCCCATGATCTTGGCCCACTTGACTCTGGATGGGCCCCTCTCCCCAAGGTCCATTGTCTGAGGATCATAGATTCCCGGGTCCCAGCTCCAGCCTAACCATCATGGTCTCTGGGCACCTTGCCGCCTTGGTCTTGCCCTTTGTAGGTTTTTGGCCCTACATCTCACCCTTTGCAGTCTAGGACCTGGGGTACCCTTGGCATTCTTCTTGGTGGTCTCCTCTACCCCTACAGCCACAGTCTGATCTTCCAGTATTTAAGCACAAATGCAAAAATCTGAGCATCTGCTGTCAAACAGAATGTTCCCTGACCCTGAGTCAATGCCACCCTGAGTCAATGAGGTACAGCACCAGGCTCAAAATATTTATCCTCTAGCTTGTGATACAGGGACTTCCTTCCAGCTTCCCTGCAGTCTGGAGTCCTTCCATCCTGGCCAGTCAGGCCCCTCTCTTCCTCAGAACTCTGTTCTGTGCAGCCTCCCTTGCCTCAGGCTCTGAACTTATATGATTCTCTCTGGGTCATTTGACCCACTACTTCTGCCCCAGGTCTGTCAATCACTGACTGCACTGTGCTGGCTGCATTCTATTCAAGGGCCCTTTGCTGCAGCCCTGCTCAGCAGCCTGTTGTACTCTGTGCTCAAGGGCTAAGGACAGACATTACACATAAACTGATTTAAGTGCTCAATAACTTGTTTAAACCTGCAACAGAACAGATGTTCAGTGCACATAAACCAGTTTGAGAATGTCTGAAACTGGCTTCAGATCAACCTGGTTGAATGTAGTATCAGACTTAACTGATTTGGCTCAAACCAGTTTATGCAATGTCTGTCCCAGACCCCTTACTGGTTTAAGATAAACCAGACACCCACAGCATCTTGGCATGCTCTCTGGGCTGGGCAGGGCTCTCTGTTTCACAACAGGGCTGGCCCCTTCGCTCTGATTTCTGGCTGGAGCTCCAGAGACTGTGGACTGCTTTCCCTCTCCCCTCACCACTCTCTGCTAAGCAGGAATTCCCCCCTCCCCTCTGCCTTGCTGAGGAGGTGTCTGTGTATTAGCTAGCAGACCACATACTGGCTACGGTTTGTGCTGAATCAACAAGTATAATCGACAGGCAGAATCAACAAGTAGCTGGTAATGTCCCTCCATTGCTTTCTTAATTGGGTGGTAAACACAGTTATCAATTCCTTGCTGGGCTAATCAGGGCTCATCTCAGCCCTGTGTAAGGGAAGGGAGGACTACTCTAGTGCCCCCCAGCTTCTAGCCTAAGCCACTGCAGGCATATGCCTGCATTTCTGGGATGTCTGTCCAGTTACACAACTGATTTAGCCTGGCTAGGTTAGACTAACCTGAAAAGATGGAGTCAGTTCAGGCTCAGGTTTTTTTAATGTCTGTCTGTAGCCAAAGTGACAGGGAATTTTGGCTCCCTGTCACACCGGACAACAGCAAATATTGAATTGGGATGCAGATCACGATGGGCCCCACACTTCAAAAAGGATATGGATGGGTCGGAAAGAATCCAGTGCAGAGCACCAAAAATGACTAGGGGCCTGAGAGAAAAGACTTAGAAGGAAAGGTTGAATGAACTAAGGTTATTTAACCTGGAGAAGAGAAGGCTGAGGGAGGATTTGACAATGGTCTTCAAATACCTGAAAGATGATTAAAGAAAGGATGGAGATGGGGTGGGGGGACGTTCTGTGGCTGCAGGGGACAGGACTAGGAGCAATGGTTTCAAGACACAGCAGGGAAAACTTAGGCTGGAGATTAGGAGGAACTTTCTGACTATGAGCATTGGCACAGGCTATCTAGAGAACTTACGGAATCTCCATCCTTGGAAGTTTTTAAGAACCAGTTAGGCAAACACTTGCCTAGGATGGTTAAGTCATGGTGATCCTGCCTTGAGCAAGGGTCTGAACTAGATGACCTTGTGAAATCCCTTCCAGCCCTACTTTCCTATGATCTCACAGGGACCATTAAAGGCAGATTTGTGTACATGGTGCAATAACGCCTTAATGGCACTGTAGGACGATTTTAGATATCATGCACCTACACTTTAGATTAATATACCTTTTGAAAACAAAGGTTTTGGGTCTGTCTTTAGGGAACAGTAACATGCTTGTGAGTAATGTTATGTGTAACTTTGTCTCTCTGATGATTTGGTTTAATCAAATTAGCAAAATAATTAAAAAAATAAGTCCAAAGGGTTATATTTTCTATATTTTAGAATAGTTTGCACTGCCAGCTGTTTCAATTTAAACTAACCTGTCTTTGCTCCATATTCTGTTATTTGACCATATGGATTTAACTAAGACTGAAATCTATTGTATTTAAACTAAAGAACAAGGAACTTAGGGCAAATGATAATAGAATAGTTTAGTCTCTACAATTCCCCACAGGGAAGTTTTGCATAATGAAAACAACCTTCCAAATTCATATTGCTGGTATGCTGATATAAAGGGTTCTCTTCCTTTTCTGAGGGACTTTTTTTACTATGCTAAATACCATATTATTTTGCATATAGCAGACACTTCAATTTTGAAGCCTGAACTAAAAAAAATCTTCATTCAAGGAAAGTAAATGGCACTATATAGGGAGCTGAATCTGCTCCTGAGCTTGCTTCCAGCCCTGCACACCTGTTAGGCCCTGGTGCATTGGGTCCAGGGCTGTACACTGAGTCCAGCTCTATATGTGGGCTCCAGAGCCAGATGCCAGGTTGGACCCAGTTCATGGAATCCAGGACTGTACTGCAGGTCTGGAGTCACAGACTGGCTCCAAATCTATGCACCGTATCTGACCCCATATTCTGCCTTTAGGGCTGTCTGCTGAGCCTGGGACTGTGTTCCATATCTAGAATGATGGACTGTCCCAGATCCAGGAGCTGGGTCTGACCCATGTGCTGCCCTGGGGCTGTGTACTGAGCCCAGGATCACATGCTGAATCCAGCACACAAAACTAAAACACCGTCCCAAACTTGGCAGGCAACCCAGAGGCAGCATATGGGGTCAGACTCAGCATGTGGTTCTGATGCCAGCATGTGGAGTCAGACCTAGAATGGCAGGACCACATGCTGGGTTAGCTCTAAGAGCCTCACCCACTGCCACCTCCTCCCACCAAATTTCTAGACCCAGGGAGATCCCTTTTCTTCATATACTGCGACATATATTGTATACCCCAATTTTCCCCAGTTAGTTTTAGGGGAAAGAGTGTAGATTATATATGAGAAAATACAGTATTTTATATTTAATGTTCTAAATATTTTATTTGTAATACAAATTGAATGTTTATGGTCAGAAAAATAAAGATGCTAAATGCCTGATCTCACTGGTCAAGTTTCTGATTAAATATTCCATGCAGCATGTATAAAGGATTGAATTTTTAGCACTTAATTACTTTAGCCAGTTGCCATCTGTTCCTTGATTTCTGACCTTTCTTTCTAACTTCAATCTATATGGAGTGTCTGCAGGCAAGCCAATTATATCATGGACGCTTCATGCTGACATTACAACAGACTTAATGTCCACCTGCAGAACTTGGGTTGGGAAATTTAATAGTGGTGACACAATGGCTTTAAGTAACTTTCAGCTAGCATGAAAAACACAAATTTATTATAGCTGTCATTATTCCTTTAAAATGTGACACAATTTAATGCTGGTAAAGCTACCATTGTTGCCCCCTAAGGGAATGGTCACAGCTTGATGTAGCATGAGACAAAGCCCCCCCACTCTCTCCTAAATGAGAACCCACTATGCCACAGTTGAGTCACATCAGTAGAGCGGTGCAGAAAAGACTGTTCAGACCCCTTGGTCTGTGGTTAAATAAAGGACTTCATTTCTCCAATGATTTCAGTTTAGTAAATTTAATGAACACCAAAAATTAAGCAGATGTTTGATGATAATATTTCCTAATTAACTGTTGAAATTTCTCCCTGAAATGATGCAAAATATTTTAATATGTTTAATTAACATATGGTCCCAAGATATAATCCATAATTATAACAATAAATATATGCAGTCTATAATATGGCCCAGTTTTTAAATGTAAGGATTTGAAACAATAGCATTCATCTACTCTATCATACTTTTGTTATCACCAAAATATGGCCATTTGTGTGTTTATATAGCCCTAATTGCCTACAGATACTACTTCGCTGTAAGAGGGCTTCTAGGAAATTTTTAGGCAAAAATTCCTTTTCTTCCATTAAGTAACTGCAAAACAGATAAAATATTTTTTGAGAGGAAGTAACACTGTAGGATAAAAGAGGACAATAAGTGCTGAGACAAACTTGATGGGCATGGTCCAAAGCACATCAAAGTCAAGAAGTCCTTCTATTGATTTTAATGATCCTTGGATTAAGGTCTGAAGCACAGGAAACAGCTATCCTATAAAAGCTTCCACATTTCAAAACTAGACTCCTTATTATCTCAGTAAATAAATCAATATAAATGCTATGAAAACAACCTGACCCTGCAAAGTGGTTGAAGCTCAGGTCCTTATATACATAAGCAATCTCATTTTATTCAGTGTATCTATAGTTTCCAATACGCATAGTAGGAGCAGGCTATAATATAACAAAAGAATTATATATGTGGCATGTCATGTTGCAGGGCATCATAAACCATAAGACTGGTAATTGAGTGGGTTCATCTTTTGCTAAGACTCTGAATTGTCTGCTTTTTCTAGGTATGAATCTTTAGGCAATGTACCACCTTCCCTGTTGTCCCTCTTTCCTTATTGAAGCAAACTGTTTTTAACATTGCGTGAA
Organism: Crocodylus siamensis; assembly: GCF_052110815.1. Classification (NCBI taxonomy): domain Eukaryota; kingdom Metazoa; phylum Chordata; order Crocodylia; family Crocodylidae; genus Crocodylus; species Crocodylus siamensis. The sequence continues at coordinate 158,739,247 of NC_143397.1, read as the reverse complement.
ATCTGCTTAATAAAATTGATTCCATTTCAATACTAAGTAAGTTCTAATGAGCCACTTTGTATGTTTTGTTTATCTGGCAGCATCAAAACATAGAAAATGAATTTATCAGGGAAGGAAGGCTGGAGGTGATGTCATCTTGCTGAGTTTATCCCCAGATTCACACTAATGGGAAGATTTCCAGTTCTCTCTGTACAAATTAACTTTGCAGTTCAAGCCAGCAATAACCAGAAGTGTAAGTAGTGATTTTTGTGCCTTGGGATGCTGAAAGCCAGAGAGGTAGAGAGGGAAGGCTTGGGGGATGGTGCTGGAGGGTCTTCCTTGACCCAGCAGTTGCTGCTCTTGCTGTTCCTCATACCACCTCCTTGCACCCTGCCTGGCTGCTGATGCTGGAGGCATTGTGGTATTCCCTCTAAATCCAGGACTAGTGCCCTGTTTGGCCAACCCCATTTATGCTACTGGCAGTCACAAATAGATCTGAATACTACATTTTCTCTATACAGTGATTGAAATAGATCTCTAAGAGTTTAGTGTGCAAAACAATAATGTTTTCCATTAGGGAAAGTAAAGCAGAACAACCTAAAATATTGTCATCCACCCCCACTTCTCAACATTGCTTTTAACTTTCATAAATAAATTTGACGTATTATTTACTGTTAAAACACCATATTACTAGTAACACCTTCAACAAGGGTATTTAACAGTTCAGAGCTTCAAAGGGAGATGAGCTCTATATCATTTACTTGGACTTTAGGAAGGCCTTTGACTTTGCGTCCCATGAGGCCTCAAGTTAAAACTAGGGGACTATGGGCTCAACAATTCAACAGTCAGATGAGTGGAAAACTGGCTGTGGAGTCAGACCCAGAGAGTACTAATAGATGCATCTGTGTCAACCTGGCAGAAGGTAGGCAGTGGGGTCCCCCAGGGTTTGGTACTTGGACTGGTTCTTTTCAACATCTACATCAATGATCTGGATGTGGGGGTGAAAAGCTCACTGGCAAAGTCTGCAGATGACACTAAGCTTTGAGGAAGCGCAGCTATGCCTCAGGGTAGGCTGACGATCCAGGTGGACCTAGACAGATTAGATGGACGGAGCAGAACCAGATGCTGTTCAACACTGAGAAGTGTAAAGTGCTCCATCTAGGAAGGAAAAATTCACAACAAACTTACAGAGAGGATCTGTGTTTGTGGAGGGCTCAGTGGTGCTATGCTGACTAGCAACACATCTGAAAGGGACCTGGGGGTCATAACTGACCATAAAATGAATATGAGCCCCCAGTGTGGTGCTACAGTCACCAAAGCAAACAATATGCTGTTATTTATCAACTGATGCATCTCAAGCAAAACTAAAGAAGTTCTTTTCTCAGTGTATTTGACACTAGTGAGGCCACACCTCGAGTGCTGCATCCAGTTCTGGGTGCCACACTTCAAGAAGGATGTGGAAAAGCTTGAGAGAGTCCAGAAAAGAGCCACTCATATGATCTGAGGCTTGAAGAGTAAGCCTTACAAGGAAAGACTGACAGATTGGGGACTGTTCAGCCTAGAAAACAGGAGCAGCTGGTGGACTCATGGGCTTGGCACATAGAAGACTTTGCAAATTAGTGGGAGAAGGACTGAAAGAGGACCCGGGGGGGGGAGGGGCTAGGCATTCAGGGACATTGCTCTCCTCAAGAGGCCCAGGAGCAGCAGGCTGCTGTGGTGGCCTCCTTCATGCCACCCACTGCCCAACGTCCATCCCTGGCTCTGCCTGCCCCCTAGCTGCCATGCACTGCCCAGCACCAAGTCCTCAAGTGGCTGAGGTGCAACAGTGCCTTCAGCATCCAGGTCTATGCCCCAGGCCCCTACTAGCCACCTCCCCCACCTGTCCCCTCCCCCTACCGCCACTCATCAAGGCTCCCTGCTGGCCCTGGCCTTAGGCTGCAGGAGGGGGAGCCAGGTACCTTGGCTAAGCAGCAGCCACCCTCATCCCTAGGCAAGCCCCCCACCCACCAGCCTCACTGCAGTGTGTGTACCTGCAGTGGTACAGTCAGAGGCTGGGACACTGCATGCCTGTCCCCAGGATCCACCCCATAGATGCCTCCACCTCACTGTCCCCCACCCCAGGAGGGCACAGGAGCACAATGTATATAGTTTGCATTGGGAAGAGAATGCTTTATTGGTGATGGATGGGGTGGTTGGTGGTGGGAGTCTGGTGTTCAGGAGGGAGGGTGGGATGGGGACCTGTTGTTTGGGAGGGAGGGTAGGAGAGGATCTGTGTTTGTGGAGGGAAATTAAGTGTTTTGCAGAAAACGGTCAACAGTGAGCATACTGTTGAGGGTGTACAGTGGGCCTGGTGTCCGTGGCCATCGGGGGGGGTGGTGCAGGAGCAGCAGCAGGTGGCCTGCCAGCACCTCTTGCACTTGATGACCTGGCCCTCATTGCTAGGTGTGCAGCTCACCCAGGGCTTTGGTAAGGGGGTCTCATTACTGTCACTGCTTCCACAATTGGTGCTTCTGCTTCCAGATATCTTCCACTTGCTGCACCTCTTCTGCCCTTGCCTCATGCAAGAGCTCCCTCCAGCTATAAAAACAGCCAACCAGCTATAAAATTAGTGCTCAAAAATGTGTAACAGCTCTATAGCTTTCTACCCAATTTTTATCTGAACATGTAGCAGGGCTCCTACAGTAATATTCTTTCTCTCTTTCTAAACATACAAACACACACAATTTAATTACTATTGGTGCAACTATTGGAGCAAACTTTAATTTTGATAGTATGCAGCATACAGGCTATGGGTACCCAGGGTATGTTGGCCTCCATGAGTTTGAGGTGAGTGGTGAGGGTGTCCCAGCATCCCTTCAGGTGGCTGAAGGCACGTTCCACCAGCACATGGGCCCAGTTCAGGCACCTGTTGAAATGTTCCTGGTGAGGGTCCAGCCGGCTGGTATAGGGCTGCATGAGCCAGAGGAGGCCTGGGTAGGCGGGGTTCCCAAAAAGAAGGGCTGGACTGTCATCTTGGCCACCTGGAGGTCCATCACATCTGGTGTGAGGTACTCACTCTCCACCAGGTCTGGCAGGGCAGAATTGCAGAAGATGTGGGAACCATGGGTGCTGCCAGCCCAGCCAGCACTTACATTGGTGAAGGCAACCTGGTGGTCCACAACAGCCTGGTGGTCCACGACATGACTGAATGAAAGCCCGGCTGGCTGTAGTCTGGGTAGCTGCAGGGCAGGCAGCTGATGAGGATGTGGGTTCCATCCACAGCCCTGATGCACTGGGGGAATCCCAGGCCATGTAACCCTGCCACTACCTTCAGGGGTTTGTGGACCCAGAGCATGGTGTACCCCAGCACATCTTGGAGGGTGCTACAGACCTCCAGGACAGCCTTCCTGACAGTTACCTTACCTACCCTGAAGAGGTGGCCAACATAACACAAGCTGATGGGTGGGGTCAGCTTGAGCGGGGTGATGGCCAGCTGGGTCTCCATGGGAGAGGTAGCTGCATGGTGGTGCTCCAGATATAGGTAGAGCTAGTTGAGGAGCTACTGAAATGCAGTCCAGGTCATCCAGAATGACTCCAGCCACTGCTTGGTATCCTAGGTGCACTGGATGATATGGAACCACCAGTCCTGACTGGCAGGGCAGGTACACAGGTGATGGGGCTGGAGCCCCAGGAGCTTGTGGACAGCACCTGTGACAGCATCCATGTGTCTATCATTGGTGTCCCTGCTGGTGTCTGGGTGGTGACCCAGTGGCTGATCAGCATCAGTGCAGGAACAGGGGGCCTCGGGCACAGCAGTGAGCCTGTCCACATGGCTGCCTGGCATGGCGGGGGAAGAAAGGGAGAGGGCTGACCAGAGCCAGGCAGTGGTCACTGCAGCAGTGAAACATGGTGAGAAGGATAGCAAAGAGGGCATGTGTTGCCACTGCTGGGTCTGGGAGTGGAGCAGCCATAGTACAGGGGGCACAGGCTTTGCAGACAGTCATAGCCAGCACACTGCAGACTGCTTTAGTCCACAAAAACAGGTGTCCAGAGAGCACTGCATGGGGCTGCCTTTAAAGAGTGCCCTTGGCACCCAGGCAGCTGTGGCCAGAGCCTCCAGCTCTGCCTAGCTGGTGCAGGGGGGTGTAGCAGGGCTAGAGGCAACCTGGAACAGACTACTCCCATAAGCAGCAAAGGTGGTCCCAAATGACTGCATGTGTAGAGGCCTGCCCAGGGCTAGTTTACTGCACATTAAATTACTGCTCACTACACCAAAGCAAATGCCTGCACTGGATTTGAATTTTACCCATTAAATCCTGTAATGATCAAAATTAGGATAACAACAGCAATAAATCTTAGTACAAGCAAAAAGTTGAAATAATCCCAAAATATTGACCCTTTAATTAAGTTAAATACTTGTTGAAAAATAGTAAGTTATTCTGAAAAAAAATGAAAGGAAAATGTATTGCCTTTTGAGGTTATATAATTTGACCAAAATATTTAAAAAATAGAAAAAGTAGAATATATTTGACTTAGAATTTTATATTCAGCAAGAGCTAGTTGAAGTATTGATTATATATACAACAACTTCATGGTCAGTAAAATTCTAGAAATCTCTTTCCGTCTGGGTATTAAAACTAGAAGACAACATCAGTCCATCAGTTCTTGCAAATCATCCATTACTGTTATAGCCACCAAGCACAAGACCTTATAAAAAATCTTACAAAAATATTTTAGCAGAGCCACAGTATTGATGTTTGTTTGCATGCTTTTATACCATGCTTAATGTTACCAGTGTGTGCTGGGATTTAGAGAGAAAGCTAAGCATTCCACATGAACAAAGCACTAAATAATCATTTGTATTCTAGTTCAGAATAGCAACACAAAATAGAATTCATTCACGTTTGCTCATTGATTTGTTTATAATGCTCAAAAAGAAGCTAGTGTACAGTGTTGGCAATCTGTTGGGGTTTTTTTACAGCTTTGTAGTTTAACTAGAAAATAGAAGAACCCTAAACTTAAACCCTTTTCACTACTACTTTTTTTGTAAAATGTCTGATTCTTTCAAGTTTGAAAGAAGTTGATTGTACCTTCACTAACTGTATTTAAGACCAATGTTTCCCCGTGATGGAAACAGTAAATGTTTCCAATTATTTCTTTTCAGGCACGCCTGAAGTATTTTAATAGGGTTGGATTCATCCTTGTGACATTTTTAAGTAGTAGATTAATGTGTTTGCAGGATAAAGCTATTCTTTATGTAAAATGAAAGAAGAAGTCTATACTATGCAAATAAGTTGTTGATATGTTGCCAGACTTTAAATACATTTATTTTAAACAGAAGGTTAGCAATTTAAGAGGAAAAATTAAATCAGTGGTGGTATTTTCTACCTCTGAACATTTACAGATGAACTGTAGCCATGACTTTTGTAGAAAGGTAAAGCTTTTATTGGACCAAGTTGGGAGAGCTGTTGGACAAGCATTCAGGCATCAGGTACCCTTCCTCAGCTGTGAAGGGGAAGCAGATGAAGGCTGAGCTAAATATCAGAGAAAAGACTGTGCAAATGCAAATAGTCTGCATGAAAGGATGGAGGAGGGGTGTGAAGTTGGAGTGAAAAAGTGTGAACTGAAACTTTATAAGGAAGAAAGAAAGGCAACAGAATAGGCAATCTAGTCAGCGACAGCATGAGCCCATTCGAGATGGTGGTAGCTATTACCTGAGAAGTACAAGGAAAATTTTGGTAGTATTTCTAAGGCTGTAATGAACCCTAAAGCCACTATCAATATAAGACCAGATTTTTTTACTGTCCAGCATAGTTATAATTATCTATTCCTGAACCTGCCCTCTGGAGGTGTTCTGTAAATTCCCTTTGAGCATCAGGATTGCGAGATCAGAAATGGAGTGGCTGTTCTGTGAAAAAAATGTGCTCCTGCTTGTGTTCATGTAGCTGTCCCTTATATTTTTTTTCTGTAAGAGTTCATTCTGGTATGTAGTTCCTGTCTAGTTTCACCACATCATTTCCATGGAGGCACCTGGTATGCTGTATAAAACATACCATATTCTGTCAAGTGCATGCGTAGGATCCATGTATTCCGATGGTTTTGTTGGAGAGTTATGCATTGTTGTGGCACTGAAGATTTGTTGACAGTTTTTACATTTATCCATGTGGCAAAATTGTATCTCATTTAGGGTCTGTTGATCAGAGGGGAGTTTGCTTCTGATGATGAGTTGAGCCATATTTGGGAGATGCTTGAAAACCAGGAGTGGGGGAATTGGAAATACTTTCCTCTACAGCTGATCTTTTTCAATTATAGGCTGTAATTGCTTGATGATCCTTCTTATTGTGGGGTATTTATGTGGCTCATACAAAAATATGATCTATTTCTCTACTGGAGTGTCCTTGCCAAGTAAAGACTTTATTCAGTTTGGTGAGGTGGGTGATTTGAGTATTCTCCTCAAAGTAGATGTTGAGGTATCTGAGGGTCTGATTGTAGACTACAGCTTTCTCAGTGAGTCTGGAGTAGTTGCTGCTTTTGTGAATGTATGCATAGTGGACTTTGGGGTTTTTGTATACAGTGGTTTGTAGAGTGATTTTCTGGGTGTGGACTGTGATTTAGTATGATATAGAGAAAAATGGTTTCTGGTAAAGGATCCTGGACCAATAGCACTACCTCTCCTAACAACAGTGGATCTGTCTCAGATTTGGGACATTATAGGCCAAAACCATTTTTTTCTTATCACTTGCCATTTAGAATTTAAGCTAGAGACTGAATTTATAGTAAAATAATATTGTTGGCTCAATTTTCTGGCTACCATAGTGAAATACTGAGAGTTAGCTTAGCTATTATATTTTATTAATAGACTTTTTCTGACCTTTTCCTCTATTCAGAAACTTTTGCTAGAGGGTCCTTTCACCAGAATCATGGTTTATGCATTGGAGTTATGCAGTGGATCTTATTCCTTCTCCCATCATGCAGATGTTCATGTAAGCAAATTGTGGTTATAGCCTACTGAAAAGTATTCCTTTCCCACCTGATTAGACTGTGAATTTGATATCGTTTTCATTACAAAGCATGATTCTGCCTGAAGCTCTAAATGGTTTTTGATGCTGGTAAGCCATGGTTCACTTCGTAATGCTGGCTATGATGGTGATTGTCTTGTAGTAGAAAAACGGGGGGGGGGGGGTAAAACGGGTAAAATATGAAGGATAAAGAGTAAAATTTTATTTCAACCTATAGAAAGTTACTGGCAAATTATTGTCTCTACATTAATACATAGTAATATAGATTGAAATTACCTTCTTCTCATATACTCAGCAGGATTGCAAAAGTTATGAGGATACCTTCTTTCATTTGGCCTTTACTGGGGCCTTGCATCATTTAATGCAACTCTTCCTCACTGATGAGGAGCAGGACAACAGAGCCAGTCTTCATCATTCATCAAGAGTAAGGAAGAGATGCACTGGACAGTTTTTGTTCCCTCCTCACCCTAGGAACATTATTAAGACCACTGAGAATTTTTTAAAAGTGAAGCTTCAATGGAAACTTATAACATCTTCTGCTTAAACCACTTTAGGGATTTAAAATAGTTTAAAGGTTTTTAAGATGTCTGAGGGCCTTAGGACAGTTTAATAAGCTTAAGCTGTTCACACTACTTTGAAGTCAAAAAGGTGCTTAAGGAGTTTTATCTTCTGAGACTTTTAAAATGCTTTAAACTGCTTAGGACAATCTAATCTTTGGTGTACACTAGGGTTTGACACATGAATATACTTACAGAGCCCAGTGGGTACATATTCCTTCACTTATATAAAAAAGAAGTTCTAGCTTTGAGCCTCACATGCCCAAAGGATCTCACCAGCAAGGTTCTGCTCCCTCTCTTCCTTGCTAGTCCTTCTAGTCCTGCCATATAATGTAGGAATGAGTATCTTTTTCTTTGGCAACCTCTTGCAGTTGTGGATGACTGTCTTCTGTGATTATCTAAATGCATGTCCAAAGATGATGGAATGAATATATGAGTGATATTATTAATACTCTCCTTTATGTGTGAGGCATGTCATAATAACATTATTTGAGAAGAAATTATTTAGGAAAAGCTCTTCCAAATTGTCTTTTTAACACAGCTTCCTTGCAGCATAACATATCCAAATTTTCATCAAGGCTATGATTACATCATTTTATTACTGTTCACTACCAGTGAGGAATTTATCTGTGCTTGTCTGATCCCTCCCCTCTAAGAAAGGGAGCATAAGCCATGACAGGCTTGTTTAGACCATTCAGTCATTGATCCCTGTGGAAGAGGTATCCTTGTAAAGGACCTGTGTTTTCTGTACCATAGTCCCCATTCTGCTCCAGGTCCTCATTTCCTGGAAGTGCAATATAGCTCCACTGTCTGGGACTCCTGTATTTTTGGCTTCTCCAGAGACACCAAAGGGAAACCTTGTCAAATGTTGTGTTGCTGCACCCTCAATAGCTACCGCAAGATGTCTTAACATTCTGTCTGTTGCTCCCCTCCTCCCTGAGAGATTTCTAGTGACATGGTTCACTTGCTGGAGCTCAGGAAGGTTAGGGAGCATTCTTTATGGCATCTTCATGGGTGAAGGAAAGATCCAGGCCTGGAGGATTCCTCCTATCGAACGATCTAGAAAGAATCTATTGCACAATTTGTAGAAATCTACAGGAAAGTGAGAGACAGGATCTCTGTGGAAAAGAGAGATCTGAAAAGCTGCTAACTGTGTTACAGCAGGGGGGTATGAACAGCATGTTTGATGAGTATTCGGAATAAGCAAATGCTGAGTCCCTTATCAGTAATAGCACAGACAAAGGTTATCAGCATGTGCCACCCATCAAACATTGATTCCACTGCAATTAGTTTAAGTGAAAAATTGTCTCTATCAGCAAGTGCTTTAGTGCAACATCAAAACTATTTTTTTTCTTTTTCAAATGAAGGGTATAAACTTCCCAGGCAAGTTAGGAATATATATTTATTTTCATTTAATACAGCTTTCTTTGCTTTGTGACTGACAGCCAAGGCTTATGGAACACAGGCTAAATGCCATATAAGGTTCCCTCTCCTCCCCACAAATGTCCAGATACATAATTATTTTTTTAATTGTCATTATTATTTTTGTATGCTCTAGGAACCTGATTCAACCCTACTTAAATTTAGTGGGGGTCCTTCCATTGACTGTAGTGAGCTTTGGATAAGGTCTTATATTAATTACTTTAAATAACAGATTTGAATTTACAAGACCCTCCATGATTGTTATTTTTTTAGAAGTCAGCTTTGACCAACATGAGATTCTGAGAAGTACAGTAGCTAGTTCTTACGTTCAAAACAGACATATTTCAGATGTAATCGTTTGGTATAAGTCAATAATGACTCCTAAATTTTGGTCACAAAAGGAGCACTATTTTGTCAAAATAGAACAGAGAAAAAGTTCTGTGAAGACTTTCTACTCCTTTTGACAGATGGGCCAAATGGACTGTTGATCTAAAAAGAGCAAGAAGTTTAATATATATTAAAATAAAGAGAATAAGGAAAATTTTGGTTTTACTGTGATGGGAGATGCAAAAAAGCCTAAGACAGAAGAAACAGAAAAAATTTCATACACTCTGTCACATTCTTCTGTATCATGTTTTTCTGATATTCTTCAGAATTGAACATAAGAGTTATTTGAAATATCTTAATATTTGTGTATCATCTCAGGCCTCCTTTCCCAGGGCTCTCTAAATTTTGAGATTCTATCAGAGATTTATTATACAAGTATAATTGTAAAAATTGTTTGGCACAGTGATTTGGTTTTCTGACTGGCTACCCTTAGGCCAATAAGCCATATTAGAAATGATTATATCAGAATGCTTTGTGAGATAGTCAGAGCCCTTAGCATCTAGTGCCTCATCTTTGTTCATGTGATCATTGAGATTAGGTTCCCCAATGAAACAATAACAAAAAACCCCTTACAAAATACTCCTCAAAACTACTGACTCAGTGGGTACATCTACATGCACTGCCCACTGCACAGTTGTTATTGTGCAGTCATTTAGTACTTGCATAACCAAGTACTAAATCATAGAATCATAGAATCATAGAAGTAGGGTCAGAAGGGACCTTATAGATCTTCAAGTCCGACCCCCTGCCTGGGCAGGAGAAAAAAAACTGGGCTCAAATGATCCCAGCTAGGTAGGCATCAAGCCTCTTCTTAAAGACCCCCAGGGTAGGAGCCAGCACCACTTCCCTAGGAAGTTGGTTCCAGCTCCTAGCCACCCTGACTGTGAAGTAGTTCTTACGGATGTCTAATCTAAACCTACTCTCCAACAACTTGTGGCTGTTATTCCTTGTCATGCCAGGGGGCGCTAGGGGAAACAAGGTCTCTCCCAAACCCTTCTGGTCCCCTCTAGTGAGTTTATAAACTGTCACCAGGTCCCCCCTCAGCCTTCTCTTGTGAAAGCTGAACAGGTTCAGGTCCTGCAGCCTCTCATTGTAGGATCTGCCCTGTAGTCCCTGGATCATGCGTGTGGCCCTCCTCTGGACCCTCTCAATGTTGTCTACATCTCTCCTGAAGTGGGACGCACAGAACTGGACGCAGTACTCCAGCTGTGGCCTGACCAGTGCTGCATAGAAAGGGAGGATCACCTCCTTGGCCCTGCTAGAGATGCGCCTGTGGATGCACGACAAGGTCCTGTTAGCCCTGCCAACCGTGACCTCACATTGTCGGCCATGTTCATCTTGGAATCAATAATGACTCCAAGATCCCTTTCTGAATGATTGTGCAGTAACTGGAATTATTGCACAGTAGCATTCTGGCACAGTTGCCTAGTGATTTTTACTATGCACTAACTCATTACTGCTGCACAGTAGCTTGTTACTATTGTGCAGTAGTGTCGCATCATGGTTCGTGCCTGGTGATGCTGCTGCACAGTAGTAATAAGCTACTGTGCAGTAACAGCTCATATAGATGTAGCCAGTTTTATATAGTTGATGAGCTGAGTTAAGGACTCAGTTCTGAAATTATCTCTTGATTGTTACTTAGTATTTATTGTGGTAAAACTCCCATTAAAGGTATACATCTGTTTTTTAAAAGTTTGATATGTTTCATATATTAGTAGTAGTACATTGTCTATCACAATAATCAGAATCTTATCAGTCATCATCCCCTCAATCTGAATGTTCCTGTGAACTTTCTTATTACATATCCCCCCTACAGTCATCACTGGAAGCGTCTACATGAGACACTTATGCACAGTATACTAATTAGCTGTATAGTAAAATGTCTTGGAATCTAAACATGTCCCTCTATTAAGCTGGAGTAAACTAATTTACTCTGCAGCAGGATAGTATTTGTAAAAATAAGTACTATCCTGCTGTGGATTAAAAAACTCCATAGCAGCTCATATGTAGATGCTGCCCTGGGTGGCTGGGGCACAAGCATACTAACCCTTGTCCCCCTCTGCCCGCCAGGACTGCTCTGACACAGTTCAACATGCTGCAGTCCCAAGCACATATTCTGACTGCTGCCAGGCATTCCATTTAACTGTGTACCAGGAGCAATAAACTCTATAGCAAAAAACTCTACAGCAATACACTTGCATTAATTGGACAAGTAGACATGCCCACTGATTATGACATGTCACTGCTTAAACCATGATCCAATTATATGTGTAAACAATGATTCAATATACTGTTTGCTGAGGGTGAAAGATCATGCAGGCAATTCTTATGAAAGCCATTTCATAATACAGTTTTAAGATATAACACTATATGTTTTAATGACAAACAAAACTCTTGGGTTAGAGGTGATATCTTTTATTAGACGAACTAATTTTTTTTTTTTGTTTCTTTGCAAGTTTTGAGGTCCAAACACAGGTCCTTCTTCAGGCTGAGGAGAATTTGAAGTGTGTAAAAGGTCTCCCAGGTAAAAAAGAAACTTCATTCTACACAGAGGATGGAAAGTTTGGAAGTTTACTCCCCTGGGTAAGGCAGAGACTTTTTGTGGGAGAGTTGCTCTCTGATATGCTGATTAGGCATGCTTCATCCTTGGTGGTATCTGGTGTCAGTTAGGGAGGTGAGAACAATCCTTTTTCTTGGCTGGCAATGAAATTTACACTTCCAACCAGCTAAAATATGGTATCTTCCGTGTTTCAGGGATATATGTGATAGCCGTGTTGGTCTAAGAGTTATAGACAAACAAAACTCTTGGGTCAGAGGCAATACCTTTTATTAGACCAGCTAAATAGTAGCAAAAAATAATCTTTCTTTGCAAGCTTTTTGGTCCAAATACCCTTCTTCAGGCTGAGAAGAATTCAAAGATTGTAAAAGGTCTCCCAGGTAGAAAATGTTTTAATAGTTGTCAGTTCACTTTATATAATCCCTTTATATAATCCATGTGTATCATGTGGCATGACAATGCCGAGAAAGTGCTTAAACTATATGGGCACATCTAGATGTGCATGGATGTTTGGTTATCCAGAGGTCAAAAGAACCTATGGGAAAAAAACTGGTGCAGTGCACACTGGGGCAACACACCCTTGCAGAGCAGAGAACACCAGACTCTGCAGTACGTGGTGCTGCAAACTTGCATAGAACCAGCCCAGCCCAACAGCATGCAGGGCCTGTGCACACAGGACCTGGCCTGGCATGACAGACGTGGCGTGAGGCCCTGGGTGACAGCTTGAGCAGCCTGGAGCCTCCCAAAGGTGCAAGGCCCCACACCGAGCCCCGCCAGGCCTGTACAATTTGGCACAGGCAGCACTGGGTGCCTGGCAGCCGGGGCTGAGCCACGCTGCCCCGTGCCATGGCGGGGCTGTGCCAGGACGGCCCCAAGCACCTTGATGGGCTGCTACTGTGGGGTGAGGGGGAGCTGTGGGCCATGCGGGGGGCAGGCAAGGAACCCCCCCTCCCTAGCAGCCCCCCTTGCACCCACAGTACCCTGAACTCCAGTGCCCCTCTACTCCAGTCCCCCTACCCCCAGTCCCTTACTTACCTCAGATGGAGCTGGGGTCTATGCAGCCTACACTGCTCCAGGCTGCCCCACACATGGAGGCAGCATGCTTCAGCACTGGGGCAAGAGGCAGCCATAGAGATGCTCTGGCAGCCATAGAGATGCTCATAGCATCTCTTTGGAGGACCGCAGCCTCTGGTTGTCTCAGAGCATAGTCCAGGACCGTGCCCTGCTCCACTTTTTTTCTGGAGGGGGAGGCTGATACCTGGATATCCAGATATCCAATTTTGAGTCCGCACTGCAACTATATAGTTCAGGGAACATGTTTTTGTTCCCAGTATGCCTCTTGCTGCATCTCAAACTGCTTTGAGATGAGGCAAGAGACACATTTGGGTTCATGTGGACATGCCCTATGAGGCTGTCTCTTACTGAACTCGTAAAATGTAAGCTGAGTTTCTCTGTTAGACAACTATACAGAGAACAAGTGTCAACACTATTTCCACATTTTTAAATATGAAGAAAATATGTTTCTTGTTTTTTCAAGAAACATCCGGACATTTATCTTGCTGAGATACTTTGACCCTAGCTGACTTCCTGCCCCTTGGGCAGGGGGCTGGATCCAAGGATCTTATGAGGTCCCTTCCAGCCCTAATGTCTACGAAATCTATTAAATCAATATTGTAGCATTTAATATGTATCTTATTCCTTCCATTTAGGTAAATATGCCTATCATGTTGTGCAGCACCTGCCTCTTTGTCGCCTGAAAGTAAGTGTTTCCAACTCAGGGCACTGATTTGGTCCCATTTTAATTAATTAATTTAGAGGGAGATAGATAGCAGTCTCTCAGTGTTCCTGGAAACTAATAATGGGATAAAGGGGAGAAGGACTGATAGAAAGGGCTAAGAATAATTACTGGTCATGATGAGATGGGAAAAGAACCTGAAACAATACATACATGTACATATGTTATCTCAGCTAAACATATTTAATTTTCATCATCAGTAACTGTATTACTCAAAATATAATAAGTCCATAGCCATTCCTTCAATGGTACTAAGGTTAATTTGGGAACAAAGGAAAGCAGCTTGTATGCATTCCTAATTCTAAGGCAACTACCCTATATCATGCTGCCCTAAATTGTGTCCTTAATGTAATGATCCCTGTGAACCAGTGCAAGGGTAAAAGCTTGCTATAGCATAAGATGACCCCATGTTATTGCATTCCCACATATGAATCCCTGGAATAGCATTGGAGGTAGAATGTACAGCTGGTACACTCATACCTGCACACAACCTCTTTTGCCACTTGTAGTCCATGATGGGGGTTTATGTCAGCCCTGTGGCCTTTTTTACATCAAGGCAGACAGCATAAACAATCTGTAGTACAAAGATAAATCTTCCCAATAATGCCTTCACAGCATAGAATATATTATTGCTAGCAAGAAAAAATTTAAGACCTAGACAATAGCTATAGTTCAAAGCTAGAAAAACTCTGGCAACCTAAAATGATCCACGTGGTATAGGAATAGCTGCCTGCTCCTTTTTTCCTTCTAAATATTATTGGACATTTTAACCTGCTCAAAGGCAGGTCATGGAACTGAATAAAAATTGATTTATTGACTACTCTAGGATTACAGTGAAAATTAAATGGAATTCTTTTTACTACGATTCAAGTAAAACCAGAATGTCAATTTCATATATACCAATAATATTTTTAAGCATAGATATGACACTAGGGGTATGTTCTTGTGTGTTCACCGGATGTGTGGGAATGGAAGAGGTCAGAAACACTTGTGGCAGGCTCCCCACTTTGCCCAGCATGCTGGGCTCAGAGAAGGGCACTTCTGATTGGTGCAACATTTCCACCAATAAGGTAACAGTTGGGAGGGGCTTCCCCTGCCCCTGCCCCCGCCCCTGCCCCTGCCCCTACCTCTGCCTGGAGTGGGAGTGGAGCAAAGAGCCCCAGACCTGAGTGAAGCCTGAGCTTTGCAGGTCCGACAGACTCCAGGGGACGTGCCCTTCTGAGAGAATAGAAAGACTGTATTTTGTCAGTCTGCGCCTTATATTTGTTATATTTGGGTTGTTTTGAGCTTGCTATTTTACGAGCACAAATATATGTATATATATCTCTTATCTAAAGTTTCTTGGTTAATGGTTTGTCACAATTTGTAAATAGTTACTTACCTGTTGTTTATTCCGTGATAGTGTTGTACTTACCTGCACTTACCTGTTCCAGGATCTACCTGCTCACCTGTGATGGGTGAGGACTGTTGACATTTGCTTTCACTCATTGTTTTAGGGCTGAGTCGGGTTCTAGGCCACCGGTGGTGGTACTGTTCTTGGGTTGTTGATTATTAAAGATAGCACTGTATGTAAAGTTGAATTGTAAATATTTATTCTCATATGAAGGTTTCACCTGGATTTATGTGTGTGTGTGTGTGTGTGTGTGTATGTGTGTGCGTGTTAATAAATTTGTAAACAGTTAAGCCATCTTGTCCTGGCCTGGCTTTTTACAGAATAGAGGAACTGTTACAGAGATGACCGGCACTACCACCAGCACTACCACTACTCACAGCACCAGCATCTGACCACTCATCACTTCCATTTGCGGGTGGGGCATGCCCTCGGGTGTACCCGGGCTACATACAAATCCTTATGCTATTGACTGCAGATATATAGGGGTATCTTTGAATGCCAGGGGAATAGTGAGATACCTGAGAGGAGAGAAGGGAAAAATATAGAGTATTAAGAGGATAGAAACTGAGGGTCATGTAAGTATGATCTGTACACATGCTATGTAAACAACATGGTGATAATCTGGTGCCAACAGCAGTAAGCAGAACCTCCCAGACAACCCTGTTCACAACTTGTATCCAGGTTACTAAATGGTATAATTTGAGGTTTTTTCACATATGAGACCTTGATAAAGAAAAGCTTGATAAACTTTTCAGTAATAGGAAAATGCAAACTGAGGCCTGGCAGAGTGACTCTCAAGCAAAGAGTAAAATGAATACAAGACCTACACAAATTACATTGATCTGATATAAATACACAATACCTTTGCAGGTTCTATAATAAGTCTTCTCTTTTATTCATGGAGGGGAGAGTTGTTTATGAAAATGTATCATCTAGAAAAAAATATCCATTTGAAAAATGAGCCAGCAGTTAACTAAGCATCCAATATTTGTGTTCATGTTAAATACATTAAGATTCCCTGTGAATGAAGAAGGCTTTCTATAGTCAGTAGGATTATAAACTAGTATTTTGTCCTCATAACATTCAGTGGAATAAGGAACACTTCATTTAACTTTATTTGCCTGTGCCCTAATTGGTAAGAAAGCAAATACACCCAACTGTAATGCTTAATTTTAAATACAATTTATGAAACTGACATAGCATATAACAAAATCTATAAAATTGCAATCTGGCATCCAAATTGGTTCTACAGAAATTCTAGTCATGGGGGTTTAATAATTTGGAGTTTTGAATGCTGGGTGACAAAGGCATGTTTAAGAGACTGAAATGAGAATCCTGCTGAAAAGAATTCACTGCTGTAATAATACATATGTAGAAGGTATTGGCTAGTAATAGAATACAACAATCAGAGAAGCACATTTCTTACAAGAACTGCTGCTTGTGAATTTTCAGAAAGATTACCATGATCACAAGGATATTTCTTTTAGTGTTTTTCAGGGTTCCATTTCTCATGAAGTTACTGTAGGAAGAAGATGTGTATAAAAAGGATATAATGGCAAGGTGCAAGGAGTGACATGGACAGAAGAGGATGTTCGTGTACCTATTGAGAAGCTTTGGTGAAGATGACAAAAAGGAGATAGAGCAAATGGGAAGCAGGTTCTCTAAATAAAAACAAACCTAACTTCTTGTTAAGGATTCTGGACAAGCTGAAATTTTTTTTTAAATTTTCTACCTGATAATACTGCAGAAATTACAATTATCCTCCTATTATATTCCCCTAAATTGGAAATTATCATATTTTCTTCTTTTTGATCCAGTACTTTAATCTTTTCCTAAACCAGATTTACACCTGCATAAGTGAGAGACAGAAATTTGTTGTATGCTACAGCACAAAGACTATTTGATTCTATACAAAAGAGACCTTTGCATGCTTTCTTATTCAATACTTCTCTTCAGTGCCCTCCCTTCTCCTGAAAGGTCATTGATAAACCATTTGCTGGGTACCCAACATACACGATAAAAGCAATATTGTTATAATCATTAGGGACTTGGTAAACATTGTTCTGTTTTATGGTGCCACCAGGTATCTCTAGATTTCCAGTCCATAAATAATAGTGAGCTTTAAAAGATTTGCAGTAAGAGTCACAAGGTCCAGCAAACAGGCAGAGCAGAGCTACAGTTATCCAGATTTATTTGAGAGCCTACAAATTTTAGAGCCACTCAAACCCTGCCATTTCATGACTCTCAAGTTATATGCATTTGCATAAAATTAAAGCATCCTACTCACTTTTATAAAGATCTGTAGATTTTGCAAACTGAAATATGTGCATCTTTAAAAGCAAAAATACTTGTTCTGCTTGAAGAGGGGAAGGAGGGTGGAACAACAATCTGTTTTCAGTTGTGAAAGTGAGAGCTCCTGTCCTGCAAAATGATGGGAGGCATTTATTTTAAAAAGAGAATTACAGTCTTAATGTAACACAAATCCTGAGTAAATAGATCACCTTCAGCTGGTGAAACAAATGCATCAAGTGGCACAAATAAGAAAATAATTTGTTAGGATTTTTTCAGATATACCACCTAAAATTGTTACCTGGAAGGATATTTTGAACTTATCACCAAAATAAAGCAGTCTAAGTAGGATTTTTAATTCATCTCTTGTAATAAAGAATTCACTGTTAGCAGCTACGTATAAATCCTCAACAAAGATGCTGAAAGTTCCTTTTAAGACTGGTATGTCGCTCAGTATTGTAACAATGAGGTGTTCAAACATCTACAAAGCCAGAGATTTTAAATAGTGTTCACACTATTCTATTTTCTTTCCCACAGAACAAGAATGCTCAGTCACTGGTCTCATATACATGTATCCCAGGCCACTATCAGAGGAGAAACTATGAGTGTACAGGTGTTCTGGGTTTTCCTCCCTGAAGAAAAATATCCTGCGAACAAACAGGATTAAATCACTCCCAGGAGAGTTTCTTCTAAGACAGCAAATGTCTGTATATGCTGTGGCTTCTCTCAGAAGACAACAAAGTCCTCCAGCATACTTCCTTCCTGTGCCAGGAATCACTCACTGGATTCTGCTGCTCCATCAGGGAGGTGAACACATCCCCTTCACAATCCCCACATTGTGCTACAGGGAAATGCAGGCTGACTATGGGCATTCTGAGTCAGCAAATCAGGGCTAACCTATGCACTGCTGCCATTTGTCACCAGGCAAACTAAGGGATCCTGGAGAACATACTGAGATGTGTGCATGCGACCTTTATACTCCACCCCACTGGCTGTACAATGTCAGCACTGCAAGCTCTCCACTATTCAGGGGATCTGCATTTGACACTGAGTACACATGGCTCTGGGCAACATTTTCTACCAGGGGAAAAATCTAGGAAAATTTTCCCATAAAGTAGCAAACCTTCCTACTCTACATAGAATAGGAACACCACTTAAGCAAATGGTCACTCATTATGACCTGTGCAAATCACTACTTCTAGCCTGTAAAATAACCACTTAGCATTTACAAACTTGAAAGAATTTTGCCAGCAAATATCACTTTGTAAAGTTGTGATTATCATGCCCTTTTTATAGTTAAGGAGCCTTGGCCCTATGGCTTCACAAATAAAGTCTCCCTAAGATATGTAATATTCAGGCAAAAGCCTGGAGTTAACAGCTTTAAGATAAGTGTGTGCAACTGAAAAGTCATCATGTGAAGAAACTGCCCTGCCCAGGAAAGAAATTACCCTGGATTGGAATGAAGGCAAAAATGAAGTAGGAGATGATTTCACTTGGTTCAAGGGGGTACATCACATACTTCCATTTTTTCTTTTCTGAAACCAAATGAAATGTTCCTAGGATATCTTGTTCATGTGCTCATGCCTTTACATCAAGGGATAAAGGAAAAGGATTTCCAAAAACCACTAATAATTTTACATGATCAATTCAAAACTAATTAAGGTGCTGGATATTCAGAAAATTCTCAAAATCAGGCCCCTTTATGGCAGCTTGTGTTGACATCCAAATTTATTAGCTAATTTTGAAAATGCAGGCTAGTTCTAGAAAGGTTCTTACACTCCCCTTGTTTCTAACTAGGACTTGGGCATCTGATTATATTTGTGTATGTAACTCTTAGTCATTTGCCCAGACCCAGGCCAAAGAGAGCTGGGTTTAATACTTGAGGAACTCCACTGTACCTGATTTTCATTTCTGTGCTCAAACAGTATCTTTTTCTTCTTCCTTCCTTACTTCTTAATTAGATCGTTAAGGGGGCGGGGAAAGGGTAGAACAAAGGGGAGGAGGGAGGAAAACAACAGGAATTGACTAAAAGATATGTAATGCGAAGTTTTAATATAGAGGTGCAATAAGAGCAGCTTAGTGATGCTTCTTATTATGCATATTGTCTGAATAAGCACTCCAAAAATGGACTCATTTACTGTATTGTTTATCTCTGCTTTTCACAGTAATAAGCCAATTGGCTGGACAATCCTTGGTAATCAATGCTTCAGCTCTTTTCAAACATTTTCCAAAGGACTTCTAGATATGTGGATTTAATAGGAATTGGTAAGTTGGTGCATATAAGGTTTTTCTTTGTGTGGGGAAAGGGAAGACAGGACATGAGAGCACTTGTTACTATAAAATGAAACCCAAGGATATCCAGAATTTCAGAGAAAGAGCAGGTTTCTCCTTCAGCCCCCAGTCATATCTGTAAGCTTAGAAGGAAGTCAGTAGACACAATTCTTTCACAATATCAGGTGTTGGGTTTTTGGTTGTGGCCATGTTGGTCTAAGGACATAAGCAGGCAAGATTCTTTGAGTAGATGTGATATCTTTTATTAGACCAACTGAATAAATATCAGGTGTGTTAATATCTGGTATGAATTTCAAGCACAGGAATGAGTAAGAGGATAACAAATATGCACTGTACTATTTGGAAATGTAGTATAATAATGATGATAAGACTAGGCTATTTTTTTAAATCTCTGTTTAAACAACTTTGAACTTTGAACTAAAATGAAGCAAATGCATTCACACTTTATGATCAATACTTCTTCCTTAAAAAATGTTTTTTTAACTGATTGGGAAAAAGATATTTCTACTTTTTTATGACAGAGTACTGCCATCCAGAGGCCAGATAAGTTCATACCTGAGTTTGTTTGCTAGGGTTGTTACAGATCCCAGTCTTTGTGTTCTGTTCAAAGTAATTCTGTTCAATTTAATTGAATTTTCTTAAGACTAGAATTGTTTCTCAGAAATTACTAATGCTTTAGTCCCTCATAATTCTTTGTTTCTTCAAACTTCTTCACAAGCCCTATCACAAGGTGAGTTTTAACTGTATGGTTTTAAATGGAGAAGCTGAGATGTATTGGCTAGGCTAATGTCAAATAGCAGGTCATCAGCACAAGTGAAATTAAAAATCAAGTGTTCCTGGGTTCTAGCCACACATTCAGGCCACTCAACTCCTGAGCTGCTCAAAAAGATTCTTTGTTCTGTGTTGCTGTATATTACAGTACAGAGTGTTTTCTACTCTGTTTACTCTGCTGGACTTTCTTGTACTCATACTCGTTTATAATGTGACTGACACCACTGAGGAGAATTCCTGCAGCAAATACTCACCAGCCTGTATCTCTAGCATCTCATTTTCTTTTCTTTTCATCTTTTTCTTCACTTGAGAGAGCAAATCCTGTTCAGACAGGACATTGGGACAGCAAAATTTTTTTGATATTTTGAGGTTCAATTTTCAAATATGAACACATAAACATGCTGTATTTGGATAATTTGGACAAACTGACAACTTGGACAGTTAAAATGGGGAATTTTGCATGTAATCCTAAATCCATGTGCTAAGGAACATTATTTGCACATCATAATTTGGGGCCTCTATTTGAAACCAAAGCTTCATTCTCAAACATGTTCCTCTCTGTTTCAGTATTCATTAAATGAGGTATATTTATGAGGCATATATTTTATATTTTCTTCTTACTGACTTCCTGTCAATGGACATTATTCTTGCTTTCCATTTCCCCTCAAGTAAGTCCCAAATGGCACAGAAACACCACTTTCCACTTTGTGGAAGCATCAGGGTGATTCCACAGTCTTCTGGATAATACAGAGCAATGCTTATTTTTTACATGGAAGGAGGTGAATGATTTTATATGTGCAATTTGTTGAAAGCCAGTTGAAATCAATGGAAAGACTTCCTTTCATTTCAATGGGCTTTGTATCAGGACAGAAAAGGATTTAGGTGCTGTATTATATAGTAGCTACAAGTTAGTTGTTCAGGTTCCTTATACAGTGTGTGGGCAGAATTAAAAGCCTGAGAATGTGTTTCACAACCAGCATCATGCTGAGCAGGGATATAACTAAAGCAATACATAGCAAACATTGCCAAATGAGATGTAACATAGGCCCTTTATAGACATTATGTTTTTCTAGGTTTAATCTAGACTACAACCATTACGATACATACGTGGATGTCTGTAGTCTGAATTAAAATTACCCCCAGTCCAAATGAACTAATCCTCATTGAATGAGGATTAAAGTTAATGCAGAATGGGCAGTCCAAACTAGGCAATTTACCCTGTATTAATTAACATGTATATACAGCGTTGCTTTTAGTAAAAACAGTCCTTAGGAACTCAGCGGATAAGCATTGCAAATATCAACCCCTGCAAGGGAAACTCAGTTGGATTTTTGCAACATAACAGAGGCTATCATGCACAAAATAACACCTTTACAAAGTCAAATGGGTCAACAACACCTCACCATGACTAAATATCAGTATCCCAGAGACAGGCAAACTCCAGTCCACAGGCCTGATCTGGTCAGCTGTGGACTCCATTTCCCAGCTGTCCCTGCCCTCAGGGCTTGGGCCATTCTCCATGGAGGCCTCAGCCTCATGTGCTGGAAAAACTCAGGCTGGGGTTGCCATGGAGACCAGCCTGAGCTGTGCTGGTAGTGCACATGGCAGAGCAGCACAGGGGCTGTTCTGGAGCCACTGGGAATCTGCAGTGGTGACAGCCTGGTCTGGAGCCAGGGCAGATCTGTGATCACCTGCCTGTGTGCCCCTGCCCAGAGCATGCAGCCCCATGCCCCCTCAAACCTCACCCACACAAACCCTACACCCACCCACAAACTCCCCCAACCCCTCCACAAACCCCACACCCACCCAGTTACCTTGTTAATTTAAAGAACACTGGCCTGTGTTGGTGAGATCTTTGCAGAAAATGGAGGCAATCCATTTGTAATTATCTATGGAGTGGAAATGTGTGTTTTCTTTATAATGCTTAGATTTGCCTCCTCTACCATCAGCAGGGTTCAAGGGACCAGTGTTTGTTTGTCTGGACAGTGTACACTTATGAAAAACAATGCTGGAAGAATAGCCTACAATTTCTTAGTTAACATGAAGAGTCTATTAGAGTGATATCATTGACTTACAATTCTGGTTACACTTTTGCAGATAGAAAACTGAATCAAAACATGACGGATTCAGGGAGAATAAATGTTTGGATTTGTTACTAGCAAGTAGCTCATCTATTAATCAAGTATTAATCATAGATTCTATGTTACATGGTCTGTTACACTATAATAAATTGATCAACATACACAGGAAGAGAAAATTATTATTGAACAGCTTACTGCTATTGCAAAATGTGTTCAATCATCATCTTTTCTCCTTATATTTTTATATGAACTGAAAGATTGAAGCATGAAACCACTAAAGTGTAAAGAGTAATTTATAACCTACTTACACAAGACCATTTTAATTAATTGAATCAAAATTAAAATTCAGTATGTGCTATGTTAGGTTTATAACAGCATTAGTGATAATTAATCTCAATAAAGTTCTGTATGCATTTTTTCAAAGGTTGTACTTTAAATGCTAGGTTAATATTATAGTTGTTTGAGTAACAGCATGGAAAAAAATTATTCCAGTTGCAAAGTAACAAAACTAAAATTGTAAGTAAATCAGATTGTCCTTTTTTTAAAATAATGTGTTTTGCTAAAATTTATTAGGCTTCATGCTGGCCCATCTTGTTATTGCAAGATATCTTGTTATTTTATCATGTTATGGTTGTAATTGACTCAAACTTTACACTTGAGAAACATCAGATTAGTGCTTTAAATAGGTTTCTCTCTCTAGGTGAGATCTACCCCTCTGCAGAGGGCCCACATAAACTGTATATACTACTTAAATCTTACTTAAAATCATTTTGAAAGACAATATTAATGGGATTTGTGTGCATTTGCCTTGTGCAGACCTCTGCAAATGAATGCATTTCACACACTGTAGTTTATCTTTCTCTGTGCTTTATTCACTAGAATTCAAACCCCATTTATTCCATTGTTTTCTCCAATGAACTGCTGCTCTTGCTTAACTGGATGAAGTGAGAGGTGTCCCACTGATGTAAACTTCAATGGAATGTTTCATAGTAAGTGAAATAAAGAACACACGTATATCTTTGCTAGACAGAGCTGAAATTCAGGAATGTGAAGCCAGAAATGGAACAAGATCGTAATGCTTATTTAAAGGACTCTGTAATGGGTCTCATATCCTGTTACTATAATGAGAAGGGGACCCAGGGGTACCCAGCCCTTTCCCCCTACTTCACCCTGCTTCCTCCACCTTTTCCTCTCTTACCTGCTGGTACATTCTTTCTGCAGTTGAGGTCCCTTTCCCACTGGTTTCCTTGTTCCATGGTTCTGATTTCCCTCCTGTAACAGGAGAGGCCTGCTCAGGGTCCATCTACTGGTGCCCCCACCACCTGTTATGGGTCAACCACCTGCCTTCTCTCCTACCATGCCTTGTTGTTAATTGTTGTTAATTAAGCGGGAGCTGCCCATTGAATGCCCTGATGCCAGGGGGCACTATCTGCAGCTCTGTTCCTCCCCTACACCACAGCCCAAGCCTCGCACATGGTACTGGTGTTGTCTTGCCTAGGCCTCATTATGATTTGGCCCCTTGTCCTCACTGGGCTCTCTGCAGCCCTTGTCTCTGCACCAGGGTCTGTGCACCCCAAAATGCCATGCCCTCTCTGGCACTGGGGTCCCCACGCTGCAGTGGGCCCCCAATGAGGCCTCCTCCTTCCCCAAATAGCTTTGCCCAAACCACTGGTGTTAACATTCAACACAAAACATATGCTTTTAATGCCATATAATGAAAAAATGATAATACACAAAACAAGAGAGGCAACATGCCTGCTTACTTTAGATGATCATGAGGATGGCTCACAGAATGGCATAGTCTTCTGACAGAGCCTGCAGCCATGGTACCATGGTCATTGGAAGTCCCCCTCCCTGCTGCCCCTCTGCCCTTCTCCACTTGACATTTGTAGGATCCTGGCCTTCCTCTTCCTGTCAGCTGACTGGCTGGCAGGGCTTGAGCCTTAACCCGTACTTGGCCAGCCAGCCATGACTGGAAGGTTCTGGATTTAAAGGGACCACCCTGTCTCTTAGTAGCAGGGCTAGGGTTCCCTGTTACACCTCCCCACCCCTTTCTTCCTTTCACTTCATCCCTGTGTGTCTTCTGCCTGTGCCCTGGTGGTGACACCAGAGGCAAATTCACATGTGGGGGAGCCTGAACCAAGATGACTGCCAGGTACAGGTACAGGCAGAGCCTGATGACCCAGGGGGCAGAAACAGAGGGATCTTGTGACCCAGATTGACCTGCATAAGCCCAAGCCTCAGACCAGAAAAGGGTAGTCTGGCTGTGGAAGCCACCAGGGACAGAACTGTTTCTGGAAGCCATGAAGACTGGAGCACAGACTGCAGTGAAAGGACTCAGGAGACAGCCCCAAATGAAGAGAAGCTGGGGACCTGCTTGAAAAGCAAGCTAGGTACCCCAGGCACTTCCTGTTTTGTTTTCCTTTTTATTTGGTGCCTGCCACCAAGGGGTATGGCAAACCTCATGTAGGACATTCCTTTGAGTGGGACTGGTGCTTATTTTTTGTGGTTTTTGTTTTCTCCTGAGGGCTGAGTTGTGGTTGTAGGGGAGGTGGAGACCACTGAAAGGGGATGACCAGGGACAACCCAAACTTGAAGTTCTACTGAGTGGACAAAGAATAAGGACTAGGTTATGTTCTGTGCCTGAGTGAGGGCTGAGCTTGCCTGGACTGTAAGGCAGACAGTTGGCAGGGGAAAAACAGGACTCTAGGCGCCTAGCTTCCTATGTAGCAGATATTGCAGGGTCTGGAGCCTGAAGTCATAGGTTGACTAGAGTTCAGCCATGAGTTTGTGCTTCTGAACAGAGGGCCCTGAGCTAGAGGACTCAGTGATAGTAAAATTGGGACAAGGCTGGGGTAGAGACCTCATGACAGGACCCAGCTCTTCAAAAACATGCCTTGCCCTCTGTGTACCCTCTCTTACTAATGTTGATATCAAGACATGGCAGGAGAGACTATTGAACAGGAGAAAGACTGGAGGGTCTAGGTACCAGTAGTCTTTAAGAGGTGGATACCCTGTAGCAACACTGGTAAGCAGCCTCCTACAGACTAGCTCTACACATTTTGATATCCCAGGAAAACTGATACTTAACAGAAATATTCTAAATCAAATAGCAGTGACTTGTCTAATTTTTAAACATATTGGTAGGTATTTTTTACTTTAACTTGTATTATTATTATTATAAGTGATACTAAAACAATGGACATTGCTTAGTCTCTGAGACATAACTTCACAAAAGCATTGAAAAGTAGGGCTGGAAGGGACCTCTAGAGATCATCTAGTCCGGCCCTGTGCCTGACTGGATCATCTCTACCCAAACCATTCTAACCTATTACTAAAACAATACAGGCAACCCCATCACATAATTACAAAGCACTGCACCATAAACTGCCACTTGTAAAGCAGGAGGACAACAATGGCCCATATCCTGCTGCTGCAAGTGTGGTTAAAATACACTTGAGACAACCAAGATTATCTCTACTACAGAGGAAGACAAAACCTCCAAACAGTTCGTACCAGTCTAACCATGAGGTAAAATTCCTTCCTGATCCCAAATGTGACAATTGGTCTAACCCAGAGTGGAATCCTCTGGGATTTAGTCCAAACAGTAGCATCGGTACACCCCAGGCAAAAGCCCCAGCCTTAGCCGAAACCAACACTTAATGCTTCTAAGAAAGGTGAAAAGAAAAAAAACAAACCTCAGCCATGTGTAGCAACAGAAGAGGAAAACAATCTCTTCCAGCAAAGTCCAGAAACATGGGAAATACCCATAGCAGAACATAGATATAGGTACTCTTAGACCATCCCTGACTAACAAACACCCATCCAACTCCTTTGACACCTCCAAAGATGGAGATCCCACAGCTCCCCTAGGCAGTCTATTCCACTGCCTCACTGTTCTAACAGTGAAGAAGTTTTTTTCCTCCGCACTATCCAATCTAAACCTACTTTGCTGCAACTTTAAGCCACTGTTCTGTGCCCTGTTCCATACAGCTAGACAGAAAAGGTTTTCTCCCTCAGCTTTATGACAGCCCTTCAAATATTTGAAACCTGCTATCACGTCCCCTCTTGAGTACATTTACTTCAAGCTAAACATGCCTAGCTCCTTCAACTTCTCCTTGTATGACTTCCTTTCCAAGTGCTCTATCATTTTTGTCACCCGCCTCTGGACCCTAGCTTCTCCACATCCTTTTCAAAATGTTGAGCTCAGAACTGTGCACAATACTCTAGATGAGGCCTAACCAGTGCTGAGTAATATAATAATATTTCCTGGAGCAGTCAGTGACTAGAAATTATAAGGTTATCCTTCCAATAAAAATATCACCGTCAATTTAAGAGTGTCAAACAAAATGACAAGCATAAGGAAATATCAGTTAAAAGGAAAACATATCATATGTCCTTCAATTTGTTAAGCCAACATAGTATGACGTTAATTCATTAACCCATACTTTCACTACCTAGGCTAAAAAGAAGCTATAGTCTATTGTGAATTCATTTAATTGTTTTTGACATCATTTCAAACCTAATTCAGTAAAGTTTTTTGCATTAATAAAAGTAAAACGTGGAAAAGATGTAGCTTTCATCTCCATAAAACAGCTTATTAAATATTCAAAGACCCTTATGCATGGTTATAAATTTTAGCTGAAGACCTATATTACAACAAAATGTGATTTAAATGTTCACTGAAGGTGTCTGTTGAAGCTAAAAAGTATTAACAATCTAGTCTTTACAGCCAACCCCACATGCCTTATCTGTTAATCTATGCAGGGTGATCAATTAATTAATATTTTACTTTGTTAGGCATTATTTTCAATTGAATGTTTTAAATGTGTTGCTAGTAAAAATACTGTTATTGTAAAGAGGAAGGGAAACTGAAAGTTAACAAAATATTAACAGTAACGTAAATGTAAGGATGAAATATTGCCACTGTTTAAAGTGAACTTGTGTTTTAAATGTAATGTTATAAACCAGGGGTGCCCAAACTTTCAGCCCCATGATTATTTGTATCTCTAAACAATCTCCAGACAGACCCTCAAAAGGATATTTTCCATAGCATATGGTGATGTTGTGACCTAGCACTAGGTAAATGAGTAGAGAGAACTCCTTTATTTCTTAGTCTCATTTTACTCTTCTGCAATATTTTCTGCCACAGAGGCCATATTGAATAGGCTCTTAGAAGTATTTTATAGGAGGCAAGATTTAGGAAATTGTATTCTATAATTTAAAAGATAACACTCTTTTTTTTCTCACCTGATTTCCCCCTTTATAATATCTCAGTCATTCTTAATAGTAGCTCCTCAGATCTGGAACTTCCTCCTGCTTGTCATCCTTAAGAGCCCAAACCTGGACATCTTCTGGAAGCACTATAAGACCTTTACTTTTTGGGCAAGTCCTCAGAAGGCAGGATTAATTGTGGGAACATTGTCTGGTGATTTTGTTCTATTACACATCATTTTATTTTAATATTTTATCTCTCCTTATAATTTATCTGGTGTTATTGGAGAGGGTGGCTTATAAATCTAATAAATACATAAATTTCAGTGTAATTCCTTTCCTTTCTTTATTTTTATATTATTACCATTATTTTTTCGTTTTACTAAAATAATGTAACATTTTTTTTCAAACCATTTTGAATGAATCAAACCAGATGTCCCTTTCTCTACTGCAGATTAGGCACAAATGTTGGCTTTTAGGGCTTATCTTGTTTCTCACTTTGAGTGTATCTACACAAGGGTGACAGCATGATCCACCTACCTACTCCCACTTGTACATGGCAAACCCAAAACATCATTGTTGAGTTCATTTCAGGGAATTTTTCTGTGGTTGTTTTCAAGGATGTCAGAAACTGAGGTCTCAAGAGCAGCTGGAGAGAGACACATGAGATAGGTACAGATACTCAAAATACCTGAGACAGAATTGATTTAAGTTGCATGGTTTTCTATAAGCAGTGTAGTTAGATTAGTAGCAAACAAAACACACATTCACCTTTTGGTAGAGGGGAGCAAATCTTAGACCAGGTTCTTCCATTTTTAAATGAGTCCATGTGTGCTGAACTTCTGTTCTGTTACCAGTTTTGTGTGTCAGACTTGTGTTCAGTTATGGGTATAAACTAATTTCTGATCACTTATACTGGTAAAAATATAATGTAGGCTGAGAAAGGACTCATTGGTACATTTTTAGGTTAAAGGTGTATAAGTAGGAATGGGTGGGTTAGTCTTGGTGGTATCATAGTGGAGGACATGCTGTACCCTAGTGGAGAGACACCGTCCTTGAAAAAGTGGAAGCTGTCCACCATGACCAAAAAGAATATTTTGGCAATACAGTTTCTAAAAAAATTAAACAACAATAGTCTATGATTGGCATTATGAGCTGTTTGTTAAAAAATGTCTATTGGATGTGAGCCTAATGTTATTGCATTATTGAACAGAGCACAAATCCACACATAGCAGCTTTTAATATATGATAAATAGTGCCAAAATTAATCACATTGTAATCATAAAATTAAAGAAGTGGAAAATACCTGAACAACACTGTTTTAAACTACTTAGTAACCATAGCTATTATACATTAATGTGAAGAAACTATTCCATTGCACAGAGCTGAATTTACAAAATAATTGTATAGTTGCCTGTGTTGCCATAAAATAAAATAACTTTTTCCAAGACAATAGATCTTTTAAAAGCTTTGTTACTTAATAAATCTATGATATTTTGAAAGTAATGAGCAATATATCTTTATATTTATTGACATCAGCTGAAACCTAGATCTGTATGTCAATTTTAGCACATTAGGGAACATACACAGATGGAGTAGGGTCATATAAGTTTGTCCATACTTGAATACTTCAGTATAATTTCTAGCTCTAGAAAATGTCATGGATTTTTGCTGTATTTGCTTCATTTCTGTCAGTTACATAAAAATTTTAACCCAAGGGTCTTAATATCAGCTAAAAGTCAATCCAGATCATGGCCATGTTATATTTTAGTAAAGACCACTGTAGATGATGTAAGAATGTGTTTTTCAATCTTATTATTTTCATGAATCTTTTGAAGTTACTGGAGCAGAACTTATAAAAATGTATGGCAGCAGCAAATCTCACTTGTATTAAGGAGGATGTATTTTCTCATAGCTCCAGTTTGGCATGTTCATTGATTTCATAATGAGAAAAGGCACAGATGGATACAACACAGGTATCACATAGCTCAACGGCTGTATGGCCGAAAACCTAGATTGTACTGATGTCCAAGCCCTTCGAAGTGCATCCAACATGCAAGTAAAGAGAGACTCTCCTTGGGTTGATCACTCATAACTGCTTACTAGCTCCATCTATTTTGCAGTGTTGGATAGTCTCAGAAACTCCTATCTCAGGTGTTGTCTTAGAGAACAGTGGGCACATCTACACAAAATGTTTAGCTCCTCGGTAAACATCTTAGTGTCTATATGTGCAGGGCAAATAGGCTGGAGTAAATTAATAAACTCCCCAGCATGGAAGTACTTGTAAATACAAATACTATCCTGCTGCAGAGTAAAAAGCTCCACAGCAGCACATATATAGATGCTACCCCTGCTGGCTGAGGAAAAAGGATACTTCAGTACAGTGGCCACCTCCTGGCTAGTCCCATACTGGAATCCCTCACACCCCAGCCAGCACCTCTGCAGCCCACTGAGACAGGTTGGAGCAGCCCTGGGCTGGCAGGCTGAACCCCAGGTCCCCCTGCTAGCCAGGGCTGCTCTGACCTGGCTCAACATGCTGTAGTCCCAGGCACATGTGCAAACAGCATGCCCTGGAGCAATGAACTCCAGAGTTTACTGCTTTGCATTAATTGCATGTGTAGGCACACCTAGAATAATACAGGATAAGGACCAATTTAAACACCTTCTCATGAACTAAAAGCAGGCAAAAGTAATGTCACAAACTGACAAAATAACTGGTTTATTTATCAGCTCGAACAATATTTAGTCCCTGAAAATGTACAACTTAAATGTCAAACTATAATTCTTCCATTTATATGATATATCTATCTTAAAAATGATTGTGAAACCTAGAAATGGACCGAAAGTATAGACACATATCTAAATACTTTAGAAAACATGTGACTAGAAGAATACTGAAAGCTTGAATTATAAAGCACAAGATTTGTCTATTAGTGTGTACTTATCTCTATTGTGTAGAGGAAAAAAATGAACTATTTGAGATATATTAAGAATGAAAATAGAGTACCTGCTATGTCAGGTGTGTTATTGGGCAGCTGGAAGAACACATAAAAGGGACCAACTGAAATAATCCCTCTATTTAACACTGGTAAGGGTATCTTTATACAGTATGGAATGTGGTATAATATAATAAAGCTAGTTTTAAACAAGCTCAGGTACTGGTACAGTCTAGTCACAGCAGCACTGAACTCAATGCAGGGTGATTTATCCTGCCCA
This sequence comes from Crocodylus siamensis, assembly GCF_052110815.1. Taxonomy (NCBI): domain Eukaryota; kingdom Metazoa; phylum Chordata; order Crocodylia; family Crocodylidae; genus Crocodylus; species Crocodylus siamensis. The sequence continues at coordinate 158,708,296 of NC_143397.1, read as the reverse complement.
GAAGCCTGACATCATTGACAGGTATGTGGATATACCCTTGGAGATGGAAAATTTATGGGATACACAGTCATGCTGGAGACTTTTTTTTTTATGACATTTAACAGTATTCAGATTCAGAACTTTGAAGCTCTATTATCAGTTGTGGTTGAACAAAACCTATAGTGAAATAGTTATGCTATCCTGGATAATGCCAGTGAAGAACGTAGAATAAGATATCAAAGAGATAGGTCATCTGGTTCATTGTAGAACCTCTAGCAATATTTTAATAAAAACAATGGAGTTTCCTTTAGTAGGATGCATGTTTCAGGGGTTGCAGCCCAGCTGCAGGTGGTAGGAAAGTGATATCAGGCCTGCCTAGGAGGACTGAGCCAACTGGTGAGGATAATTGGCTGGCCCAGAGGAAGTTAAAAACTCCTAGGGAAGGGATCTGGGAGGAAAAGGGAAAGGCTATGAGGCTAGAGGCTGCAGTGATATGCTTGTGGAAGGTAAGATTCTGAAAGACAGCTAGCATGGCTTTGTTGCCGGTAGGTCTTGTCTTACCAATCTCATCTTGTACAACCAGGTCTCTCACCACCTGGACATGGAAGACAAGGTAGATGTTATATACCTAGACTTCCAAAAGGCTTCTGAGCTAGTATCCTATGATATCCTTGTGGGAAAACTGGAAGATTGTGGGCTCAGCTGCTTAATGATTCAGTGGGTGGGAAACTGGCTACAGGGTAGGACCAAGACAGTTCATATGAATGAGTCCATGTAGTCTTGGCGTAAAGTGGCCAGTGGTATCTCTCAGGGGTCTGTGCTTGGACCAGTGCTTTTCAACATCTTTAACAATGATTTGGATGCGGGATTGAAAAGCTGGCTGGCCAACTTTGCAATGACAGCAAGTTATGGGGCAGTGTGGCCACTCCAAAAGATCAGTTGCTGATACAGGCAGACCTGGACAGGCTAGAGAGTTGGGCAAGCTGGAAGCAGATGAAGTTTAACACTTCCAACTGTAAGGTGCTCCACCTGGGGGCAAATAACCCTCAACACACATACAGGCTCGGAGGTGACAGCCTGACCTGCACCACAGCTGAAAGGGACCTATGGGTAATGACTAATCACTACATGAACATGAGCCATCAGTGTGATGCGGTGGCCAGCAGGGCAAACAACACACTGGCATACAACAACCAATGCATGTTGTGTAAAACTAAGGAAGTGATACTCCCACTGTACTCAGCAATGGTGAGACTGGAATTGGAATACTGTATCCAGTTCTGGGCACTGCACTTCATTAAGGATGTGGAAAAACTTGAGAGGGTCCAGAGAAAAGCCACCCAGAGAAGATCAGGGACTTGCAAGGCAAGCTGTATGAGAAAAGGCTGAGGTGCCTGGGTCTCTTTAGCCTAAAGAAGAGAAGGTTGTGAGGGGACTTGACAACAGCTTACCACTATATCAGAGGAATACATCAGGAGCTTGGGGAACAACTATTCACTAGGACACTCCTGGGGAAGACCAGGACCAATGGATATAAACTCCTGAAAGGCCACTTTAGGCTTAATACCAGGAAAAACGCTTTCACAGTCAGGGTGTCCAACCTGTGGAACAAACTCCCTCCAGAGGTGGTGCAGTCACCTACCCTGGAGGTTTTCAAGAGGAGACTGGACACTCACCTGGAGCTTACCCTGGAAAATAAAGACTGTGGTGTGCTATCTGACAACCTGCTACAATGCCATTTTTGATATGTGAAGGAAAATGTGATTTTTTTTAATGACCTTGCTTTCAATAAATGTGTAATAAAGCTAGTATTAAACAAGCTGTGGTACTGGTACAGTCTAGTCACAGCAGCACTGAGCTCAGTGCACGGTGATTATGAAAACATAAGTTTTACTAGTTTCTTACATTTTTATATTATCAGTATGGAATAGTCCATCAAAAATTGTAAGTGCTTCTTCTGCTGAGAAGCATATTGCTTAATATGGCTGTGTGAAATTTCAATGGCCATTTCATTTTGACACTGTTTTGACTCATTTTGAGGTCAAAGCAGCAAAATTGAAATAAAACAAAGGCCACCGAATTAGCCTTGAAACAAAATGAAGCCAGTTGAGATGTTTCAAATGTTGAAATGTTTCGACCATAGCACCGGGGATGGGAAGTCAGTTCAGCTGGGCTTACTTCCCATCCCCCGTGCAAGAACACTTGGGGGTGGGGAAGCAGCCCAACTGGGCTGCCTTGCCTTCCCCCCTCGCTAGATCATGCAGGGGGCGGGAAGTCAGCCCAGCTGGACTGCCTCTCCATCCCCTATGCTAGATCTCTATCCCCCACATAGGGAAGAGTCCCAGTGCAATCTAGGGCAGGGGATGGTGGGGCAGCTCAGCTGGGCTGCTTCCCTGCCCCCCCGCCGCGTGATCTGGCATGTGGGATGGCAAGGAAGCTGCTTCCCCACCCCGTATGCAATCTAGCACAGGGGTCAAAACAGCCTCACTGTTTTTTAATGAAGCAAAACAGTGAGGCCGTTTCGACTCAATATTGTATTCGATATGAAAACCTGTTCTATCCAGACCTTGAAACTGAAGTTGGAATGGAACAGTGCCATTTCGCACAGCCCTATTGCTTAATTACATAGAAAAAATAGGCAGAAAAAACCTTAATGTGTTTTGGATAAAATAAATAATAAAATTATATTTCTTAAATTACACCTCACTGAAAGTTACCTTAAAGAGTTCCAAATCTCAGATAATATGACTGCCTTACTCATATCAAAGTGTATGTTTTATAACTTATTGTTTCTCCAGTTTCTCCTTTTGTGGCCCATTTTATAAAAGGAAGAGCCCCATACATCCAACTTCTAGTTTTTCATTACTTTGTTCTAAGAAAAATTCACTCTCTAGATCGCCAAAAATGTCTCACCAAACTACTGTTGGTCATTCACAATTTTCAAATCCATTTCTCTACTAGACTATCAAACCAGATTGCTAAGTATAAAAATAGGATATCAGATAAATCATAGTTTTTTTCATGGCAATAGTTTCCTTTGGGGAAAATTAATGAAACAAAATGTGCTAGCTAAAATCAAGGATTAATATCCCCTCCAAACACAAAAAAGGAGTTATAGTATACTGAAAAAATAGTACAACAAAAACCCACTTCATTTTAAAGTATATGTTATTGAATTGCTTACCATTAGAAACAAAGACATTTTTGGAAAAAATATTCTATTAATTGAACTGGACTGTAGGACTATATGAGCTAGTGAGATCCCTGGAAAAGGGCAGTATGTCCTTTTAAGAGGGAACAGTCAGCCCTATTAAGGAAGTCCAGCTATCAGGCATTTAAGAAATTTTGCAAGTCCTGAGGTCAGAGCCAAAGTACTCCTCTTCTAGTGCTCAGAACAGGAGAAAAGGGTTTGGTTTGTTCATGTGTTCATTTGTTTGCTGCTCAAAGACTGCTTTATTTGGGAAGACCAGCTGAGTTGCACCTCAAGGAGCAAAATCTGCCTGCTAAAACTCATAGGCTAAGCAACCACCCTTACAGATGCTTTATTGAGCTCTGTGTGACATTTTTCACAAATATCAAAGTTCTTACAGTGTGGCAGTTCCCGGAAACATTTTACTTCACACTTGCTGAAGCACATCCATTATCTGCAGTGGAAAAGGGGAACCAATCTATACATGTAATAGTATAAAGAAGTTTAAGATAGTGGGACCAGAAAGCCTCATTTAACAACTCATAATTGACAAAAACTTGGTTTTTTATTCCTACTTAAACACAACTTTTCAGTTGAACAATATCTCCTAATATCACCCTAGAGAATTGAATCATTACAGTCTGAACTAGAAGATAGGTTCTTTGTTTCTTGATTTGGAAGCTTTCAAAGCACCTTGACAAATCTAAGCAACTCAGGATGCTTGTACACATTTTGAAAATTGTCCTTTTGTGTTGCTTAATGACATAACACTATACATATATGCATGTTTTGGGCAATTTAAATGAGTTTGCATTGTCATAAACTAATCCCCATGCTGATGTAGTTTAGTTTGCACTGATGCAACTTGGAACAGCTCAGCCATGAGTCTGCCACATGTACATGGCAATTCACTGAATGACATGTGGTGAGTCCCTTTGTCCATCAGGTGTCACTACAACTTTTGTGTATTGAGCTCCCTTGTCCACCAAGTGTTGCTACAATTTGCAGGTATTTGTGTGTAATGAATATTTTAGGACACCCTTGGCAGGCCAGGGAGGAGCCCTAGTGAACACCGCTGACTAGTGCCAAAACCTGCAACAGTCGCAGAGCATAGCTCTAGCATGCCCAGCAAAAATCCCTAGACTTTGCCCAGCAGCAGCCATGAGGAACTCCTGCTCCCCTCCACCCTGCAGCTCTAAAGCATCCCTTTTCAGCTGGCTGAGGCATAATTGTCCCCTAATACCATCAATTCTCTCACTGGTTTTACATAAATCTGACAAGCAGAGTTCTGTGAGCCCGCATGAGCATTAAGCACGCCTGCTTTATGAATAGTGGGTGAGTTCTGTCACCATTCATTCCCTCATCAACTATCTCTGATCTGATCAGCAGTTCAGGAATCCTAGCATGTCCTGCTAGGAATGATGTCTTGAAACATGGGTCACTGGGTAGCCTGTTGTTTTGCCATGTAGCATAGCCTGCTACTGTGCCATGACATACACACAACTAAAAGACCTAGCAGGGCTAAACAATGTCCAGAACAAGTACGCCCATAAGGTACAAAGTTGCCACTGGTGCAGACCAGTCCCTTCCCTCCAACCCCCGCCTTGACCCTTCCTGGCACCAGCATGTCCAGTACCCAAACTTTGCCCAGCAACAACAGGGTGAGAAGGGGGTGAACTTCCCTTGGTCCTGTCACCTCAAGACTTATAAATTGAGTGCACAGATCTCTGAGGTACCCCTTCTTGATCTGAGATGTCTGACTGTCTGATAGCTGGTTAAGTAGCCCCTCCCTCACAAGTCTTTTGCTCCTCCTGCCACTCTGTTTCAGGGTAGAAGCTCTTACCTCCTTTTCATTTTTTCTCTCTGACCAGCCTCTTGTTTTCTCTTCATATTGAGACCTCTGACTGGCCAATTATTTTCTCCTTCTATAGAGAAGTATCTCTCTCTCTCTCTCTATATATATATATATATATGTTTTCTGTTTATATTCCTGTAGGGCCTCAGCCTGCCGGCTGATGTCAGGGATGAGTCCCAACCAGAGGTCCACGTACCCACTTCCTCACCTGCCATGACTTGGTGTTTATGGGAGTAGAATTCAGTACCTGGGCATGTAGTTCCAGTTAGTCATCGTCCACTGTCCTATGTTCTGGAGGGCTCCACCATCCCCTACACCCTCGCCTGTTCCACTGGGTATCGAATGATCTTCTCGTCACTGTTCAGTTGTTGGGTTCTCCCCCAGGGCCTCTATCCAAAAAAAAGAAAAAAGAATAAAACCAAGCACTCCAGTCCTGGATTATTGCTCACCCATCTTTTGGCAACAAAAAAAAATTCTCGGTGACATCACTTTCTCCTTCACCTTGTTTCCATCATTATGGCAGCTCTTCATGAGCCTCCTATTGAGGTCATTGTGGTCCCCTCACCCTACCGGGTCTACCACTGATAATTTGTTCTTGCACCCCTTTGAGGGCCTTTACGGTAGTGGCACTCAGACTGCTAGAGTAGGGACACCCCTCACTCGCAAACTGTGAAAAAGAGAACAGGGACCTTGCACCCACATTTCTTCCCTGGCTTCATCTGGGTTGGGAGTTTTTGCTGGGGTGATACTTCATGACCAATCTATTCATTGGTCTGATCACTGCTATTATCTGCAGCTCTGGGTAGATCATGGGTTTCTGGGGTCATAAGACACCCCAGGTTTTTAGAGGAGGGGTGGTTACAGAAAACTGGGGTGTGTAGGAATTGAAATGTAAAGGGCAGGAGTGTTATAATGCTAATGACCCTATTCAACAGCCCTACCTCTTCAGCTGCCTTAGTGGAAGCAGGTGGTGCTCTGAGCAAAAGAGTAACTGTTGTGTCCCTCATAACAACATGGCTTCAATGAACTGTGATGGAATCTGCAAGGAGAACGAGGTGCTGTTGGATGCCCTGGAGATGTTCAACCAGAAAATGGAGGTACTCAATAATTCAGAGATACTGCTACTGAATTCAATGGATGATATGATGGACCTTCTACAAAGGCACCTATGTAGGGTAGCAGCCTACGTAGGGTAGTACAGCCCTTGATATACCACTCAGTGGGCCATAAGCTGCAGTCGGAGAATCAAAAGGAAGCCATGGATCTCAAGGCTGGCAGAGTTCAGTGGATCAACCTACTGTGCAGTGATTGCAAGCTCTGGGCCCACGTGAGCACACTGACTGGTGACAGTGCATTGCACTGTCAACTTGGGATAATCAACAGTGGCTCGAAAGCTTCACATTTGTGCACATAGTCTGACTCCTGTCACTGCATGTTGAGAACCATGATACTGTTATGAGTCACCCCATCGCACCAGAAAAGAGGGTGGCCATGGCCATCATGAAACTGGCCACCTCTATCAGCTTCTGCTTCATTGGGAACCAGTTCAGCATGGCTCCCTGCGTATCTGGGGTGTACACAGCTGGGGTAACAATGCATGAAGTGTGCCAGCTATTGCAGGACATCACAGTGAGCATCTTCATCTGCCTCCATAACCACAGCCAAGTTGTTGAAGGCATCACAGCTGTGGGGTTCCCTATGTGCGTGGGTGCATTGAACAGCACACACATCCTGGTCTTATCCCCATCCCAGGGGAGCTGGTCATTCACCAACAGGAAAGGATTTTCCTCAGTGATTCTCCAACCTATAGTTGATCACTGAGGATTGTTAACTAGTATTTATACAGGCTAGGCAGGCAGTGCACATGATGCAAACTTGATGCTGCCTAGCATGATGTAGAAAGGAAAACATGTACCTAGGATCTTCAATGTACTGACACAGGGTGTTGCTGTGTGTTTGCTTATCATAGCACACATGGATTACTTTTAAGTTGGGATTGCTATATGGCTGTGGCCTTGATCGCCTGCAAGCTTATTGGGATGAGCCTTGAGGAGATTGAGAAGGTTCTGCAAATACTCAGCTTGTTATGACCATCTCTTTCCTGCCACACCTGGATGTTGCTCAATTATTTATTGGGAAGTAGATGCAGGCTGAGTAATAACCCTCTTTGCTCACCCAGACAGGTATTCTTCATGGGGCTCCTCCTCCCCTTTCATCTCACCCCAACCACATCCAATCAGATGGAAATTGTCTGCATCTTGAGATTTACTGAGGTCAGTAAGCCGTTAGCAGTCAGTTAGGGTTATAGCTTAACTCAGTCACCCTTTGGTTTGTAAACCAGGCAAACCTGAGCCATAGACAGCTTGTCTCTGACATTCTATAATACCAGTAACATAACTTTCAATCAGCCCAGTCAAAGTCAGAACAAAAAGATGAACATAAATTAATTTCCCACACAGTTATGGGCCAAACAATCCATTCTGGAGTACAGTGAACACAAAGTCAATTCACCCTTTCACATGGGCCCGTGAGTTTCTATGAATGGCAAGTCAGTCCAGTGCTGAGCTAAACAAATCACTTTTTTTCTCCCAGCATTAATCATTCAATTCATAAACATTCCTTTTCTTGATAATGCAAATAAACAGAACCCCATATCCTATTACCCTGTTAACACAGTCCAGAAGAGAAAAAGAGATAAAAGAAAATCAGTTAGAAAAGGAAAAACTGAGCTTAGAAATAAAGAGTGTGGCTCCTTTAAAACTCACAGTCTTGAGACAGAAGCTGCTCTCTCACTGTCATTTTCTCCCTCCATCTCATTGAATCTACTGAGCCAGTCTGCTTCCTGGTCAGTTATCCTAGCCCTGTTAGGGCTTTTCTGACCCCTTTTGCTCTGGAGTCCATAGCCCCTTTCTACTGTACTTCACAGGTGACTGCCAGCTCCAGCTACTTCAAGTTCCAATCACTGTCCTCTGCAGTTTCTTTCCACCACTTGACCCTTCTTCTGGGCTTGAAATACCTGAAGGAGTGGGTACTACAAAACCTCGGCAGCTGGTTCTTCTTCCCAGGCCTGTTTCTCCCTGCACCAAAGGTAACTGCAGCCTTGTCCTGCCCACCTTTTGCTTCCCCTCACACTTATCTCGTCCTGCCCTGGCTCATGAAGCTATATGGAGGACAAGTTACTGACTTGCAAAAGACCATATTCAACTACTACCTCAGCAAATGCTGAATGACTGTTGAATGCACCCTTGGCACCTGAAAGCATGGTGGAGGTCACTGAACTACAAACTTGAGGTGGACCCAGAAAACATTATGGCATTCATTGTGGCAGCCTGCATGCACCACAATATTTGCAAGACCGGGGGGAGGTATTCAGCAAGCCCTGGTCTAAGGTACTGCTGGAGGCAGTGACTAGACAGGCGTGGGCAGGCAGGGCACCAATCAACATATAAATGCTGGTCAGGGACCCATTGTGCGGAATTGCCTGGCCGCACATTTTCTGACAACTGCAAATGGAGAGGGTGCTCTGTAGGCCATCAACTGATCAGCGCTGCATGCTAAACCATTCAGCAGTTGCCACTGAGCGTTTCTATAAATAAAATTTAAAATGTCATTGCAGAACTTCTGTCTTATAAGTACATGGTATAGGGGCGTGGGGGGGGGGGGCAGGCTGCAGTGATGGTGGGGGAGAAGGGGAGAGCCAGAGAAGGCTGGTGTCTTTAGGTTTTCCTTTGGTTTGTGTGTATGGGGGGTAGAGTGAGGCAAGGACATTAAAATGCATTACTTACCATTGGTCACTTTTACTTGAAAACCACTATGTATTCAAAGAAATAATGGTGTAAGTTCTAGCTGTGTTGCTCTAAGGACATAGGCAGACAAGGTTCTTTGGGTGAATCTGATATCTTTTATTAGACCAACTTAAATACTTGGAAAAAAACTTTGAGCAAGCTTTCGGGTTCAAAAACCCTTTGTTAGGCTGAGGAAGTTCCAGCAATTGGTGTGTGCTCTTCCTGGATGGAATGAAAAGTAAAGAAGCCAGAGGCCGGGCTGGTCTGCATACAAGATAGGCAGTCAGTGAAGATATAGACTGAGGAGTCAATGGGTGAGAGACAGGCTTGGTGCAGGGGGGAGAGAAGGGGATGAATAATGGAGAGGTACCTGGGAAGTCAGCTGTCAGGCAGGTTATAATGTGTCATAAATCCAATATCTATATTTAATCCATGATTTTTAGTATCCAAGAGGTTGATGAAGTGCAGTTCATAGGCTCATCTCTGGGAAGTGTTTTGTAAGTTTCCTCTGAAGAGTAGAACTGAAAGATTGGAGAGAGAGTGGGGTTTTTTGTGAGAAATGTGCCCCTACAAGTAATTGGGTATTCCTGTCTTTGATAGATTTCCAGTGCGTTCATTCTGATGCACAGTTGTTTGGTCTCTCCTACGTATTTTCCATCAGGGCATTTGGTGCATCAGATGAGTTATATTACATTTCTGGAGGTGCAGCTATAAGATCTGGGACTGCTGATGGCTCTGTTGTGGGGTGTAGTAATTGTGGGGTTGGTGGAGATGTGTTGGCAGGTTTTGCATTTCTTGTCATGGCATGGTATGGGTTGCAATTGTTTGAGGATTGTTTGAGGGAGGGGTGATATGTCATAATCATATCACCCCTCCTTTGAACCCATATGGAAAATCCTCAAACAATTGCAACCCATACTAGAAAAAGACCCTATTCTTAAAGAGATCTTCCCAGAGCCACCCATCCTAGCCTTCAAACAAGCACCAAACCTCGCTAACTTCATCACCAGAAGCAAACTTCCTCAGGCCCAGAAAACACCAAATGGATCCAGACCATGCCATGACAAAAATGCAAAACCTCCACCCCCCCCCAAAATTAAAAAAAAAAAAAGTTTTAAAATGTGTGTAAAATATCTGTAGAATAATTAAATTAAAGAAATTATACTTAATTAAATAAATGAAACCACTTTTGGTCATCTGTACATATCAGTAAACTGTGAGCTATAGACATGACGGGGCTGTAGTGAGGGTTACCAGTATGCGGCACATCCTGCTGTAATTTAGTATGCAGAGATCAACAGGGTAGATTGTTATGCAACACCCCCTGCAGTAATCTACTGTGAATAGTGCAATGAGCATTTTGTGAGATTTAAGACTGATGACATGTAAATAGTGATGGACAAATAAAACCCACCGCTTCAATTTAGGGGGCATAGAATGCAACCCTGAAGGACTAAACCCCCATCACATACATGTACAAGGGCCCTCAGAGCTTAACTCATGCTTAAGTCTAATCAAGATCCAGAAACAGGTCATCAGGAATTAAGATTAAAAAAAGTAAGGCTCTACTGAATGTCCAGTTCTGCTTCCTGCATCTTGTGGGTGTCCTTTGGTCTTGCACCCAATTACTGACTCACTTGTGAAATCTGACACAATAAAAGTCCAAGGTAGTTTGGCTGAAAATAAAGTTAGACAGAATAAATCCTTGTTTCTAAAATGTCAAGTGCTTTATCATCATTGGGAGGATAATAATATTTCAGAGATATTTGGGGGTAGGGACAGAGTGATTCATTACCCATTTTATGAGAAGGAATTGTATGTGATCAAATAGAACCTATAGCATACACAAATAATTCATCTCAATCTTGTCATTTTCCAAACGAACACACACTTTTTTATCTTAAGCAGTTATAACTAAATGTAGTAGTGGGATGATTTAATATTTACATATTAATAAAGGACCAGATTGAACTCCTTTAATTTTTTAACTTATTACCATCCTTCAAAATAACTCAAGATTCTTTGAAAACATTAATAATTAGTCCAAAAAATACCTCTGTGATCTAGACAAGCAGTAGTACCTCCATTTTACATGTAGGGAAGTTGCAGCATAGCTGAGCACTGCATTTTATCATACCCACAGGCATTACTAACTGTGATTTTTTTTATCATGAGTATGTAATCTACTATATAGTGTGTAACTGACATTCTTACCAATTAATTACCCAGTATATTCTTAAAGCCAGCGTTTTGTTCCTTATACCACTCCTGCTGAAAATTTATAATATTGCTGAAATACTTTTTTTCAGAAGACATCAGATGAAGTCTTAATTACTAATAGTCCTTTTAGTCAAGAATGAACTTCTTGCAAGTCTGGGAGGTTAGTCACATGAGCAGTTTCCTTCAAGCCGGTGAGTTTACTTAAATGCAGAAACCATCACTATAGAACTTTGAATTCCCTTAGGAAGAGGATAGAATTCAACAGAATTTGCACACTTCCTGTGAAATGTTTTAACCACTTGGCTACTACATATAAGAGAAGGCAGAAGTTCGTTCTGTCATCTCAAAGTAAGTGGTGACTGCCATTTCATTTTGTACAAAGCTTAAGTCATGTAGACATATGTTAGATACATTATAGAACAGTTTGGTTCCCAAACTCTGACAGATTGCACACGACCAGTTTAAAAAGATACAACTTTAAGTACCACTGGCAAATTTTTCCATTCAACTTTAAGTACTACCAGCAAATTTTTGTCTTAAAGTAATTATAATAAAACTGTTAATGCGTACCACTGATAGGTTGTCTGCGTACCACTGGTGGTACCCATACTAAAGACTGGGAACTGCTGTTCTAGAATACTGCATGAGCTTCTCAGGATACAAAGGTAGAGACACACCTTATTTCTGTATCCTCACAAGGTTTCAGTGTGAACTAGGAAATGAGCTAATTATTACTGTCAAGACTGGGACAATAGTTGGCCTGTGCACATGTACCCTGAAAAGTATGATACTACCAATACTGAGCAGCCACTAAATGAGTATCTTATCCATCCTAGTTATGAACATACTTAAGTCCTATACACTTTGTACTCTTAAGCACAGTACTCTGTATGCTTTATTTTGGATTGTTCTGTGTAGTGTGGCTACAAGACTTCCCCAGAGTCTTGGGAAGATCTCGCTCATGATTGTTCCACTTGGCAAATACTCATCCATACTGGAACTACCATCTATGAATAGAGGAGAACTACTGATGCAGAACAGAAGTGCAAACAGCAGCATATCTACTGTTGATCAAGCAACCCAAAGTGACATCTCTTGTTCAGTGTGCCACAGACAGTTCAAAGCACAAATTGGCCTGATCAACCACTCATGTGCTTACAGAAACCAAACGAACCAGTGATGTCAGGATCATCTTCAAATTCAAGGACAAACAACAACAGCTTCAGTGAAAGTAGGCTTTTATCCTGTACAGGTTTCCCTTGCTATATGCCAGTTGTGTACATGAAAATTTGCTGTTATGTGCCAACCCTTTTTATATCAAAAATTTGTTATCTGCAAGGTAAATTCACTCTTATGCAATCAGTACAGTGGAAACACACAGTCAGCTGCTTTGTGCGGTGCATTGTGGGAGTAACACGCACCAAAATATAGTCTCCTACGTGGATCTGTGCTCCTCGCTCGTCTTTGACATGACGTGTTTCTGTAGTTGCCTTCCCCATTATAATAGCGCCCTGTGCATGTTTGCTGTTGGTGAGTACCAAAATTGTCTTGTAAAAGTAATAGAAATGGGTCTGGGGGTCAGTACAGTTGAGGTCTTGGAACGTATCCCTATTTTTTGCACTGTAAAGTGGGTTCCCTTTATGTGTATTTGAATTATGTTTCTTTTTACAGGAATGCATGTACAGCATAAAGCGAGGGAAACCTATATCTGATACATTTTTACCTCTGGACAAAATAAATTGAATTAAATAATATTTAGATCACAAAATCTGGATTATATAAATTATATTGGAGACATTCCATAGCACAACAATAGATCTTTTGTCACTATTTATTCTTTAAAAAAAGGGTAATGATGAAGGTAAAGTGAAGAAGCTTTTATTATCTCACCTCCATATCAGAGTTCAAGTGCCTAGTATTAAAGTTAATACCATAACTAGACAACCCCTTCTTTATTTAGTTCAGGTGACAACCTTATGTGATCTATTTTTAGTTTAATAATTTGCCCTTTTCTGGCCATTAGCTGAAATTATGAGAGAGAACCTGTTTTAATAGAGAAAGCAAGGTTATCAGACATGCAATAAATATTGTTTACCTTTCCACCAAAATTCCCATTCTGAATCTGATCCTGAAAAGTTACTGAGTTCCCTTGGCTGTAAAACAGACATGTCAAAGGGAGCCGGAGGTTGCTAATCAGGTCCCAGGTGTCACACGTCCCTTCACAGGCTGACAAGTAATATGCACAGAAGTTACCAGCACTGAGAACTTTCTTCAAATGATCAGCAAAGATATTTTCTGATTAAGGGTTTCAAACCTCACTGTTCACCTCACCCTTTCTGAGAATCTGAAACTTCAGTAAGCTAGTAGAGAAATTTCATTTCTTTCCAGCTGGCTTATAAATAGTGCTTCCATCCACAAGTTTTTTGTTTTGTTCTGTAGGGTTTTAGAATGAAAAAGGAGCTCTTTCACATCTGAGGCAGCCACAGAAAAAAATGGACATGTATTTTCTTTTGTGACCCCTTAAAAAAATCCACCTGAAGTAGATTTTATCTAGTTAGCATTACCTGTAAAAGAGGAGGGAAAAATTGTATTGTAAATTTCAAAATGTTTATGAATAAGAGTTTTATTCAAGCATATGTGATCCTAACCTAAATGAGTTATGTTATTGTCAACACCTAGTTCAGGGGTCAGAAACATACAGCCTGGGGCTTAGATCTGGCCTGTAGACCCAGTAGATCTAAGCTACAGAGCCCCAGGGGTTTGCCTATGCACCCATGCCTGTGCTGGAGTTTAGCAGTGAGAAGCTGTGCAATTTCTGACTATGTGTTTTGCCACCACTGCTTTTTAACCCAGCTTCCTAATTTCCCCTCACTGTGGCATGGGCACAGCTTCAAACCAGTAGAGAGCTGCACTGGGGTCAGGCAACAAGAAGCCCCTTCCTCCACATACTTTCCAGCTGTGGCACAGAAGCAGCAGCAACTTGGATGCAGCTTCTGGCTGCCCAGCCCCAGCACAGCTTCTTAGTGGTTGGAAGCTGTGCCCAAATTTCAGATGAGGAATGGGGTGCTTGGAGAAGAAGTGGCAGCATGGGCACAGTTCCCAGCTGCCTGTATTTTGTGTGGGTACAAGGAAAGCACCCCTAATATTGATGCACTACAGGAGCCACCTGGGCCATGTCAGATAGGAGCCAAGTTGTCTCAGCTTGTGGTGTGAAAAGGTTATCAGTCACTGCCTTCGTGCGTTCTGAATCTCAGACAGATTGTGATTATACTAATTGTTCTGAAACAGAAGAAATGTTGCTACTAAGAACATTTGGAAGAATATGTGCCAGCACAACTGGAAAAGCAAGGAGAAATAAAAATTTAAATAGTGGCATTATTTTTTAAATCACTACTTTAAATAAATCCATGCTGCTACTTGTGATGCAATTTCTTTTGATGTTCCACACTTGTCAAAAGACAAGTGAAATCCCAGATTGTTTTTAGGAGTAGTGCTAGGTAATCTAGCAACAACTTGAAAGGATAACTACTGTGGTTTCAACTGTGTTATAATTTCTGTTCCCACCATCGTTTCTTGGAAGATCAGAAGATCCCAATGTATCCTCAAGGTCTGAGACAAAGTGTTCGCTGTGAATTTCAAAATCTGCTTTTATAAAAAAAGAAAAATAAGATATAATAGTTTTGCTGCTAAATTTAAAACAAACATGAGTCCTACACAGTGAAAAAAGGAAAGTCCCCTGCAGCACCTAAAAAATAATAGGACCAATAAATAGGGATAAAATGATACATTAAAATACACTATTTATTTTAAAATATTTTGGTCCTGTGTGCTTAGTTGTCTTTTACTCTACCATTACTGGCTTATATTAAAAGTACATGTAAGAAAACAGGAAAGACATCTACCTAAAAAAAAAAATAGACAGTATGTCAAAATAATAGATGCATTTTTTTTAAATTAAGAGGCCCCAGTGGGTGATTTATTTAGAAACTAATGCAATTCTTGGAACTGGAGGCTTGAATCTAACAATGCACTTGAGGAACATGTTAATGACCTAATAAAACATATCCTGTTGTGTCTTTTTGCCTTAGCTTGGAAGATAATGGAGCGCACATATTCTTCTCAATAATTCACAGGATTATTAAGACTGGGCTGTCTTTGATTAGGGACAGTTTTCAAGGCTAATCTATTACATTTCTTCTTTTTTTTTTAAATGAAAAGTTATAGGAGCCTGCTAATCCTGAATTATCTTCTGTTCTACTCTTTCTTTCCTTCTTGATGGTTTTGCCATGAAGAATGAACTCATAAACCAACTCAACAGGTTCCCTATCAAAATTAATGAGTGCCTCATGACTTTCCATCTTAAACTGGAAGGGAACCAATATGCCACTATCATCAACACATGCCCCAGTTCTTGATGCTGCTGACAAAACAAGAAGGAATTCTATACCAATCTTGACCTAGTTCTTTCTGGCATTCCAGAGGCAGACAAACTTATTTTTTGCTGCAATTTCAATGCCAGAGTTGGAAAGGACTCAAACCTCTGGAACAGAATCATAAGCATGGAAGTGGGAAAGGTCAACAGCAGAGGGAGCAGGGTGCACATGTGCCACACATGTACCCACCTTACCTCAGCGATGAAGGCAGCAGCTGCAGAGGAGACAGCGGCAGGGGCAGCAACAGCTGATTTCCCCCTAAGGTAAGTGGGGCAGAGGGTATAGCACAGCTGAGGTGGATCCAGAGGGGAAGCTCTCCAGAGCCCTCTTAGCTCACCCAACAGAGAGCCATTCGCATAAGGCAGGCACAAGGTAGCTGCCCAGAGCAGCACCTCCAGTGAGCAAAAGCAGCAGGGGCAGCTCTGCAGACATGGTGCAAACGTGGCGCGCAGCTGCCAGGGGCCCTACCCAGGCGCTGCCACCTGCCAAGGGCTCTTCTGAGACCACCCAGACAGAGCTCATGGTGGGGTTGCTGGCCCCTTGCCCCCCATCTGTGGGAGGGGCTCAGTGGGGTTCTGTGGGGGGGGCCTGGTGGTCCCCTTGCCTGTCCCCCCTGTGCATGGCACTGGAGGAACAAGTGATGGAGCTCCAGGCTGAGGTAAGCAGGCTGAGGGGGATCAGGGATGCAAAGGATGAAATTAATGCAAATCTCTGTTCTCTGCAGGCCCGGTTGCCCACTGTACAGCCTCCACAGGAGATGCATCCAATGCAGGATTGGCAGAAGGTGTTCAAGTCCAGAGCTCCTAGGCCTAGAGTGGTGGCAGCTCCTCAGGTTCACCTGGAGAACAGGTTCAACGCCCTGGCAGCTGTGACGGAGGAAGACAGAGAAATTGGCTCCAGTGGGGACGATGCCGCTCCCCACATGACAAAGAATGGGCAGAGAGCGAACACCAGCAGGAAGAAACACTAGGTCCTCATCATCGG